>NW_023270807.1:48286105-48403824 GCF_011800145.1 Mirounga leonina
CTTCCTTCCTTCCTTCCTTCCTTCCTTCCTTCCTTCCTTCCTTCCTTCCTTTCTTTCTGATTTATTTTAATTCCAGTTAGTTAACATACAGTGTTATATTAATTTCATGTGTACCATACAGTAATTCAACACTTCCATACATCACCCTGTGCTCTTCATGACAAGTGTACTCCTTAATTCTCATCATTTATTGAACACATCCTCTCACCCCCTCCCCTCTGATAAACATCGGTTTGTTCTCTATAATTAAGGGTCTGTTTCTTGATTTGTCTCTCTCTACCCTGTGCTTTCATTTGGGACATATTCCTCTGTTTCCTCATTTTTTCTAATTCTTTGTGTCTGTATCTATGTGTTAGGAAAGTCAGCTACATCTCATGCTCTTGAAAGTAGTGGCCTGATGAAGAAGAGGTCCTGTAGTGCCCTGCATTGCAGAGTCCCCTGTTCACCAGAACCTAGTGCTTCAGGGGTAGCTCCTGTGTGTGCCCTACTGCTGTGGATGAGCAGCATTTGCTTTCAGTCCAGTTGTTTTCAGTGGCTCTCTTTTCCTGTCATGTGTAGGGTTTGGTTCCTGTGTTGTTTATGGGTCGGTTTGGGGCCTCCTTGGGCTTGAGTTGGGTCAGACCAGGCATTTGCTAGAACTGCAGTTGCTCAGAACTGCAGGGTGCACTCCCTGTGTTTTCCCCTGAGAAACTTTCATTGGTGGACAAAACCTGCAGTCAGACCAGATGTCTGTCCCAGCCAACTGCTGGGGCCACAATTGAACTGGTATGTGTGGTTATCTTTTCCTCTCCCTGGAACAGGAGTAACTTTGGAGTGGTGCTGGCCCCTGTTGGGGCTGTTTGCACACTGCCACACTTGTGGTGCTGCTTTGGATGGACTCCTGCCTAAGCTGGGTTGGAGGGGACAGGCTGGCAGGAGAACATGGGGTGGGATGTTAGCAAGGTTTGTGCTGTGGGAGGAGACCTGGAGCAACTCTGGAGAACTCTTGTGGAGGGCAGGTTCGAGAGGGTGGCTCTGCAGGAGAATTTGGGGGTTGGTGGGGGTGGCTGTTAGCAAGCTAGATGAAGAGTGTTTGTGCTGCACTGATTCCCACACATGCCCATATATCTAGACTGGGAGGCCAGGGAGGGAAATGGCACCACCAGCTCTTTTCCTCTTGAAGAAGTCTTCCAAAGATCCCTCCCCTCCAGCGTATGCTCAGAGATTAGTAAATAAATCTCCCTGCCATATACACTAGGTGTTTTCAAACTGCCACTTCTCTGCTATATCTCAGTGAGGCTGTTATATTGTCTCTTTAAGGGCAGGGAGTCTGCCCTGCTGACTCTCTCAGATTGGAGCCCACTGATTCTTAAAGTTCCAGTTGTTAAGCCCCACTGATTGTGAGGAACTTGTGAAGTTAAACCCCTCTGGTTTTCAAAGCCAGTCTTATGGGGATTCATCTCAGTGTGGGTCCTCTGTGCCTGGGGTGCCTGGTGTGGCATCTGTTCCTCTCCCTTCTCTGTGCCTCTGCCTCCTGTGAACTTTCCCACAATTCAGCCTGGTTCCCAACGGTGTCTTTGCCCTTCCTACCCTTTTTGACATGGCCTCTTCTCTACATTCTCTATGTCAGCTCCTTGTTTTACCTTTTTAATTGCAGGGTCTCCTTTTTCCAAATAATCCAGCTACCAAGTTCCCACAGCTATCACTCTCCCTCATTGCTTCCATCATTTCCTATTGTACCAAGTTAGGTCCATTTGCTTGTTTTTGACATTTCCTATGGATTATTCTCTTTCACTATTTTTTCAACATTGTTCTTGATTATTCTTAAGTATTTCCTCTGTCAGCAAGTGGGCCTTTTACTCTTGCTCTTCCTTGTGTTTTGCTTTTGTTATTCTTTTTACTCTTCTCTCCATCTATTGGAATCATATTTAGCCATTAAGGTAATGTCAGTGCTGCTTTCTCTATACAGGTAGTTTTTCACTTTTTCTAATACTGATTTCTCTCTCTTGGATTGCTATTGTGGTGACAGTCAGAACTACTTAAATCAGCATGTAACTGTTCTCTAAATTTTTTCATTACTATTTATTTTACCTTTCTCACTTGTGGGCCAGTGTGACATATTACTTGTATTGAACGTGTATACATTATAAGCATTAGGTAAATATTTGTGTATTGGCAGCTTGTTCTTCCATGTTTGTTATAAGTTACCCAAGTTGATAACTACTTGAATATATTGCTGAAGTAATCCTTTGATTCAGTTAAGAATGAACTTATTTTTCCCACCTAAAGTGGTAAAATATATACCCATCATATTACAATATTTGTACCAATCCCACAGATGTTACTACAAATACTTGGTTTACAAGAAAGTTTTGGAATTCAGTTCTAAATGATAGGGTAGGGCTTCAAGAAGTTTGATAATGAAGCCATTTAAAATAAAAATGTAAATGAATGTATGAATATGCCTCAGACTGAGTCCCACAACCTTTTCAAAATGAATTGCAAAAATAAGGATTAAAATAATTTCTCAGGCTCTTACTGCTAAATTATAGTGAAATGAAAGCATTTAGACAGGGGTTATAGGCATTGCATTGTTAATTATAGTGGTTGCATTTGCTTTTGTTCCAGTGCATTGTAATTAATGAAGATCTACAGCTTTGTGCTTTGTCTTGGAAAGCATACACTGTTTTCATAGGCATCAATACAACTACGATATTCTTCATTTATTTCTCAAGAATAACTCTTTTTAACCAAGGGGAGCCCATTGTTGAGGCAGCAACATGAAAATCACAGCAAGATTTGAACTTGGACAGATAGAGAGCAATTGACTCTATTCACATATGCCTAACCTTGTCTCGACACCCCACAAATGTGGTCTATAATGACATATGGGACATTGTTTAGACCAACTCAGTAATGATAGTCTAATCATGCTTTTTAAAAAAAATTTCAAGTCCTAGGAATGACTTTAAGGTACAAGTGAGAAGTTAACAATGGCATAAATTAAAATCTGGACCTGAATCTTGATTCAGCCCTGGTGATTATATCATTTTTTGACTGTGCCTTTTTCAATTGGAGAATATAACAAACTATTTTGGGGGGAGAGATAGATAACTAAAAGGACCTCCATATTAATGATACAATGTTTTGTAAGCACTAAATATGATGAGCCAACCACAGAAGGGAGGTGAAGTTAAGATTTCTGCCTCTTATTAGAAGTATCATATAAATGTAGAATTAATGATAAAGAAAAGAATTTCCATCTTTTGCTCTATCTGGTCCCATTTGCTAAGATCCTTCTGCAAAGGGCACTAGCTCTAAAAGAAAAGGCAATGGATTGGACTTGGCATGTGGCCCAGCAGAAACCTGACAGTTACCTCCCCACAGCCTTCATGAACATTTGAGGGCTTTATGCTGCTATTATTTTGAAATAATCAGTGTACACACAAGAGTGAACATACAAATCGTGCCACTTGATCCTTCCTCTCTGCTCTGCAGGGACCAACAGGGTCCCCTATGGAGATATGGATGGCAGAAAAATCCTTCTGTAACTCCTCCCAAATTCCCTGTTGGAGTTGGGCGTGCAGCCTAGTAGGTGTTGGGAAGCACCGACTGATTACCAGTGCCTTTCTTTGAAGCCCCAGGTTCATGTGTGACTCTCTCTACCTCTCTGAAGTGACCCCTGGTTGATGTTTGAAGCCTCTGAGAATTCCCAGGTATGCAAATGATGGATCAGAGTGGGGCAATAAGTTGGGCAACTGCTTTAGTGCTGAGGAGCTGATGGTCCTTTGTGACTTAGGGCCTTAGATGATTGCACCCTCTCCTCCACATCCATAGAGAGTTATAAGCTATGAGTTGATAAGAGCCCCATTTCCTCTATGGGTCTTGAGAAATTGGGCTGATTTTGATATTTTGAAAAGGAGTGTTAGAATTTTGTTGTAAGTGCCACTTAGGGTTTTTCAAAAAAGCACTTGCCCATTTATAGAGGAAAACACTCCCTACATAATATGAAGAACAAAATCTCTCAAATCTGGAAAAAGCTAATTGACTTTAGATTGTCTTATCAAAATATGAACTGATATCATAGGACTCCAGCAGATTTATCCACTACAGATCTTTAACTTTAATTTATTGGTTACTTCACAGAATTGCCAACTGCATTACAGTCCTGTGTGTAGTGGGAAAAGCACTATCATATAACTCTTGAGCAGATGTGTTACAAGAGTCTTTTCATTTCCTTTCTTAAACCCAAAGAATAATGACACTGCAATATCATGTGGTGAAAAGAGCAATAATTTGATAAACATTGTCTTTCCATTAGATTAGAGCAATTAATCTGATTCTAATTTGGCTGAAACATTATCATACTGGAGTCCCCAGAGTCCTGTGAATAATCTCTAAACACATTGGCACACTCAGTAGACAAACATTATCTCCACTCGCACTGTTCTTCCATATGGTCTCCTCCCATGGTGATGGAGGGCACCCTGCTGTTTCAATCAAATAAATGTCAATTATCTGAGATAGATTTTTAGTTCTCGAGCCCGGGCTTGCAGTGCAGCCAGAGTGACTGGGTAGAATGGTCTGCAACTGTTTCTTGCACAAGCTGCTTGCGTTTTATAAGGAATTCACACCTTGCCACATCATCCAGCATTCCAGGAACTCTATAAATAAAATGGATGGTTTCAGAGGCTGTGTGTGTGTGTGTGTGTGTGCATGTATGAGAGAGAGAGAGAGAGAGAGAGAGAGACAGAGACAGAGAGAAGGATTCTTGACCTTCATTTAGCTTCAGTTTTCCTTATTTTGGGAGGTACAGAACTTATTAAACTCATTTATTAAACTCGTGTTCATGCCTACTCTGCCCCTTCCCTGTTTATAGCAGCTCTCTCTGTCCCTGAATGGAAATCTGAACATCGAGATCTCAGAAACAAAGATCCATATTTGACTGCTGGTTCCTTTTGCAGACCTCTTCCTAGACATGTATGGTGGGTCTTGGTGGTGAGAGCTGCAGGATTTTCCTACCAACCTTCCAGGGGTGGCTGATGAGATCAGATGTAGCTCCAAAAGGCAATGGAGGAATGGAGGGTGGGAGCATACCTTTTCTGGGTTTGGGGGAGGGCCCTGTGAGGGCACTCCTGGAGCCAAAGAGGACAATCTACATCTTTTAGAAAGAGGGCTCTGGATATGAGGCTGACATCATCAAATCAAACAAAAGTAGACAGGGTGAAATAGTATGACATGCTGAGAAAACTGTCAGTTCTACATTTCTTTGCAGAGCTCTCTATCTTTAGGGTGTCAGTTATCAGGTGTTGGTTTTATTATCAGACAAGCCCTTGTCTCAAAAGCTTGTAAATTTGCCCAGAGACCTGAGGGCCTCTGATGACTGTATGTCTAGACTAAAAGCACTAGGTCACTCTCCTTGCTGCTTCTACTGTGACAAGCTGGCACAAAGAGAAAGGCAGTCCACGGGGATCTGGACTAATACACTGTGGCAATTCAGCAAACGTTGTCAGAAAGGATTTCAGTTTTTACATTGGCTGTGATCCCGAATCAAGGAGGAAAGCCACCAAATGCTCAGACTGAAAAAATACAGTAGCATCAAACCCCTCCTGCCTCTAAAATGGTTTAATTGGAGACTGTCAGTCATGACATCAAATGTCAAGCCCCAGGTCACCCACTGCATTTAGAAGGCAGAGAGTTCCTTACTCCAGAGGTGGGCCCTGTGCACCTGCTCTGCAAAGTGGGAGGCATGGAGGATGGATATTTTAGCAACAGCTGGAGTATTTGCTGAAGAGAGCAAGCATTATGCCAGGCTGACATGTGGAGGAGGTTAATAAAGAGAAGGCTGATATGAATTAGAGGTGGTAAGGTGCAGTGGTTAAATATGCAGGCTCTGGAGGGAGGTGGCTTGGGTTCAAACTCAAGCTCATATATATATATAAAATCATAGGAAAGTTACTTTGCCTGTAGAATTCTCAGTTCCCTTATCTGCAGAATGGAGATTGATGATAGCACTTAGCTCATGTGTTTGTTATAGGGACTAAATAAGGTAATGGATGTAAAGCACATAACATAGTGCTGGAACATAGTATGTACTTGATAAACATTTGCTGCTATTTACTTAGAGTGAGGGGTTCAGAAGACTTGCCTTTGAATTGTGTGGCGTTATACATACTAGTTTTTAAAATTTTTTAATTTAAATTCAATTTAGTTAACATATAGCATATTATTAGTTTCAGGGGTAGAATTTAGTGTCAAGTGCCCTCCTTAATGCCCATCACCCAATTACCCCATCCTCCCACCCATCTCCCCTCCAGCAACCCTCAGTTTGTTCCCTATAGTTAAGAGTCTCTTATGGTTTGCCTTCCCCTCTGTTTTCATCTTATTTTATTTTTCCTTCCCTTCCCCTATGTTCATCTGTTTTGTTTTTTAAATTCCACATATGAGTGAAATCATATGGTATTTGTCTTTCTCTAACTGACTTATTTCGCTTAGCATAATATCCTCTAGTTCCATCCACGTTGTTGCAAATGGCAAGATTTCATTCTTTTTGATGGCTAATATTCCATTGTGTGTGTATATATATCTATATCTATATCTATCTATCTATCTATATGTATATATCACATTTTCTTTATCCATTTATCTGTCGATGGACATCTGGGCTCTTTCCATAGTTTGGCTATTGTTGGCTATTGTACTACATACTAGTTTTGTGTCTTTGAATATATTGGTCACTAAATCAGTCTAAGCCTTAATGTCCTAAGTATCTTTAAAAAAAAATTTTTTTTTTAAGATTCTATTTATTTATTTGACAGAGAGAGACAAAGCGAGAGAGGGAACACAAGCAGGGGGAGTGGGAAAGGGAGAAGCAGGCTTCCCAAGGAGCAGGGAGCCCGATGCGGGGCTCGATCCGAGGACCCCAGGATAATGACCTGAGCTGAAGGCAGACGCTTAACTACTGAGCCACCCAGGCGCCCCTTGTCCTAAGTATCTTAATGTTACAGGGATTATTTTGAGACTCAAGTGATAGAGATGCAGTGTTGTAATGAGGACATACCAAAGTGTCTATAATGTCCATGGCAGCAGTAGCTATAGGCCTCTATATGCAAACCAGGCAAAGAACCTTCTTCAGTGCTTTAATACAAAACTGCTGAATTAAATAGATTGAACATACATTATATGAGGAAAGGGCCCTGAGTTTGCTATGGTTGCCGTAACTTATTTCTTCACCGTTCTGGAGTCTAGAAATCCAAGATAAAGATGTCAGCAGGGTTGTTTCTTCTGTGGACCTCTCTCATTTTTTAAAAATCTATGAATCAAATTTGTAGAGATGCTGAAGATGAATTTATAGAGGTCAGATTTCTGTCTTATAATTCAAATTTCAGTTTTCCTTAGGGGGCAAAACATTGCAGTAACCTTACTAAAAAATCTTGTACATATTTAAAAAAATAACATCCTTAGAGTCTGATGGCTCTAGAATGGAGTAGAATCATCAATCATCTATTTATTTATTTTTAAGAGATTTATCGTGATTGCTTGATGATTGCTTCAAAAGGCAATGAGATGCAGGAAGAGATAATTACAGATATGTATGTGACAAAATTAATTCTTTTCCTCCAGTTTTATTGAGATAAGATTGACATGCAACATTGTATTAGTTTTAGGTATATAACATAGTGATTTGGTATATAATGATCACCACAATAAGTTTAGTCAACCTCCATCACTTCGCAAGTTACAATTTTTTTCTTATAATGAGGACTTTTAAGATTATTCTCTTAGCAGTTTACAAATATACAATACGATTTATTAACGGTGGTCATCATGCTATACATTATATCTCCAGAACTTATTTTATCTTATAAGTGGAAGTTTGTACCTTTGACTACCTTCACCCCTTTTACCCACTCCCTCTTGTTAGCTTGAGTTGTCTTCACATGGTCTTACCTCTATGTATCTCGTATGAGGACATCAGTCATATTGGATTAGAGCCAGCCCCAGTGACCTCCTTTTAACTGAATTACCTCTTTAAGGGCTCTATCTCAAAATGCAGTTGCATTCTGAGGTAGTGGGGGTTAGAATTTATGCATATGTACTTAGGGGGCACAGTGCAGCCCATAACAGAGTCCTACGTTAGGATTATATTTTCATCCTGATACTCTCAGTTCTACCAGATTTGAATGAAAGGAAGTTGAAAGAATATGTAGTAGAAAGAATACTGAACTAGATATCATGGCTGCTGTGGTGTAGTCAGCATTCACACAAATTAGCTGAGTGACCTTGAGAAAATCCTTTACTATTTTAGAGCTTCAGCTTCCACTTCTCTAATGTTCATACTGACATTAACATAATGATTTAAATAATATCTATCCATCTGTCCCTCTCTCCATCCCATCATCCATTCATCTCATCATACTTCCATCCATCTATCTTCTTATTCAGTCAACAAACACTTCTTGAGTACTTGCTTTGCCAGAACCAAGCCAATTTCTGGGAATACAGTGATGGATGAAATGCATTCTCTTCTCTCAAATTTGTTAGTCTAACAGGGAAGACAGACAAATAAAAAGTACATAGACTTTCTCTATTCCCTCTTCTACATGACAGTCCTTCAAATATTTGAGGAAGGCTGACATTTCCCGCTTTTTCTCTCCTGGTTTCTTGTTTCTAGATTAAATATACTCTAATTTCTTTATTCCTCATATAACACAGTCTCCAGACATTTTATTCTTGTAAATTAGTGTTCTGTGGTATTTTCTAGTTGTTTTTTTAAAAACAATTCAGAAATAAATAAGATAGATACTTTAATACCAGCTGATTAAGAAGCAGACAACAATCAGACTTTACCCATGCTGGGGCTTCACACTGATTTAATCTGGATCAAGATGTCATGTTACAAATTACATTGGTGTCTCAGATTACATTTCTCTCCCATTTTCTCCATTTGGGTCACTCAGCCACATTTACTGAACTCTTATTGTGGATCACTGTATAGAGCAAGATTAGCATATACCATTTGGTCAAACCCAGAGAGCATAATATTGACACAGGGCCACAATACTAAGACAGCAACAACAATAAAACCTATTAATCTTGCACCAGGCACTTTGTGAACTTTATTCCTTTAATCATTATAACAACTCTGAAGTATTCACCATTTGACAATTGGGGCTACTGGGTCTTGGAGGTTAAATGACTTGCTCAAGATCACACAGTTGGTAGGAGGACCCAGAAGGTATCCCCAGATCTCATTTATTCTAAAGACTTGGCTCATAACCCCTATACTTAAGCCCCTCTCTCAGAGCCCTCTATTCAATTAAAGGACAGTGGACTGCTTGGTGGATTTTCTGTTGGGCTGCTCAGATATTAGAGTTCCCATGTAAGGGAGATGTTAATGGCAGATTTAGGCCAGGCCTTGTGGATTACACCTTGATGGAGACATTGTAGTCCTGGTCTGGGCCTCAGCTTTTCCTTTTTGAGATCTCACTTTTATTATTTTGCCAAGGTGATCAGGCTTTGCAGGATAGATCTCTCTAACAAAATACAAAAGAGAATGATTTATAAGCCACAGTGCCCACTTACCATGGGAAATAGTACTGGTTTTTAAAATCAGGAGCATTTCTTCAGCAGGCACTTCCTTTCTGTGGGGGTCAGGCACTCAGAAGGACAAATAATAATTCAGAAGTTTGCTTGGTGAGCATAGAATTTACAGCAAAGAGATTAGGTTTTGCCCAAGGGAAGTCTCCTCAGGCTAATATAACTTGGAGTTAATCCTTCTTTACCCTACGGTTATTTCTGCCTAAATTACTGGAATCCATCTTCTAGAATCACAACATAATTTTCTTTGGTCACTGTTAGGCTCAGACACACTGACTGTCTCCCAATTCTCTTTAGGCAGTATTTTTCTTTTGGAAATATCTATTATCAAAAACATTCCTTGTGACATTCTTCATGTTATAACATTCTAAATTACTGTTTGTCTTTATTAGTTTACACTGTAGGTTGTCTGTTCCTTAATGAGGTTTGTGTTGGACCTTGTATTGAGTGTAGGGGTTGAGTCATCCATTTCACAGTAGGCAGGAGGTTTGGGGCACTGACCTCAACTAGAATGATGAACCCTAATTAGTCTAAGAAAATCACAGTAAAGCCTTACTCCCAAGCCAGTGTCTGTTTTAGGATGCCAGACTTAAGTAGGCATGTCATTTCCTCAGCTAGAGGGATTGGTCCAAGAATTTGTGCATATTCCAATTTGGGCAAATGGGACATGAAGGGAGATTTGAGGGAGGGACACTTCTGGAAAAAACTTACCCATGTTTCAGAGGGAACCATAGAAAGAGTAAGGGTGTAAGGTCAGAATGCTTGTAATTACTTTTCTGCCAATCTAAGGGTGAAGTCCCCATGGAGAAGAGAAGAACCTAGAGCAATGCAGGGGAATGGGGCTAGAGTCATTGTATTAAGTCAAGGCCTAAGCCTAGCCTACCTCTAGACTTTCATTTATGTGAGCAAGAAAGTTCCTTCTTTGGGGGAGCTGGTTTGATTTAGGATTTTATATACATGCAGCTGGAAGCATACTAATTGAACAATGACTTTCTGAAATCCATTTCATATTCACAAACCACATGGAAAAGTTCTGCAGATGGCCAAACCAATTTTTTTATATATGATTTTTTGATACTTGCAGCTCAGGAAGTGAGATGTTTTAAACAACCATTAGCTTATGGGGTCCAATTTACCTTTTTTTGGGCAATTACTATAGTTATTAATCCAGCCATAGGTCTCAGAAATATCAGCATAGGCATTTCCCTGAGCTCAAGGCAAGAACTCTTTTGCAAGTATGCCCATATATTAGTCAAATGAATCATTCCTCAAAACGATCATAGTGATCTCCGGAATTCTGTCCTAGACCCTTCCCTGGGATTAAGAGCTTCTTTGTTTACCACTGATCCCATAGACATTGTCAGACGATGTTACCACCTCTGGATTCCCACGGATTCAAATTTAGTTGCCTGTTATTTAGGATCCAGATCATGTGTTTTTTAAAGTTCTAGCTCCTAATGAAATTAAGAGGTTATGCCAGAATGTGAATCAATGTACTGTATCCTTCACAGAAACAATAAAAATATCTGCTGAATTAAACAATATGATTTGTGACCTAACTAACTTACCTTCTGGAGTGAACTCCTTATCTTGTTATGGATCAATAACAAACTATAGTTTGACATCTTGTCTGTAGACACCCCCCTTTGAATAACACTAAATATGATTCTAAACAAACCACTCATTCATTCATTCATTTAATAAACATTTACCAAACTAATATGTGGAAGAAACTCAAGAATAATCTTGGGAGTTATCTAAGAAAACTTCTGCCTTACTCTTCATATTTAACCAGACGTCATGCCTTCCTCTACATTCCTGCTGCCATTGACTTGATTCAGGTTTCCATTACTTTCTAAAATGTTGCCATCACCCTGCTGTCAGTCTTGCCCTTTCCAGGCCACAGCATGTTGTTAAAATATATATTTCTGTGCTCAACGTGCTCCTTTAGCTTCTGTGTCAATGAAACCTGCTGTGTTGGATTCTTTGCTGAATACACCGAAAATTGATGTTAGTGACTTGTACTGCAAATGTTCTTGGTTAATGAGCCATCTACCATGCTTTCTTGAGATAAATATGTCTACAATTTGTGTAGTTTCCTCTGTGGCCTCTATTTATGCCATCTGTGTTTTGGAAAACATTTTTTGACTCACCATGGTTGACAAATGATGTGCAAATGATAATGCTAGACCTGTGGCAAAGAGACGAAGGAAGAATGTCTTGTTGGATGTTATAATGCAAGTTCTGTGACAGTTTAGTCATCTTCAGGAAGTGATTCAGGAAAGAGAGACTATAAATGAGTGAGGGGCATGTTCTTTGAAACTAGGAAGGTCATCATAGCTATCAACCTGGAAGAACTAATTAACAATCATATGAATGAGAGTGGAGAGAAGTCATAGTTGGAAGAATATAATGATTCCAGATGATTTGATGAGAAAGGAAGTACAACAGTCCTTGAAGGATTTGATCTCATGTCTTGGGAAAAGATGCGTTAATGACCCCTAAGTGCTAATTATATTTTGGCTTGATATCCACCAGTGCATCCCTGTGCCTACAGGATTATTATTTTTTTAATTGCACATGTATAATATTAGTATTCTCTCTGTTTCATGGTTTTTGAAGATCTGAAATTTTATTTTATAATGCTATTATTTTATATAAACCTTACTAAAATGCATCATATTCTTTTTTGCTTTAATTCTGGCAATGCTGTTAAGCACACTTAGTTTTTGTGATAATTTTTGGAGTCATCATTGTGAACATTATTTATATTGTATTATTCTGTAATGTGGTGATATCTTTGATATGAAATTAAGTTAGGTGGTACTGTTTTACACCTGTATAAACCTCTCATGTGAGGATAGCCTAGAATATTTTAGATAAACAAGAGTAATGAAGAGAGACTGGTCCGACCAGGTACTTTAATGCATTATAAAGCTATAATAATCAACAATGTTGAGGGGGGTGGGGGGATGGGTTAGCCTGGTGATGGGTATTAAAGAGGGCACTATTGAATGGAGCACTGGGTATTATACGAAAACAATGAATCATGGAACACTACATCAAAAACTAATGATGTAATGCATGGTGATTTGGTGATTAACATAACAAAATAAAATAAAAAATATGGTATTGAAACAGAATAAGTAGTTTAGAAATTTATTTCTACATATAATTACTTAACCCATAATAAATGCAGAATTTCAAACGAGTTGAGAAAGAATAGATTATTAAAAATGACGTTGGGACAATTATCTAATCATTAAGACCAAAGAATTAATGTTTAGCTTCTACTTCACATGATTAATCCCAGATGGATTAAAAAAGTCCTAGAAAATGTAATAGAAATTAATATTTATATAATCTTGGGATGGGGAAAGGTTTTGAAGCAAGATATTTAAACCTTAAAGATTGATGATTTATCTACATAAAAATTTTAGAACTTCTGAATTTTAGACACACTCCAAACACATAAATTAAAAGAAGAATGGATGGTTACTATAAAAAAACAAACAAACACAGAAAATAACAAATGTTGGTAAGTATGTGAAGAAATTAGAACCTTTGTGGGTTGACTATTGGTGGAAGTGTAAAATGTTGCAGCTGCTATGAAAAACAGTATGGCAGTTACCCCCCCCAATTAAAAATAGAATTACCATATGATCCTGCAATTTTACTTCTGGCATATATCCAAAAGAATTGAAAGCAAGGACTTATAGAGATATATCTATACATAGCAGCATTATTCACAATATCCAAGGGGTGGAAGCAACCCAAGTATCCATCGACAGATGAACAGATAAAGTGTGGTGTATACTTTGGAATATTATTAATCCTTAAAATGGAAGGAAATTCTGACACATGCTACAACATGGATGAACACTGAGGACACTATGTATGTAGGTGAAATAAGCCAGTTACAAAAGCACAATACTGTGTATATTATGAGATAGCCAGAGTAGTCAGATTCAGAGGGATAGAAAATAGAATGGTTGCCAGGGGCTGGGTGGGAATGAGGGGAATGGGGAGTTACTGTTTAAGGGGCACAGTTTCAGTTTTGTAAGATGAAAGAATTCTGGAGATCATGGTGCTGATCGTTGCACAACAGTATGACTGTACTTAATGTCACCAAATTGTACCCTTAAAAATGGTTAATATGGTAAATTTTATGTTATGCGTATGTTACCAAAATTAATAATAATAATAAGGAATGGTGATGCTTGCCTGAATTTTATTTCTACTCTTCTTTCATTAGCTCAGTGACTTTAAGCAAATCTGTCAAACTGTTGGTGTCAAACTTTTTTCATCATATGGTTATTTTGAGGACTCAATGAGATAATTCCCATAAAGTGGTTTTTAAGTGCATGGAACATAGTAACTGCTCAGAAACTGGCTGCTGCCTACTATTTTGTTAAAAGCCAAATGATAAACATATATTATAGATTTATAGACTTGATATGTAAAGAATTTTTAACATATCAATGAGAAAATAAAACCCCCAAGTTTATGGACAAAGGACATATTAGGCATTTCTGATTTCAAGGAATAAAGACATTTCCAGGCTATCTTAAGTGATTAAGGACTTTTTGAAGAATAAATAAAAGAGAGAGAGGGTCACAGAAATCCAAGAACAGGAAAATAGCACAAGATTAGAAGTAGATCTAAGGTAGTTCTAGGGATTCTGAAAGTAGATTCTCCATTTATCTTCTCTTGTTTAATCTATGTCTCATTTCTTCTCATCTAATAAATCATTGCTTCACTCTTTTATCCATTTTATCAACATCACAGCTTTCGCTCACTCTTGGTTTGTGCTTCCTAATATCTTTGATTTCTTTATGACTCCAGTTTGCTTTTAGCTGCTTATGGATCTTAGAACATTTTAAAGCTTCATTTCCAAATCAAATTATTAGAAATAGAATCTGATTGGAACTTTGTTTATGTTAAGAATCTTATTGGACCTTTCTTTGTGTCTGGCAAATCTTTTCATACCAGGTCATCCTGAAGCTCACTGCTCAGCTGACTTTTGGTTGCATTTATATCACATGATCAGCCATAGTCCAATCAACTGTGGTCTGAGTGACAGATTTCTGCGTGAAATGAAACAGGATCACGCAGGGCTGCCTCTACTGAAGGGGCCATTTGTATTTTTTGAATTTGTTTTTTATCAATCACTTTTGTAATGACCAGATTGTTGATTTTTTCTAGTTGAAGATTGATTCCTCCTTTAGTATTTATGTCTGCTTTAAATAGTTTCTCCCTGTTTCCATCACCTTGTTCACAAGCTGCTAATCTGTTATCCAACTTCCCATCTATAAATCAGAACAGGACAGAAGTGCAGTGGGAACATAAGATAACCAAACTAACAAACTTGATTTATAGAAGAGAATAAGTCAATGAACTCTGCTTTGTATTATTATTATTATTTTTTAATAAGCCCATGATATTGGTGCAGAGGCTTTTGGGTTACTTCAGGTTTGTTCTGGGCTCTGGGAAAATGAGGTGGCTAAAGTCTTTTAGATTTAGTGTAAGTTTCTTATACATTTGAGCGGATGGACACCTTTATTTACAGTGTACCATATTCCTTTTTGTGTTACTTTCTTCCCCATAGTGCCTTTGCTAGGAATTGTTTCATTTTCAGTAAAAAAATATGCCTTTTCTTGTTATCTTTTGGTTAAGGGAGGGGTACTCTTTTCAGGGAAAACAATTAAAAGTAATATAAAACTCAACAGTGTCAAAGTAAGATGATCTTTTTATGCAAACACTACTTTAAAGTTTTTAACCATCTGTTCTTAATTGTTCTTGCAGGAGATTTTTCTCATATTCTAAGAGACACACTGTGAATTCTTAGGTATGTATCTAAGAGAGCTCAAGAAAATAGGGATCAACATCATGTGTGTTAAAAGAAATAGACAAAAGAAAAATTTTATTTGTATTTGCTCATGAAAGGTGGAACTGAAATGAAAAATACATAAATTTTATATTTCAGTGGTGGAAACAAAGGTAAACATCGTGATTCTGTTTGGGGACCCACATATATGCATATCACAAGTAAGACAAAACTGCTTCCATAGCAATAAACTATTTCTATTTTTTCTTGTTTGTTATAAATTAGTCCTTGTTTTTCAGGACCTTCAGAGATTTTAAAGGAAGATAATACAAAAATAAATAAAGCACATCCTCTATTCAACCTGTACCTGGGGAAGTCTATATATATATATATTTTTTTTTTTTTTAAAGATTTTATTTATTTATTTGACAGAGAGAGAGGGAACGCAAGCAGGGGGAGTGGGAGAGGGAGAAGCAGGCTTCCCGCGGAGCAGGGAGCCCGATGCGGGGCTCGATCCCAGGACCCTGAGACCAGGGCCCGAGCCGAAGGTAGTTGCTTAAGCGACTGAGCCACCCAGGCGCCCCAATATATTTTTAATGTAAAAAATTGGTGGTAGCTTAGTAATGAAGCTTGCAAAGTAAGACTCCTGGGAAATGCTCAGAATGAATCTTGAACCTTGGAGTGCTGGTACCAAGTGGGTAAGATGTTGGGACAACAAAGTCAACAACATTTCTGGATCACACATCAAGTGCAGAATACTGAAAAGGATGTAATACTGGTGCTCGTTTTGGGTCATGTGACTTATATATAGTCTGATAGATGTACAGATTGACAGATACCAATGATATCAAATTTTGTTAAGATTGTTGGTTTGGCTGCCCAGAAACAGCATAAATGAACATCTATCCAAGTGGGAATTTGTTCTGTTGCTTTTTCTCTCTTTCCAACTCAGCAAAATCACATGAAAACCAGAGTTGGAAAGGACCTTGGAAATCAAACACCCACATTTTAGAAATTAAGAAATGGGGGGCTCACAGAGGTTAAATAAGTTGCTCTCGGTAATCCAGCTAGAGAATGGTTGAATCAGGATGGGAAACCAGACTTGTAGTGCAATATTCATTTTAACATATTACAAAGAACTTTCATCCTGTTGTGCTTGCAAAAATAGTAATTCATTTCACACTTCATTACTAAAGTAACTCGAAGTTTGTTACTATTTCTTGAGACTTAAAATTGTTGTTTGTTTGTATTGGGCAGCCTTGATGGTTCTTCTCATACATAGACAGAGAATTTATGACTGAGTCTTTTCCTTGTATGTTTTAAAAGTTGATCAGAGGTTATTAATGGACATATTGTGGGACCAGTATCTTGCTTTGTGTCAGAGTGAGAGGATGAAAAGTGGTTGTGTAATTGCCATGTGTTGGTAATGACTCTGGATTGGAAGCTAAAACATCTGGATTATGGTCCCACCTCTGCATTAATTAACTGTGTTCTGAGTCTTAATTTCCTCATCTGAGCAAAGAAGGCATCAGTTAAATAATCTCTAAGGTCCCCATAAACTGAAATATCATAATATTCTAAATCATGAAAAAGTTAGAGAATTTTTAGTCTATACTTATACAGGGCTATTATGGGCTAAAGATTTGAAAAACTCTAAGTCTACTTTAACAATTCATTAAACAATTGCCCAACTCTTAATTTCATACTGGATTTGGGATTTTCTTACTAACGAAATTGTTGACTTGAACTGTCAAGCAGTAAGAAGTGAGTACATCTATCATTATATATGCATTACAACCACACTGAGCTCCTTATCGCACTAATGAAAGTGCTAGAACTCCCATTATTGGCCTTTGCACATGTTGTTTTCCCTGCCTACCATCCCTTCTACCTTATCTTGGCTCTGGCCTAGCAAACTCCTACTCATCCTTTAAGATCCAACTCAAATGTCACCTCCTCAAGAAGGCTCCCATAACTATCTCGCTGGTCAGTCAAACCAGTTCTTATTGTTTACCTACTATGTACAAAGAATTCTGTCAGTAGCTAAGGATGATCACAGCCCTAGCTCTCATACTTTAGTAAGGAAGATTGACATCAAGTAAATAATTATAAATAAATAATAATTACGATGCAAAATGATGTAAGAGAAAAGCAGTAAGTGCTCTTGGAGTGTCTATTGGAGAAAACTAAACTCAGGCAGAATTAGCGGCTCTCTTCTCTGGGTTCAGACGGCATTTTATTGCATGTCTCTACTGTGACACTAGTTACATTGCATTCTTACCAGTATTATGCTAATGTATCTCTCTCCTCTACACCTGTATTGTCCAATATGGTAGCCACTAGCCCCATGTGACCTTTTAAATTTAAAGTAATTAAAATAAAATACAATAAAAATTCATTTCCTCAGTCATAGTAGCCACATTTGCTAGTGGCTGCCATATTCAACAGTGCATCATCACAGAAAGTTCTGTTGAACAGTGCTGCTCTAGACTGAATTCCTCAACGTCAAATATTGTGTTTCATTCATCTTCATATCCCTAGGACCGGGAACAGTTATTTATATAGCAGAAGCTCAGTATTGGTTGATTGATTGATTCATTTACTTATTCAAAAAATATTTGTATATGTGCTTATTATGTGCTAGGTACAATTCCAGGTGCTGAGGGTAAACAGTGAAAAAATGGTTTCTGCTTTCGTGGAGTTTATATTTTAGTGGGGTTGAGGGGAATTGGACAATAAACAAATCAAGTAAATATATAATCTGTCAGATAGTGATGAGTACTATGGAGAAAAATAAAATGGGTACAGTTGCATATCAAGCAGCAGGACAAGGGTTGAGGGGTGAATGGTTTGCTTTTATACATAAAGTGGGCAAGAAAGGCCTCACTGAGGGAATGAGTCATGTGGAGGGAGCAGCAAACAGTGTCCCTGAGGCAGCAGTGTGACTTGTTCCTAGAGCTGAGTGACTACTGCAAAGTATCATAGAAATGATAATGGACAGCAGAGGAGGGAGCAGGGTTTTTGTTACTCCAAGTGAGATGGGAAAGATGGGAATTTTTGAGCAGAGGAGAGAAGGGGTCAGACTTATGTTTTTAGTGTGATTGGCCTGGCTGCTGTGTGGAAAATAGACTGAAGGGAGTAAAGCCAGAGACCAGTTAGAGGCTCTAAGGCAAGAGAAAATAGTAGCTTGAATGGGTGGTGATCATGAAGGTGGTGAGTAGTGTACACATTTTGAATGTACAGCAGGCAGGATATGCTGATGGATTGGATGGGAAATGTGAGGGAAAGAGAGGAGTCAAGGATGACTCCAAGCATTTTGGCCTGAACAAGTAGAAGAATGGATTTTGCATCAACTGAAGTGAAGAAGACTAGAAGTTGTGGATTGGGTAGGAAAATCAGGAATTTGGTTTTGGACATAGTAAGTTGAAACATCTGTTGGGCATGAGTTATATATAGGTGTCTGAGGTCCAGCTAGAGGTATAAATGCTTGTTGACCGAATAATTGAATGAGTGAATAAGACATTATTATCTTAAAATAGCAATTCAAATGTGAAACTGCAGGGCTTAGACCGGGGTGGGGGGACAATTTGCATACAGACAAGAGAAAATCAAAAAGGAGGCCTTAGAATGTGAGCAGGCTATGGATGTGTGACCCAATAAGTAAGATCAATTAATTCATTTCTATGATTATTATTTGAACAGAGATTTCAGGATTTTAAATCTAAAATTCCTTTGATTCAGATGATGGGGCAGGATGTGTTAGTTTCCTATGGTTGCTATAACAAATGACTACAAAGTTAGTGGCTACAATAACAACAATTTATTATTTACAGATCTGGAGGTCAGAAATTTAAAATGAGTCTCAAGCTAAAATCAAGGTGTGTGCAAGGCTGTGTTCCTTTTTAGAAGCTCCAGGGGAGAATTTGTCTTTCTCACATTGTTAACTCTCTGACTCTGACTCTCTTGTCTCCCTCTTTTACTTATAAGGGCCCTTGTAATTACATTGAGCTCACCTGAGTAATCCAGAATAATCTCCCCATCTCAAGGTAGATGATTACTCATCTTAATTCTATCTGGAACCCTAATTCCCCCTTGCCATGTAACATGATATACTCACAAATTCTTGGGATTAGGATGTGGATACCTCGGAAGAGGTGATGTCTTGAGTTTGTTCTTTCTTTTACTGTCAAAAGATCAATATACAATAATAAAAGTGATTGAGAGGGTGTCTAGAGTATAAATAAACTCCAATTAGACATCCTCTCAAATGCCTTTATTATTGTATATTGATCTTTTGACACTAAAAGCCAAAAAAGACTGAGAAAAGCTAAGCAAAGAACAACTTGAACAAGAGTCCACATTTATATAAAGTTGTGCACATGTTCTATTTTCAGCTAACTTAAGAATATTTATAGCATATGTAAAAACAAACTGAGACCTAAGAATATTGTACTGGAGGGTGTATACATGTGTGTGTATGTGTATTTGTGTTACTGTTCCATATAAACTTAATTATTGGCTATAAATCTTATGTAAAATCATATTAGATGAATACTAGAGTTTGTTTTATGCTACTCTCAGGATTTATTTTTTGACTTTTATGTATACCTTAGATTTACAAGGGCCTTATTTTCTTTATTTTATTTTATTTTATTTTTTATTTTTTATTTTTTTTTAAGATTTTATTTATTTATTTGAGAGAGAAAGAATGAGAGAGAGCAAGCACATGAGAGGGGGGAGGGTCAGAGGGAGAAGCAGACTCCCTGCCGAGCAGGGAGCCCGATGCGGGACTCGATCCAGGGACTCCAGGATCATGACCTGAGCCGAAGGCAGTCGCTTAACCAACTGAGCCACCCAGGCGCCCAACAAGGGCCTTATTTTCTGAACGTATGTCTGTAAAATGCAAATGCCCTTATGGGTCATAGGATAGAACGTTTGAAGTTGAGATTATCCTGGAATCCTAGAGTAACTATTACATTTAGTTGGTCTAAGAAGTGTCAAATCTTATTCTGAAATGTCTCCTAGTTATTCTCATTGCTGCCTTTTCAGCCCAGGGCAGGACATCTGTAACAGTTTCCCAATTGGCATTACTCAGGTGAATCTGAAGGCAAAGTGCAGTGGGTTAAGAGAGGGTTCTGGAATCACATTGTCAGAATCCAGTCTTATTTTGACTATTTACTAGATGGATGGCTGTAGACAATTACCTCACTTCTGTAAACCTCAGTTTTCTTTCCTGTACAATGGGGATATTGTTGATTTCATAGAACTGTTATGGGGTTTATATTAAATTAGGAGTTAATGAACTTGACTAAGACAGCTAGTTGTGAACTTATTGATTCTCAGACCCAAATCTACCTCGTCTTGATTTTTGATAATGGAACTGGACCCTTTGTCAGCTGATGCAATGCTGGAGGGGTCCTGCAAGGCATAGTGGAGGATGAGGCTTTTCTTCCCAGTTTTGGACTCTTTTTTTTCCCTCCTAAGGCCCAGCTATCAATGGTATGTGGAAGACCCAGTAGAGTTAACTCTCCATTGAGTTTCTTTTGCACCCCAATGTGCAGTTTTCTACATACCATCTGAGACCTGCCCATACCCTAGCAGGCAGCTTCCATTAGAGCAGCTCTGGTCTATGGTATCCCAGAGCAAATGTTGCTGGCATCTCAGTGGACATCTGGCATCTTTTGTGTGAAAGAGCTCTGATCAATATGATCCCAGAAATCCCTGCCACCCAGTAGGCTCTAATTACACACTCTCCAAGGCCAGGTGTGGATCTCAGCTTTGATGGGGTGGGGGTAGGGGTGGTTGGGGTCCTTTCCCAAAGTTGCTTCTTCCTTAGGTAGCTACCTCAACTCTAAAGGTAATAGCTCTTCCCTATTTTTGCTGTTTGTGTATTCTTTAGAGTCTTCTTTTATCCTGGTTTGCTGTTAACTGCCTTTACTAATTAATAATTATTTATATTAAATTGTCTCTATTCAAATTACTGATATGGTTTCTGTCTCCAGAGTAGATCCTGAATAATATATTAACAGAGAAAAATAAGCATCCCAAGAATATGAGAGAAAGAAATAATTTGAAAATGATTAAAATGAACAAAGTATTAAAGGAAGTAATAAAAACCATAAAGAAATAGTAGGGCTCTATGAAAAAAGAATATTAGATGTAGATTGAAAAAAATAAAATGTTTAGAAATTACAAAATGTAGTCATTAATTAAGACTTAAGTGGGTGGATCAAATATCTGGTTAGGTTCTGATTAAGAGATAATGAAAGAAGAGAAGAAAAAAAAAAAAAGAAAAAAAAAAGACTTTAAAGATAGCCCTGAGGAAATTGTCTAGGATGTAGTAAAGAGATAGGAAATGAAATATTAAAAAGAAAGTACAAAAGAATAGCTGCAATCAAATTATGTGATCCAACATACATCTAATAGCAATTCTCTTTCTTTTTCTTTCTATGTCATCTACATGTATATCTATATAGCTATAAATATATCATCTATAAATATAGAGATTTTATATATTTCCAGAAAGAAAATAGAAAGAATGGGAAAAGAGACAATATTTGAATAGAGACCAACTGAAAACTTTTCAGAATTCAATAAATACCAGTAAGGTTTATTCTAGGATTACAGAGATGTTTTAACTTTATAAAATCTAATGTAATTTACCACATTAATATATCAACAGAGAAAAAATATGCTCATCTCAGGTTAACAAATCTTAAAAAACTGAATAAAAAAATGGATGTCTATGTAAAAGTTAATGTGAAGTTCACACTTAATGGTGAATGATTTAAAAGCATTCTCTTAAAGTCAGAAATAATTTAGGATGCCTGCTCTCAGCACTTGTATTTAGCATTGTACTGGAGGTCCTAGCGAGCTCAATATGACATGGAAAATAAATAAGAGATATGGGGAAAGGAAAAATAAGAAACCAAATTGCCAGTGTCACAGATGATGTGATTATATACATAAGAAATTTAAGAGATTCTACTTACAAATTAGTAGAAGTAATCAGAGAGTTCATCAAGGATATTGTCTACAAAACTGTTTATAAACACTGGTTTAGAAATGTAATTTTGAACATCCTATGTGGTGCCTGGGTGGTTCAGTCAGTTAAGCATCTGACTCTTGATTTCAGCTCAGGTCTTGATATTAGGGTTGAAGTTCAAGCCCTGCATTGGGCTCTAGGCTGGGCTTGGAGCCTACTTAAAAGTAAATAAATAAATAAATAAATAAATAAATAAATAAATAAATAATAAAATACTCCATTGTCTTAGCCACAAAACTATAAATATGTGAGATTAAATTTAACATAATATACATATGACTTGTAGAAAAATTTATAAAATATAATTGAGGAATATATATGAAGATCTAAATAAATAGAGAATAATACCATGTTTTTGGACAGGAACTCTCAATATTTTAAAATTTTGATTCTCCCCAAAATAATCTAGTAAAGCAAAGCTAGTTCAGCCTAAATCTTAAATCTTCTTAGAACTTGCAAAGCTGTTTCAAACATTTCTATGGATGAATTAAAGGTCCAAGAATAACTAAAAGAAAATATTAGAAGAAGATTAAAGAGAATGAAGTTACTCTATCATTTATTAAGAGTTGTTATAAAGATACAGTAATTAAAATGTGTTGTACTGGCAGAAGAATACAAAAATATATCAGTGTAAACAGAACAGGGAGCCTAGAAACAGCCATATGTGTATATGAAAAATTAACAGTGGAATTCAATGGTGAAAGATAAAATAATAGATGGTGGTGAGACAATTGACTAATCATATAGGAAAAATAAATTTTTAAGACTACCTCCCACCATACACAAAAATAAATCCTAAATGTATTAAAAACAAATTGAAAAATGTAAAAAAGTAACAAAAATAACTATCATGTTGGAAGTTAGGAAAAGAACTCTTCCACAAGACTCGAGAAGCACAAAGCTTAAAAAGATTGATAACTTTAGCTATTTAAAATAAAAAAGTTCTGTACAGAAAAGGCCATAAAATAAAAAAGATAAGCCCCTTACTGGGTGAAAATATCTGTAATCCAAGCAACCAATAAAGGATTAATAAGCAAAATATATATTAAATAAAACCCTAAAAGCAATAAAAGGGAACTATTTCCATAGAAAGTGACAAAGGATATGGAGAGTTAATTAACAGAAGAAAATTTTAAGACCATTAAATATATAAAAAGTTGCAAATTCTCACTGATCATTAGAGGTGATGAAACTTGAAATGGGACAACATTTCATAAAAAGTAGATTGCTAAAACTTAAAAACTCTGATCATATGATATCTTGGCAATAATATGAGAACATAAGAACTTCCAAAAACTGCTGGTCTTATGATACATTGGTGCAGCTACTTTGTTTTTGTTTTATTTTGTTTTTACATTTCAATTTTTTTCTTTAAAATGAGTGAGTTGTGTAAGGGGGTTAAATGCTTTATAGAGAAGAAAAAACTGCTAGAACCAACTTATTCATCATCTTCTTCATCTTCATCTTCCTTGTCTTTCTCCTCTTCCTTCTTTTTCTTGCTTTTTTTCAGCCTTGACAACTCCCTTTTTTGCCACATCAGACTTTACTTTAGCTCGATATGCAACAATATCCTTTGCATATTTTCCCTTCAGCTTGGCAGCCTTCTTTTCATAAGGCTGCTTGCCATCTGCAGCAGTGTTATCCCACATATCTCCCAATTTCTTTGCAATGTCACCAATGGATAGGCCAGGATGTTCTCTGATTTTTGGGTGATACTCAGCACAAAACAAGAAAAAGGCCGACGAGGGCCTCTGGTGCACTGGGATGCTTGAACAACTTTTTTGTTTCCCCTCTAGGGGGGATATAAGTTTTCTCTTTCTCTTTCTCTCCTTGTCCACCTTTGCCATGTCTTCAAATTTTCCTTTCTCTTTAGCAGACATGGTCTTCCACCTCTCTGAGCACTTAATAGAAAACTCTGAGAAGTTGACTGAAGCATCTGGATGCTTCTTCTTGTTCTCCTCTCGGCAAATTTGCACATGATGACATTTTGCCTCTTGACTTCTTCAGATCTCCTCTGCCCATGTTTAATTATTTTCCTCAGTGAGGCACAGAGTCGCCCAGTGCCTGTCTGGGTCTCACTTAGGCTGGTGCTGTCTCTATAGAGCTCAGTGTACTGCAATGGCTGTGTCTGGGTCCATCTACTTTGGAGAGTACTTTAATAAGGTGGATGGACTTGAAAAAGTGTATACACATGACTAACATAACATAATAATAAAAAAGAAAGAAAATATGTATACACTACAAGATAGCAATTCTACTTTTAATTTACATATTGTGGTTGAACTCTGAAATGAAAAGGCATTCTCAAAACTGTCAGTGCAGCCTTGTTGTATTAGCAAAAATTGGAAGCAACATAATTGTTCAAGAATAAGGAAATGAATAAATTAAACAGAATTTAGTAAACTCTAACAGTTAAAAAAAATGGACTGGAAGGGTACATGTCAGCATCTGTGATTCTCCTAGTGAGATAAGGAATGGTATCTCTAACATCTTATTTGTGTCTTTATTTATTTGTATTTCCTACATTTTATTTTGTAAATATCTGAGGCAAATATTGCCATATATCGGCATGCCTGGGTGGCTCAGTTGGTTAAGCATCCCTTTGGCTCAGATCATGATCCTGGGGGTCCTGGGATCGAGCCCTGCATTGGGCTCCCTGCTTGGTGGGGAGCCTGCTTCTCCCTCTCCCTCTGCCACTCCCCCTGCTTATGCTTGAGTTCTCTCTCTGTCAAATAAAATTTAAAAAAAAATTAAAAATTCAAATATTGCCAAATATCAACATTTGTTAAATTGTGGGGGAAGGGTTTTGTGTTTTGTTATACCCTTGAACAGCACAAGTTTGAACTGTGTGGGTCCACCTTTATGCAGATTTTTTTTTCAGTAAATATAGTATAGCACTGTGTGTATTTTCTCTTCCTTATGATTTTCTTAATAACATTTTCTTTTCTCTAGCTTACTTTATTGTAAGAATACAGTGTATAAAACATATAACATGCAAAATATGTGTTAATCAACTATTTATGTTATCAGTAAAGCTTCCGGTCAAGAGTAGGCTAAAGTAGTTAAGTTTTGGGGGAGTCAAAAGTTATACATGGATTTTTGACTGTGCAGGGGTTGTTACTCTTTACCAAGTTTCAAGGGTTAACTGTATTATAATCTGTACTTTTCTATATGTTTGAAATACTTCATAGTTAAAACTAACATATTTATTTAAATGAAGGCAATAGTAAAAATGTTAAGGTGTTTACCTATTCCTTGTTTTGACCCATTGCATATCTTCCTAGTCTTCCTCCCTATCTTTTTCCCTCCCTTCCTATATGATTCTCTATTTTGTTTCTTAAATTCCACATATGATTGAGATCATATGATAATTGTCTTTCTCTTATTGACTTATTTCACTTAGCATCATACCCTCTAGTTCCATCCTCATTATTGCAAATGGCAAGATTTCCTTTTTTTATTTTTGATGGCCGAGTAGTATTCCATTGTATATAAATACCACATCTTCTTTATCCATTCATCTGTCAACAGATATCTGTGCACCTTCCATAGTATGGCTACTGTGGACACTGCGGCTATAAACAGCTGCCCCTTCCGTTCACTACATTTGTATCTTTGGGGTAAATACCCTGTAGTGCAATTGCTGGGTAATAGGGTAGCTCTATTTTTAACTCCCCAAGAAACCTCCATGCTATTTTCCGAATGGCTGCATCAGCTTGCATTTCCACCAGCAGTGTAAGAGGGTTCCTTTTTCTCTGCATGCTCGCCAGCCAACATCTCTTGTTTTCTGACTTGTTCATTTTAGCCATTCTGACTGGTAAGAGGTGGTATCTCATTGTAGTTTCGATTTATATTTCCCTGATGATGAGTGATGTTGAGCACTTTTTCATGTTGGCCATTTGGATGTCTTCTTTGGAGAAATGTCTGTTCATGTCTTCTGCCGAGTTCTTGATTGGATTATTTGTTCTTTGGGTATTGAGTTTGATAACTTCTTTATAGATTTTGGATACTAGCCCTTTATCTGATATGTCATTTGCAAATATCTTCTCCCATTCTGTCAGTTGTCTTGGTTTGGTTGACTCTTTCCTTTGCTGTGCAAAAGCTTTTTATCTTGATGAAGTCCCAATAGTTCATTTTTGCCTTTATTTCCCTTGCCTTTGGAGACATGTCAAGCAAGAAGTTGCTGTGGCCGAGATCGAAGAGGTTACTTCCTGTTTTCTCCTCTAGGATTTTGATGGATTCCTGTCTCACATTGAGGTCTTTCATCCATTTTGAGTCTATTTTTGTGCATGGTGTAAGAAAATGGTCCAGTTTCATTCTTCTGCATGTGGCTGTCCAATTTTCCCAACACCATTTGTTGAAGAGAATGTCTTTTTTCCATTGGATATTCTTTCCTGCTTTGTCGAAGATTAGTTGACCATAGAATTGAGGGTCCATTTCTGGGTTCTCTGTTCTGTGCCATTGATCTATGTGTCTGTTTTTATGCCAGTACCATACTGTCTTGATGATTACAGCTTTGTAACAGAACTTCAAGTCTGGGATTGTGATGCTACCAGCTTTGGTTTTCTTTTTCAACCTTCCTTTGGCTATTTGGAGTCTTTTCTGGTTCCATACAAATTTTAGGATTGTTTGTTCCAGCTCTGTGAAAAAAGTTGATGGTATTTTGATAGGTATTGCAGTGAATATATAGATTGCTCTAGGTAGCATAGATATTTTAACAATATTTATTCTTCCAATCCATGAGCACAGAACGTTTTTCCACTTCTTCATGTCTTCCTCAATTTTTTTCATGCGTGTTCTATAGTTTTGTAAGTACAGATCCTTTGCCTCTTTGGTTAGTTTTATTCCTAGGTATCTTATGGTTTTGGGGGCAATTGTAAGTGGGATTGACTCTTTAATTTCTCTTTCTTTTGTCTCATTGTTAGTGTATAGAAATGCAACTGATTTCTGTGCATTGATTTTATATCCTGCCACTTTACTGAATTCTTGTATAAGTTCTAGCAATTTTGGGGTGGAGTCTTTGGGTTTTCCACATAGAGTATCATGTCATCTCTGAAGAGTGAGTTTGACTTAGTCTTTGCCAATTTGGACGCCTTTTATTTCTTTTTATTGTCTGATTGCTGAGGCTAAGACTTGTAGTACTATGATGAACAACAGTGGTGAGAGTGGACATTCCTGTCATGTTCCTGACCTTAGGGAAAAAGCTCTCAGTTTTTCCCCATTGAGAATGATATTCGCTGTGGGCTTTTCATAGATGGCTTTTATGATACTGAGGTATGTTCCCTCTATCCCTACACTGTGAAGAGTTTTAATCAAGAAAGGATGCTGTACTTTGTCAACTGCTTTTTCTGCATCTTTTGAGAGGATCATATGGTTCTTGTCCTTTCTTTTATTAATGTGGTGTATCACATTGATTGATTTGCACATGTTGAAACACCCTTACAGTCCAGGAATAAAATCCCACTTGGTCAGGGTAAATAATCCTTTTAATGTACTGTTGGATCCTATTGACTAGTATTTTGGTGAGAATTTTTGCATCCATGTTCCTCAGGGATATTCTCCTTTTTGGTTGGGTCTTTGTCTGGTTTTAGGATCAAGGTAATGCTGGCCTCATAGAGTTTGGAAGTTTTCCTTCCGTTGCTATTTTTTGAAACAGTTTCAGAAGAATAGGTATTAGTTCTTCTTTAAATGTTTGGTAGAATTCCCCTGGGAAGCCATCCTGCCCTGGACTCTTGTTTGTTGGGAGATTTTTTTTTTAAAGATTTTATTTATTTATTTATTTGAGAGAGAGAAACAGCATGAGAGGGGAGAGGGCCCCAGGGAGAAGCAGGCTCCCCGCTGAGCCGGGAGCCCGATGTGGGACTCGATCCCAGGACTCCAGGACCATGACCTGAGCCGAAGGCAGTCGCTCAACCAACTGAGCCACCCAGGCACCCTGGGAGATTTTTGATTACTGCTTCAATTTCCTTGCTGGTTATGGGTCTGTTCAGGTTTTCTATTTCTTCCTGTTTCAGTTTTGGTAGTTTATATGTTTCTAGGAATGCATCATTTCTTCCAGATTGCCTAATTTGTTGGCATGTAATTGCTGATAATATGTTCTTATAATTGTTTGTATTTCTTTGGTGTTGGTTGTGATCTCTCCTCTTTCATTCATGATTTTATTTATTTGGGTCTTTTCTCTTTTCTTTTTGATAAGTCTAGCCAGGGGTATATTGATCTTATTTATTCTTTCAAAGAACCAGCTTCTAGTTTCATTGATCTGTTCTACTGTTCTTTTGTTTCTATTTCATTGCTTTCT
The DNA here is from genome assembly GCF_011800145.1 of Mirounga leonina. Lineage (NCBI taxonomy): Eukaryota > Metazoa > Chordata > Mammalia > Carnivora > Phocidae > Mirounga > Mirounga leonina. The sequence continues at coordinate 48,314,855 of NW_023270807.1, forward strand.
ACTCTAATATTTATTAATTATCTTCTCTTGCTGGGTTTAGGCTTTATTTATTGTTCTTTCTCCAGCTCCTTTAGGTGTAAGGTTAGGTTGTGTATTTGAGATCTTTCTTGTTTCTTGAGAAAGGCTTGTATTGTTATATACTTCCCTCTTAGGAACCTTTGCTGAATCCCAAAGGTTTTGAACAGTTGTGTTTTCATTTTCATTTGTTTCCATGAATTTTTAAAATTCTTTTTAATTTCCTGGTTGACCCATTCATTCTTTAGTAGGATGCTCTTTAACCTCCATGTATTTGACTTCTTTCCAAATTTCTGGGATTGAATTCAAGTTTCAAAGCTTTGTGGTTTGAAAATACATAGGGAATGATCCCAATCTTTTGGTATTAGTTGAGACCTGATTTGTGACCCAGTATGTGATCCATTTTGGAGAATGTTCCATGTTCACCTGAGAAGACTATGTATTCTGTTGCTTTGGGATGGAATGTTCTGAACATATCTGTGAAGTCCATCTGGTCCAGTGTGTCATTCAAAGCCCTTATTTTCTTGTTTATCTTCTGCTTAGGTGATCTGTCCATTGCAGTGAGTGGAGTGTTAAAACCCCCTACTATTATTGTATTATTATCAATGTGTTTCTTTAATTTTGTTTTTAATTGGTTTATATAATTGGCTGCTCCCATGTTAGGGACATAAATATTTACAATTGTTAGATCTTCTTGTTGGATAGACCCTTTAATTATGACATAGTGTCCTTCCTCATCTCTTATCACAGTCTTTGGTTAAAAATCTAATTTGTCTGATAGAAGGATTGGTAGCAGAGAAAGATCTGTATCATATGACCTCACTGATATGAGGAATTCTTAATCTCAGGAAACAAACTGAGGGTTGCTGGAGTGGTGAGGGGTGGGAGGGATGAGGTGGCTGGGTGAAAGACATTGGGGAGGGTATGTGCTATGGTGAGCACAGTGAATTGTGTAAGACTGTTGAATCACAGACCTGTACCTCTGAAACAAATAATACATTATATGTTAAAAAAAAGAAAAAGAAAAAGAAGATAGCAGGAGGGGAAGAATGAAGGGGGGGAAATCGGAGGGAGAGAAGAACCATGAGAGACTATGGACTCTGAGAAACAAACTGAGAGTTCTAGAGGGGAGGGGGTGGGGGAATGGGTTAGCCTGGTGATGGGTATTAAAGAGGGCATGTTCTGCATGGAGCACTGGGTGTTATATGCGAACAATGAATCATAGAACACTACATCAAAAACTAATGGTGTAGGGCACCTGGGTGGCTCAGTTGGTTAAGCGACTGCCTTCGGCTCAGGTCATGATCCTGGAGTCCCAGGATCGAGTCCCGCATCGGGCTCCCTGCTCGGCAGGGAGTCTGCTTCTCCCTCTGACCCTCCCCCCTCTCATGCTCTCTCTATCTCATTCTCTCTCTCAAACAAATAAATAAAATCTTTAAAAAAAAAAACCAACTAATGGTGTAATGTATGGTGATTAACATAACATAATAATTAAAAAAAATAAAAATAAATAAATAAAATCTAATTTGTCTGATAGAAGGATTGGTACTCCAGCTTTCTTTTGATGTCCATCAGGATGATAAATTGTTTTGCACCCCCTTACTTTCAATCTGGAGGTATTTTTGGGTTAAAATGAGACTCTTGCAGACAACATATCAATGGGTCTTGCCTGTTTATCCAATCTGATCCCTGTGTCTCTTGATTGGGGCATTTAGCCCATTTATATTCAGAGTAACTAATGAAAGATATGAATTTAGTGCCATTGTATTACCTGTAAAGTGACTGTTTCTGTATATTGTGTCTGTTCCTTTCTGCTCTATGTTACTTTTGGGCTCTCTCTTCGCTTTAATATTTAATATTTCTTGCAGGGATGGTTTAGTGATCACAAATTCTTTTAGTTTCTGTTTGTCCTGGCAACTTTATATCTCTCCATCTATTTTGAATGATAGCCTTGCTGTATAAAGTATTCTTGGCTGCATATTTTTCTCATGTAGCACTCTGAATATATCATGCTAGTCCTTTCTGCCCTGCCAGATCTCTGTGGATAGCCTGCTACCCTTGTATGTTTCTACCTTATATGTTTCTAATGTTTCTAATATTGCTACCCTTGTATGTTACAGACCTCTTGTCCCAAACTGCTTTCAGGATTTTCTCTGTCTCTGAGATTTGCAAGCTTCACTATTATATGTCAAGGTGTTGACCTGTTTTTATTGATTTTTGAGGGGTGTTCTCTGTGCCTCCTGGAGTTGAATGGCTGTTCCCTTCCCCAGATTAGGGAAGTTCTCAGCTATAATTTGCTCCAATATACCCCCCTCCCCCCATTCTCTTTCCTCTTCTTCTGGGATCCCAATTATTCTAGTATTGTTTTGCTTTATGATATTAATTATCTCTCTAATTCTCCCCTCATTACCCAGTAGTTGTTTATCTCTCTTTTTCTCAGCTTCTTTATTCTCCATAATTTTGTCTTCTATTATCACTGATTCTCTCTTTTGCTTCATTTCTCCTAGCAGTTTGAGCCTCCATTTTTTATTGCATCTCATTAATAGCCTTTTTGATTTTGACTTGATTAGATTTTAGTTCTTTTATTTCTCCAGAGAGGGATTCTCTAGTGTCTTCTATGCTCTTTTCAAGTCCAGCTAGTATATTTATAATCATTATTCTGAACTCTAGTTCTGACATGTTACTTATATCCATACTGATTAGGTCCCTGGTAGTCAGTACTGCCTCTTGTTCTCTTTTTTGAGGTGAGTTTTTCTGTCTTGTCATTCTGTCCAGAGAAGAATAGATGAATGAGAGAACAAAATACTAAAATGGCAACAACAACCCCAGAGAAATATACACTAAAGAAATCAGAAGAGACCCAAAACCTATATATATATATATAATATAATAAAATATCTATATATAAAATTTATATAAAATTAAATATAATGAAAGGATAGAATATAAGTGTAAAAATGAAAATTAAAAAAGGCTTAAAAAAGGCTTAAAGAGTTGAGAAAATAAGAAATTGGTTGAAAAGGAAAGAGAAAAAAATTAAAATTGAAAGACTAAAGAATCATGAGAAAAAACCATTAATTCTATATACTATTTTCCCCTAGTGCTGGAGTTTTGCCATTCTATGTGATCAGTAAATTTGGTCTTAGCCGGATGTTCTTGCTGATCTTCTGGGGGAGGGTCCTCTTGCACTGATTCACAGGTGTCTTTGTCCCGGACAGAACTGCACCGTCCTTGCCAGGGGGCCAGGCTAAGTGAGAGGATCCACTCTGGATTGCTTTACATGGCTTTTGTTCTCTGAAGGCTTTCCCAGCCACTTTAGGGGATGAGAATGAAAATGGTGGTCTCCAAATCTCCAGCCCTGAAGTCGAAAGCTTATGCCCCCCCACTTCTCAGTGTGCCCTCAGGGAATAACAGTCAATCACTACTGTCTCCTTGGTCTCCCACCACACTGTGCTCACTCAGCTTGTGACTGAGCATTTCTATCTCAGACATGTGACCCGGCTTCAAGTCTCCAAACCATTCAGACTCCTGCAGTGCACACCCATGCTGCGCCTTCAGGGGGAGGAAGGGGGGGTGTCTCTCCATGGTGCTGCAGCTTGCTGGGCCGCTGCTTGGGGAGCGGTCGCTGGACCATGCCTCAGCTTTTGGTTTATGGCAACATGGAGCTGAAAGCCCATTCCTGGCTCCCTGAATTGCAGCCAGTTTCCTGGCTCTGATGCCTGAGAACTCTGCCACACTCAGGCACCCCTGTTCTTTCTGTGACCTGGGGATCCTGAGGGCTCACTGTATGCACCTAGTATTCCACCTTGCTTTGCCACCTGAGCATCTTTCAGGCAGGGACAACCTTCACCAGAGCAGGTTTCTAAAAGTTCTGATTTTGTGCTCCACTGCTATATCACTTTCAGGTAGCCAGCTTAGGGAAGCTCCCTCCCCCCGAGGTTTATTTTCCAATATATCACCTTGGATTCACTTCTCCATACCTCCAACCTTGCAGAAAGTGGTTGCTTTTCTATTTGTAGAATTGCAGCTCTTTTCTTTGATCTCCGGTTGAGTTCATAGATATTCAGAATGGTTTGATAGCTATCTAGCTGAATTCCTGGGACCAGACAAAACTAAAGTCTCCTACTCCTCCGCCATCTTGGACAAATGCAAAAAATGTTACATATTATAGAATATTTGGACTATTAACATCTTGCTATCAAATTTAATTGAATTAATTTTTAAGTTGCAATTTTTTATTGAGAGAATAGTGAGCAGTGGTTTGTTTTAATTCAATTTTTATAAAACAACTATGTGTATAGAGTTGAAACCAGTAACCTTGAATAGAATTTGAGGACTCTGACAAGAAGAAAAAATCTTTTTCTGCATTTATAGGTATTTACAATTCAGAAATCCCGTTTCATCTGTAAGGGTTAGGTTTCTAAAATTCTCATGGTAAGAGTTTCCTGAAGTTTTTTTTTTTGTTGTTGTTATGGGACTAAAATACAGGACAGGAAGAACAACAGTTAGAGAATAGATGTGTCAAAGTTTATATATGAATATGCATGTGTGCATGTATTTATGCATAAAAATATATATGTATAATTTAAATGATACTAAAATATAAAATGTAGGCACCCTAGATAACAAGAATATTAATGATATTATTCATAGTTTCTTTGAGTAATAACAGCAAATATCTAATTGGTTCTCCTTTATTTTTGTTTGGAAAAGGGATGGTGTTGGCTTTTCCTACTCAAACCATGGTTCTTTACTCTCTCATCATTCAAGTTCAAGTTTGAATCTAGTTGTGCTTTCATGGCTTTGAGGGATTTTGATGGCTAAGCATGGCTAATTGACCCTGTTCAATGGTTTAGAACCATTCAGAAGACACTTTTTGCAAGTAACGTTTGGTTGTAGAAAGTATGATCTTTAGGGAAGGTTGTGTTGGATTGCTTTTAGAGTATGCTAAAATGCTAAAGTTGGATGTTTTTAGAGTAATTTTTCCATCATTATCCCCCTAAAGCAGCAACAGAAAGGAGAATAAGGGCAAAAGAGATCTGTTCCTTCTCAGAGACAGTGCTATGGTTCTTGATCATCTGACTCAGTGATGTTAGTTACAGAAGTGACCCAACAATGCTCATGTATTAGACCTGGAATTGTCATGGTTGCTGAAAATGTTTAGAGAAGGAAATTCCCTAAACTATGTAAAGGAACATAAAGTAAAAGGAACTTATCATCAGGGAGGGAGAACTCTAAATATACCTGACTGCATTAAACCACAAAATTATAGAATCCTAAGTTATTAAAGCTGGAAGAAACCTTAGAAGTTTTCTAGTTTAACCTTTTCATTTTTCATCTATTGTAGAGATATTTAAAGCTGTATCTAAAGGCACCATTGGCTGAATTCTTTTCTAATTTATTTTGACAGTCATAACAATCAAGCCAATTGTGTGTAAAAGAGACACAGAGACATTTTCAATGGGGTATTAACCTCTTGATACATTATTTTAAATATCAATCATAAAAAAGCCAGAGTTTAGAAGCCCAGCTTATGGCTTATGTCATCTTGCATATTTTAAATGCACCATAGTTGAAATTTAAATGCCAAATTGTCTAGATATCACATACTGCCAAATATGCCTTAAATAGACAAGTACTATGCTATTTATAACCTACAGAATACCATGATAAACCTCATTTTCCTAAGTTTAAAGTGTGGAAGCTAGGATGAAAGAGAGAGTTTCACTTGATTTATATGCTTTAAAATATTAAAAATAAGGAACCCCAAACCAAGACCTGGCTTCCAACATTTGATGAGTATTTATTTGACTGCATAAACTATCTCTCTGCATGAACTGTCTCATTCTGGTTAAAACGTTTTTTCAAAGTGTTCTAAAAAATTGTCTTCAAGTAAGTGTGAGTAGTTCACAAGGTGGTGAAATTCACCAACATAAATTTTTAAAAGTCCATGCAGTTTTTCTGGAGAAAGATAGAGAGAACCTCTGGAGGACATGTGTATGAGGTAAAATAGGACTTATAGGAAGCACAGAAATCCTTTCAGCCTTTTAGGTCACCATGCACTTTTTTTCTGGCAGAGAGCAAGATGGAATTTAATATCCAAGAATTTTATTAGGGGAGATGGCTATGAAAGGAAACCAGAGAGGGTGTTTGAAAAGGCTGAGAGAATCATTAGATCATGAAGCAAACCTGACTTTGAGTGAAAGAGAGCGAAAAGGTTGGCAGAAGCATCCTAACCTGCTGTGCAGTCTGAGGAAGGTTCATCAAGGCCTTGAGCCCAAGTTGGAAGACAAAGGAGTCTTACACGTCCCAGGAACCAGGAACTCATCTGCCTGAGTAGCCCTGATGCACATGTAGGAGGTACAGCCATGGGGCAAAGGCTCAGAAGGATTTCATAGAAGAGCAGCTGGGGCGCTAGATCAATTTCACCAATAGCATGTCTGCATCATGAATTCTCGTGGCTGCTACATCAAACCAAAATTATGGGCAAAATTATGAAACAGTTTAATCTGTATTATCACCACCTTTCTTTCTTCACCACATCTCTATTTCATTATAGAGTGTTGTTTCTTCCCTACTCCTCTTAGACATTCAATTAAAGCCTTTGAAATACCTTCTACTCCTGGAAAATGATTTGTTCCTAGAAAAGATCTGATATTCACAATAGTAACACCCTGAGACACCCTGACTTGCATCCATTTCAGTTTCAGCTGTCTTGCTAGGGTGGGTGCCTTCTGTGTGGAGAGCCTTAGGACCACCCTGGCCCCTGCCCACTTCAGTTCCAACCATCTCACCAGGGCAGCTCCAGCATGGAGTGCTCTGGAATCCCCAGCCCATGCCAGCCACAGGTCTAGCCAGTCAGCCAAAGTCACAGGCACACACAGTCTACACAGGGGATGACACATGAGACCATTCCTTCAAGTTTAGGAGAAATAGCTGATCCATCTGATTCATAGAAATAATCACAGAAAGTCAAGCAAAATGAGACAGAAGAATATGCTCTGAACAAAAGAACAAGACAAAACCTCAGAAAAAGAACTAAATAAAACAGAGATAACCAATCAACCTGAACCAGGAACTCATCTGCCTGAGTAGCCCTGCTGCACGTGGGAGGTACAGCCATGGGGCAAAGGCTCAGAAGGATTTCATAGAACAGCAGCTGGGGCCCTGGATCAATTTCACTAATAGGAATGTCTGCATCATGAATTCTCATGGCTGCTACATCAAACCAAAATTATAGGCAAAATAATGAAACAGTTTAACAGTTTAATCTGTATTATCTCCGCCTTTCTTTCTTTCCTGGTTTCTACCATAAAGATGCTGGTTGGACTGAAGAGAAGAATGGATGAACTCAGTGAGAACTTCAACAAAGAGATAGAAAATATAAAAAGAATCCATCAGAGTTGAAGGCTACAATAACTGAAATGAAAAATATACTAGAGGGAATCAGCAGTAGATTAGAGGATGCAGAAGAATGGATCAATCTGAAAGCTATCAGGAAGATAGGGTAATGAAAAGTACCCAAGTTGAACAGCAAAAAGAAAAAAAAGGAAAAAATAATGAGTATAGTTTAAGGGATCTCTTGGACAACATCAAGCAAACAAACATTGGTATTATAAGGGTCTGGAAAGGAGAGGAGAGAGAGAAAGGAACAGAAAACTTATTTGAAGATATAATAGCTGAAAACTTTCCTAACCTGCAGAAGAAAACAGACATCCATGTTCAGGAAGAACAGAGTTCCAAACAAGATGAAACCACGGAGGTCTACACTGAGTAAATAAAATGTCAAAGATTAAAAAAGAGAATTTTAAAAGCAGCCAGAGAGAAGTAACTAGTTATGTACAAGGGAAATCCCATAAGGCTATCGGCTGATTTTTCAGCAGCAACTTTACAGGTCAGTGGGGAGTGGCATGATATATTCAAGGGGCTGAGAGGAAAAAAACCTGCAACCGTGAATATTCTACCTGGCAAGGTTATCATTCAGAATTGAAGGAGAGATAAAGAGTTTCCCAGATAAAAGATAAAGGACTTCACCACCACTAATGCTGAAGGGATTTCTTTAAATGGAAAAGAAGAGGCCATAATTAAAGCAAGAAAATTTATAAAAGGAAAAATTTCACGAGTAAAAGCAAACATACAGTAAAAGTGGTAGAGCAATTGCTTATAATGTTAGCATGAAGGTTAAAGGACAAAATTGATTATATAAAAAAATTAGTTAAGGGAACTCACAAAATAAAAAGATGTAAAATATAAACCTGGTTTCAGGTTACATGTATGATGAATCACTTACATGTAACACCTGGTGCTCATCACAATGAGTGCCCTCTTTAACGCCCATCACCCATTTAACCCATCCCCTTACCCACCTCCCCTCCATCCACCCTCAGTTTGTTCTCTACACTTAAGAGTCTGTTATGGTTTGCCTCCCTCTCTGTTTTTATCCTATTTTATTTTTCCTTCCTATATATATATGTATATAATATACACCATATCTTCTTTATCCATTCATCAGTTGATGGACATGTGGGCTCTTTCCATAATTTCATAATTTTGCTATTGTTAATAGTGCTGCTATAAACATTAGGGTGCATGTGCCCCTTTGAAACAGTATTTTTGTATCCTTTGGATAAATACCTAGGAGTGCAATTGCTGGATCACAGGATAGTTTTATTTTGAACTCTTTGAGGAACCTCCATACTGTTTTCCAGAGTGGCTGTACCAGCTTGCATTCCCACCAATGGTATAAGAGGGTCCTCCCATCTCCACATCCTTGCCAACACCTGTTGTTTCCTGAGTTGTTAATTTTATCCATTTTGACAGAAGTGAAGTGGCATCTCATTGTGGTTTTGATTTGTATTTCCCTAATGATGAGTGATATTGAGCATTTTTCGTGTCTGTTAGCCATTTGTATGTCTTTTTTTTGGAGAAATGTCTGTTCTTGTGTTCTGCCCAGTTCTTGATTGGATTATTTGTTCTTTGGGTGTTGAGTTTAATAAGTTCTTTAGAAATTTTGGATACTAGCCCTTTATCTGATAAGACATTTGCAAGTATCTTCTTCCATTCTGTCAGTTGTCTTTTGGTTTTGTTGACTGTTTCCTTTGCTGTGCAAAAGCCTTTTATCTTGATGAAGTCCCAATAGTTTCTTTTTGCCTTTGTTTCCCTTACCTTTGGAGACGTGTCTGGCAAGAAGTTGCTGCAGTTGAAGTCACAGAGGTTGCTGCCTGTGTTCTCCTCTAGGATTTTTATGGTTTCCTGTCTTATATTTAGGTCTTTCATCCATGTTGAATTTTTGTGTGTGTGTGTGTATGGTGTAAGAAAGTGGTCCAGTTTCATTCTGCATGTGGCTGTCCAGTTTTCCCAACACCATTTTTTGAAGAGACCCTCTTTTTTCCATTGGAAATGCTTTCCTGCTTTGTCGAAGATTAATTAACCAAATAGCTGTGAGTCCATTTCTAGGTTCTCTATTCTGCTCAAACAAAATACACTTTAAAACAAAGACTGCAACAAGAGACAAGGGCATTACATAATGATAGAGGGATCAATCCAACAAGAGGATGTAACAATTATAAATATCTATGCATCCAACATTGGAGCACCTAAATCCATAAAAAAATATTAACAGACATAAAGGGAGAAATTGACAGTAATACAATAATATTAGGGGACTTTAACACTTTACATCAATGGATAGATCATCCAGGCAGACAATCGATAAGGAAACAGCGTCATTGAATGGCACATTAGACCAGATGGACTTAACAGATGTATGCAGAATATTCCCTCCAAAAACAACAACACATTCTTTTCAAGTGCACATGAAATATTCTCCACATCACATATTAGGTCACAAAACAAGTCTCAATAATTTTAAGAAGATTGAGATCATATCAAGCATCATTTCCAACCATGATATGAAACCAAAAAAAAAAATCAACCACAGGAAAAAAATTAGAAAATACTCAACACTTGGAGGCTAAATAACATTTTACTAAACAACAAGTAAATCAATGAAGAAATGAAAGAGGAAATAAAAAAATACATGGAAACAAATGAAGATGAAAACACAATGGTCCAAAATCTCTGAGATGGAATGAAAACATTTCTAAGAGGGAAATTTATAGTGATACAGGCCTACCTCAAGAAATGACAAAAATTTCAAATAAACAATCTAAACTTACACCTAACGGAACTAGAAAAAGGACAACAAACAAAGCCTGGAGTTAGTCGCAGGAAGGAAATAATAAAGATCAGAGTGGAGGGGCGCCTGGGTGGCTCAGTCATTAAGCATCTGCCTTCAGCTCAGGTCATGATCCCAGGGTCCTGGGATCGAGCCCCGCATCGGGTTCCCTGCTCAGCCAGGAGTCTGCTTCTCACCCTCCCACTCCCCCTGCTTGTGTTCTTTCTCTTGTGTCTCTCTCTGTCAAATAAATAAAATCTTAAAACAAAAAAGATCAGAGTGGAAATAAATGAAATAGAGACTAAAAAGAGAACAGTAGAAAAATTCAATAAAACCAAGAGCTGGTTCTTTGAAAAAATCAATTAAATTGATAAGCCTTTAGCCAGACTCATGAAGTAAAAGAGAGGACCCAAATAAATAAAATCAGAAATGAAAGAGGAGAAGAGAAATAACAATTAGCGCCACAGAGGTACAAAAGATCATAAGAGAGTACTACAAAAATTATATGCCAACAAATTGGACAACGTAGAAGAAATGGATAAATTCCTAGAAACATGCAATCTTTTAAAACACAATGAGGAAGAAATAGAAAATCTGAACAAATCATTTATTAGTAATGAAATTGAATTGGTAATCAAAAAACTCTGAACCAGATGGATTCACTGGTGAATTCTACCAAACATTAAAATCTACTTTCCTCAAACTATTCCAAAAAGTAGAAGAGGAAGGAAAGTTTCAAAACATATTCTACAAGGCCATCATTACCCTGATACCAAAACCAGACAAGACACTACAAAAAAGGTGTAGTGTCACAGGCCAATATCCCTGATGAATATAGATGCAGAAATCCTTAATAAAATGTTAACAAACCTCATTCAACAACACATTAAAAGGATCATTCACCACGATCAGGTGGGGTTTATTCCAAGGATATGAGGATGGTTCAATATTTCCAAATCAATCATTGTGATACACCACATTAACAGAATGAAGGATAAAAATGCCATGATTATCTTAATAGATGCGGAGAAAGCATTGACAAAATTCAACATCTGTTCATGATAAAAACAAAGTAGGTTTAGTGGGAACATACCTCAACATGAGAAAGGCCATAAATGACAAACCCACAGCTAACATTATACTCAATAGTGAAAAACTGAGAGCTTTAAGAAAAAGATGTCCACTCTTACACTTTTATTCAACATAGTACTGGAAGTCCTAGCTATAGGAATCAGGAAAGAAAAATAAGTAAAATGTATTTGAATTAGGAAGGAAGTAGTAAAACTGTTGCTATTTGCAGATGACGTCATACTGTATATAGAAAAGCTAAAGACTCCACCAAAAAAACTATTAGAAGTAATAAATGAATTCAGTAAAGTTGCAAGATACAAAATTAATACACAGAAATCTGTTGTGCTTCTAAACACTAATAATGAAGTAGCAGAAAGAGAAATTAAGAAAACAATTCCATTTACAATTACACTGAAAACAATAAAAAACCTAGGAATAAATTTAACCAAGGAGATAAAAGACCTGTACTCTGAAAACCATAAAACTTTGATGAAAGAAATTAAAGATGACACAAATGGAAAGATATCTCATGCTCATGGATTAGAAGGTTTAGTTTTGTTACTCAGCCATCAAAAAGAATGAAATCTTGCCATTTGTAATGAAGTGGATGGAACTAGAGGGTATGATGCCAAGCAAAAGAAGTCAGTCAGAGAAAGACAAATACTGTATGATTTCATTCATATGTGGAGTTTAAGAAACAAAACAGATGAACATACGGGAGGGAAAGAAAAATAAAATAAGATGAAAACAGAAAGGGAGGCAAACCTTAAAAGACTCTTCTTAACTATAGAGAAAAAATGAGGGTGGATGAAGGGGAGGTGTGTGGGGAATGGGGTAATTGAGTGACAGGCATTAAGGAGGGCACTTGATGTAATGAGCACTGGGTGTTATATGCAACTAATGAATCACTAAATTCTACCCCTGAAACTAATAATACACTATATGTTAACTAAGTTTAATTTAAATAAAAAATTAAAAAAAATCCATACTACTCAATCTAGAGCTAAAGTGCAATCCCTGTCAGAATACAATAGTATTTCTTGCAGAACTGGAACAAACAATCCTAAAATTTGTATGGAACCATAAAGGAACGTGGATAGCCAAAGCAATCTTGAGAAAGAAGAACAAAGCTGGAATTTCACTATCGCAGATTTCAAGATACATTGCAGAACTATAGTAGACAAAACTATATTATTGGCACAAAAATAGCCATGTAAATCAATGGAACAGAATAGAGAACCTAGAAATAAACCCATGCTTATATGGTCAATTAATCTGCAACAAACGAAGGAAGAGTATACAGTGGGGGAAAAGAGAGTCTCTTCAATAAATGGTGCTAGGAAAACTGGAGAGCAACATGTAAAAGGATGAAACTGGACTACTTTCTTACACCATGCACAAAAATAAACTCAAAATAGATTAAAGATCTACATATGAGACCTGAAACCACAAAACTCCTAGAAGAAAATATAGGCAAGTAATTTTTGGACATTGCCCTTAGCAACATTTTTCTAGATATGTTTCATCAGGCAAGAGAAACAAAAGCAAAAATAAACTATCAGGACTACACCACAATAAAAAGCTTTTGCACAGTGAAGGAAATATTCAGCAAAATGAAAAAGCAACCTACCAAATGGGAGAAGATAGCTGTAAATGATATATATATATAATAAGGAGTTAATATTCAAATCTATAAAGAACTTATACAACTTGACACCAAAACAAATAATCTGATTAAAAATAGGCAGATTATCTGAATAAATATTTTTTCAAAGAAGATATACAGATGGCCAACAGACATATAAAAAGATGCTGAAAATCACTAATTATCAGGGAAATGCAAATTAAAACCATAAGGAGGTATCACCTTACATCTATCAGAATGACTACCATTGAAAAGACAAGAAATAACAAGTGTTGGGAAGGCTGTGGAGCAAAAGGAACCCTTGTGCACCTTTGGGGGAAATATATATTGGTATAGCCACTGTGGAAAACAGTATGGAGGTTCCTCAAAAAATTAAAAATAGAAATACCATATGACACAGTATTTCCTCTACTGAGTATTTACACAAAGAAAATGAAGAGACTAATTCAAAAAGATATATGCATCTATATGTTTATTGCAGCATTATTTGCAATGGCCAACATTAGAGGCAACTTAAATTTATCTGTCAATAGATGAATGGCTAAAGAATATGTGAGATGTATACACACACACACACACACACATGCACACACACACACAGGAATATTACTCAGCCATAAAAAAGAATGAGATCATGCCATTTGCCATTTGTGACAATGTTGATGGACCAAGAGGGAATTATGCTAAGTGAAATAAGTCAGAGAAAGACAAATACCATATGATTTTACTTATATGTGGAAACTAATAAAACAAATGAACAAATAGATAAACAAAAAGCCAAAACAGACCCATAAATACAGGGAACAAACTGGTGGTTGTCAGGCAGGTGGTGGTGGTTGGTGGGTTGGGCAAAATAGGTGAACTGAGTGGGAGATACAAGCTTCCAGTTATGGAATGAATAAGTCATGAGGATGAAAGGTATAGCATAGGGGATATAGTCAATGGTTGTGATAGTGTTGAATGGTAAGAGATGGTAGCTATACTTGTGAGTGTAGCATAACATAGGGTTGTCAAATCACTATGTTGTACACCTGAAACTAATGTAACATTGTGTGTGAGCTGTGCTACAACAATAACAAAAAAATAAAATATGCAAGTTTTCAAAATTATGTATACATTCACAAATTTTGATTTAGACATTTATAAATTTTCTCCTGAAATGCCTCTGGGTATCATGGTGGCCAACGCTCCTAAGATTTCATAATAAGGCAGTTTTATTGTTCACTATACAGGCATAACTTGGAGATATTATGAGTTTGGTTCCAGAGCACTGCAATAAAGTGAATACAGCAGTGAAGCATGTGAAATGAATTTTTTGACTTCCCAGTGCATATAAAAGTCATATTTACACTATATTGTAGTCTATTAAGTGTGCAATTGTATTATGTCTAAAAAATGTGCATACCTTAACTAAAAAATACTTTGTTGCTAAGAAATGCTAACCATCATCTGAGTTTTCAGTGAGTCATCCATTATCTTTTTGCTGGTGAAAGGTCTAGCCAGTCAGGGTAGTGGTTGCTGAAGGTTGAAGTGGCTGTGCAATTTCCTAAGATAAGACAACAGTAAAGTTTGCCACATTGATGGACTCTTATTTTCATGAATCAATTCTCTGTAGCATGTGATGCTATTTGACAGCATTTTACCTATAGTAGAACATCTTTCAAATTGAAGTCAACCCTCTCAAACCCTGCCATTGCTTTATCAACTAAATTTATGTAATATTCTAAATCCTTTGATGTCATTTCAACAATCTTCACAGCATCTTCACCTGGAGTAGATTCCATCTCAAAAAACTACTTTCTTTGTTCATCCATAAAAAGCAACTCCTCATCCTTTCAAGTTTTATCATGAGATTGCCGTAATTTAGTCACAACTCCAGGCTCCAGTTCTAATTCTAGTTCTCTTGCTATTTCCACCACATCTTCAGTTACTTCCTCCACTGAAGTCTTGAATGCCTCAAAGTCATCCATGAGGGTTGGAATGAATTTCTTCCACACTCTTGCTCATGTTGATACTTTACTTTTTCCCATGAATCATGAATGTTCTTAGTGGCATCTAGAATGGTTGATCCTTTCCAGAAAGTTTTCACTTGACTTTGCCCAAATCTGTCAGAGGAATCACTATCCATGGCAGCTATAGCCTTACAAAATTTATTTCTCAAATAATAAGACTTGAAAGTCAGGATTATTCTTTATCCATGTGCTGCAGAATGGATATTGTATTAGGAGACAAGAAAACAACCTTAATCTGTTGTCATTCTCTATCAGAGCTCTTGGGTGACCTGGTGCATTGTAAAGGAGTAATATTTTGAAAGAAATTTTTTTTTTTTCCTGAACAGTAGGTCTCAACAGTGGGTTTTAAATATTCAGGAAACTGTGTCGTAAACAGATGTGATGTTATCCAGGCTTTGTTGTTCTATTTCTAGAGTACAGGCAGAGTAGATTTAGCATCACTCTTAAGGGCCCCCTAAGATTTTTGGAATAATAAATGAGTATTGGCATTAACTTCAAATTACCAGCTGCATTAACCCCTGACAAGAGCATCAGCCTGTTCTTTGAAGCTTTGAAGCTAGGCATTGACTTCTCCTCTCTAGCTATGAAAGTCCTAGAAGGCATCTTCTGTCTTTTCACCTACATTGAAAATCTGTTGTTTAGTGTAGCCACCTTCATTCATTATCTTGGCTAGATCTTCTGGATAAGTTGTTGCAGCTTCCACACCAGCACTTTCTGCTTCTTCATCTTACACTTTTTATATTATGGAGGTGGCTTCTTTCCTCAAACCTCATGAACCACCCTCTTCTGGCTTCAGACTTTTCTTGTGCAGCTTCCTCACCTCTCTCAGCCTTCATAGAAGTGAAGAGACTTAGGGCCTTGCTCTGGATTGGGCTTTGGTTGAAGGGAATGTTGTGGCTGATTTGATCTGTTACCCAGACCACTAAATTTTTCTCCCTGTCAGCAATAAGGCTGTTTTGCTTTCTTACATTTGTGTGTTTAATACAGTAGCACTTTTAATTTCCTTCAAGAACTTTTGCTTTGCATTCGCAACTTGGCTGTTTGGTACAAAAGGCTTAGCTTTTATCCTATCTTGGTTTTCTAACATGCCTTCCTTAGTCAGCTTAATCATTTCTAGTTTTGATTTCAAGTGAGAGACATGGGACTCTTTCTTTTCACTTGAACACTTAGAGTCCATTGTAGGGTTATTAACTGTCCCGATTTTAATGTTATTGTGTCTCAGGGTATAGGGAGGCCTGAGGAGAGGGAGAGAGACAGGGGAATGGCCAGTGGAACAGTTAGAACACATACCTATACAGATTAAGTTTGCCTTCTTACATGGCATGGTTCATGGCACTCTAAAATAATGACAATAATAACATTGAAGATTACTAATCACAGATAGCCATAACAAATATAATAGTGAAAAAGTTTGAAATATTGTGAGCATTACCAAAATGTGACTTATCTACACAGTGAGCAAATACTCCTAGACAAATGGTGCCAATAGACTTGCTTGATGCAGGTTTGCCACAAACCTTCAATTTGTAAAAAGCACAATATCTGCAAAGTTCAATAAATTGAAGTACAGTATAATAAGGTATTGCCTGTATTATACCCCAGAAATGCAGGGAAAGCAAGTGTTACCTAGCTAGCCCCCACCCAATTGTTAAGGTATATAATGGCACCATAAGTGTTTGTCAGGTATTAATTAACACAGAACATAATGTATTGCTTTTTTTCCCAGAGAATATTCCCTCAATTCTTAAGGTCTACTGGTATCACAAGAAGTTTATTTGCTGCAAATTGGCTACATCTTAAAACACTTAGGCTCATTCCCACCCCCATTCCCCTCAGCAAAGACTGTTACATTTTGCTCTAGTTGATTTTGTTATTTTGTTATTTTGTTTGTCTGTCTTTAACTGTGACCCAGGAAAAAGTGGATGGTTTTCAATGTGCTGAAAGCATTCCTCATTTTCTCCAGGTGAGTATCTACATGTGGCTTCCTAGGGGAACAGTGGTGGGGTTTGCCAGTGACGGTCATTGCTGACCATGGTGGAAATCTGAAATTGCAGGATTGGTGGAATTAAAATAAGGAGAAACCTCATATAGAGAATATGCACTATTTTTCTTTAGACATCATTATTTGAATCTTCATCAAGAGTTCCTTGTTCTCTCCTATATTGGTTATAGTTTATATAGATGGTTTATTCAGTCATTTTGTTTTCATTGGTGGTTCAAGGACATCTTGGCATTTCCTTCTATTTTCCCCTAATGCTGCATATTGCTATTACTAAGTTTATAGTCTAAACTTTTGTTTTGGAAAATGATCTGATTTTTCAATAGAGTAGGATTCAGTGCCACTAATATACTTTAAAATAACATTTTAAAATTGCCTTCCCCCCCCTACTTAGACATTTAGTTGCTTTACCAACATACAATTTTTATGGATAAGATTTCCATTTAACTCCATGATTTAGATTAAATTACTTTCTTAAAATCACGTCACTCCCATAGTCTACTTAGTTTTCTAATTCCCATATGTTCCACTATTGCCGAAGCAACTTCATCTATATAATGTGACTGAAGAGTCAGCCTTCATTCACAACACAGCGCAATCTGTTAAAGTGGTAAATATTACCCATTTCTATTATTAGAGCTGAAATGGAATTTTCTCTTGCTGCATTTTCAAGATGTGACATAATTAGATAGCAAGCATAGAAAAGTCAGAAATAGTGGAAGCTAACGGTTGTCATCAGGATCAGAGAAGCTTGAATTCAGTCTGCCTTGCCTGGCTCCTGACTCGTTCACACAACGCCCCCAGGCCATCTCATTCTCTGTTTGAATTATAGGGTGCTATGTGAGTTTTGCAGGTACTGGGGTAAGGAAGCGTGAAGCAAGGTTTCCAATTCTATATTGGTTTCAGACTGAATGAGAACAGGGAAATACTCGCTTGATGTTTCAATTCTTTTCAGCTTCTTACAGACACACATTTCCAGCTCTGAGAAGTAGCTGAGTAGCTCTTCACTTTACCTAGAGAAGCTGCTGACTTCTCCCTTCTTTACTACAAATTAGAATTGTAAACAAACAACCACCCTTGTTGCAGAATTGTTATTGTAATTAGTGCAGTATACAATTCCTGGCAGAAATGAGGGTGGGATGGGGGAATGGGAATGTGTGTATATATGTGTGTGTTTGTGTGTGTAGACCTCACAAAAGTGGTTGAGGAAGGAACTAGGCTAACTGTAGAAAACCTTAAATAAATAATTTTTTTAAACATAAAGTTAAAGAGCTTTATAGTTTAAAATCAAACTCATTCTGGGCCTATCAATTTATTAAGGGAAAACTTTTATATCTTCAACAGGACTGTTAACATTGTAGTGTACCAGTTAATGCCTACATTGAGTGCATTGATGGAATTCAACTCAGGTCCCCCTACCTGTATTAATCACGGTTGTACATTAATCACTGATGCTGCATGGTCTGGCTTATCTCATTGCTTAAATAGTTTCCTAGTCTTTATGTTATTATTAGCTCATAGTATATTGAGAATTCTAGGCGAATTTAATCGGGTAACATGACTTGATTTTTTTTTATTTGAGAGAGAGAGAGAACACAAGTGCGAGGGAGGGGCAAAGGGAGAGGGAGAAGCAGATTCCCCACTGAGCAGAGAGCCCAATGTGGGGCTCTATCCCAGGACCATAGGATCATGACCTGAGCTGAAGACAGACACTTAACCAACTGAGCCACCAAAGCACCCCTGATTTGTTTTAATAAACATTGGATAAAATCGCTAGTTTCGCTAGTGTGGTCTAATTTGCAATTCCCCATGAAAATCTTCCTTTTGACTCATGTACTTTGGAGTTAGGAGAGATGCAAACCTCTTGTCTTCCTTATAAGCCATAAGTGGGTAGTGAAAAGAGGCCTGGATGGACTATAATGAGCCATGCCTTCTCATATAGCTTTGCCCATAATGAACCTTCTGACCTCGGGTGGAGTACTTAACCTTTCAGCAACCTGTTTTTTTTTTTTTTTATATGTACAATTATAGAGGATGGAATTTATGATCTTTCTTTATGATTTAGTTATGCCTGAAAATCCATAAGATCTGAACAATATACACTACTGGATTTCTGTATGTTTGGCATTGTTCATTGACTTACTTTGTGAAAGAATAACAAGAACACTAAAGATTTTTCATATCATATCTTTGTCGATTCTCAACAAACTGTGTTGAAATTATGTCTCTTCTGGTAGGAAGAGGAATGACTGAATCAGTGATTTCCTTATTTGTTGAGATGTTTCCAGCATGCTAGCCATACACAACATAACCTTTTCAAACTGTCTTTGTCTCTTTTGGTGACAAAGTGATTTCATTTCACAGGTAGTTCACAGGTATCTCAGAGGCTCTGGAGCAACTATTAGTAAAAAGACTTGATGACTCTTTTCTAGATCTCATGTGGAATGGTACATATCCCCAGCTCTTTTCCAGAGTTTAGGGCAATGACCAGCTCAAATATTTTATGTTTGGCTACAAGAACTCACCTATAAAAGTATACACTAGCATCTGAGAATGCTGGTGTTGTTGCTAAGTAAATGATTCTCTACCTTAAACCTTCTTCGCTACACAAAAATGACCTTGATATAGATATAGCCTAAGGTTAAAGTTTCAAGGATGAATAATGATGTGACAGATTGTTGTTATTTATTGGATACTTGTTGCATGCCAGGCACTGTGCATTCTGTTCATTACCATTTGTAGGCATTATCTTATTTTAATGTTTAACAATAGTCTTATGAAGGAGGGACTGTCATTTTGTCCATTTTGCAGATAATGTAGCTGAGGCTCCGAGGGATTACATGACTTCTCCAGCCTCAACCTAATTAAGAAGTGTTAGAACTAGAACTCAAGTCCATGTCAGGCTGACCAAAAAACTTTGTCTTCACCAACACTATACAATTTTATCTCACCAGGTCATCTTTCTTCTGCCCGGAAACAAATTCCCTCACCTTTAGCAGGTGGTGCCATAAGTGCAAAGATGATTTCTTTAACACAGATATACTTTGAAGGACAAGTATTTCTGCCCTATTAATTGAGTATTCTGAAATTTCCCTCCCAGTAGAGAATAGTAGAGAGTCACTGAAAATACCTGGAAAGTCACATATTCTTACTTACATGGAGACATTGCTATTTCCTAAACTTAAAGAGATTCTTTCAAATTTAAATGAACATCTTTCTTCCCTTTGAAAACAAAAGTGCCTCCCAGCCAACAAATGAGTGAAATATCTCCCCAACAGGTCTTTTAATTTGCAGATGCTTGAAAATAAATGAAGATCAAAAGCTTTTTTGCAGACCACTTTTCCCTCTGGGAGACATTTGAGCATGTTAAGAATAAGCATCATTTAAAAAAATTAATAAAACAAGTTGGATTTTAAATAGGTTTCAAAAAATAGATTTGCACAAATGTGCCATCTTGTACTATTTGTCTTATTCTTTTAGACACCCAATGAATAGTTCTTTCCTACATCCAACCCATGCTGTTTATACATATAGGCTTTTGTAGTACAGAACATCTTAATTTAACCAGAAAGATCATTACCATGCAACACATTTGTATACTGCAGAAAGCTCCACAAAAAGGTATCTGTGTCCTTGCAGATAAGGATGTTCCCATTTAGATTAACTGAAAGAAAAACAAGCCTAACAATGAATGTTGCCTTTAAAAAATAAATAATCTGATTTTCAAATAACATCCCAAAGCCACTGTGGGAATAGCTGTCATTCTGTCAAATAGAGTTGGCCTAGTTTGCAGTGGATCATCTTAAATGGCAAGGGCCAAATGTATGTTCGAATTCCCAGTTGAGTTGTTTCTTCTGGAGGCATATGGACTGTTTGACCATCTCTTTAGGTAAGATTATGTAGTATTTTCTGTCTTGTTTATTGGATTTATTTGTAACTCAACTAGGACAAATTTAGATAAAACTATGAAGGAGATAAGGCTTGTTTAAAGTACCCCTAATCTTCTTTTGGCATCCTCTTCTGGGAAGCTTGTTGTGTACCCCACTTCTGAAGAGGAATACTGGTTTATTGCCTGTCATGCTAGCTGATGACCCCAGTATACTCTGTTTAACCACCACCACTCACATCTTTGCTCCTCGCACATGTTCTGGAACATCCCTTTCACCTTGTCTTTCATTAGTGTTTACCTGACTGAGTTCCATTTTCCCAGGGTGATTGAGGCTAATGTGATAAAGTAATGACTGATATTGGGTGAGCAAAACATTAGCATTTAAATAGGGACCTTCTGGAGGAGATGCACTTAACAGGGAAGAGGTCTTCAGAGGGAGCAATTTCAGACATTATGACAAGACCAGGTCAAAGATAATT
Organism: Mirounga leonina; assembly: GCF_011800145.1. Classification (NCBI taxonomy): domain Eukaryota; kingdom Metazoa; phylum Chordata; class Mammalia; order Carnivora; family Phocidae; genus Mirounga; species Mirounga leonina. The sequence continues at coordinate 48,336,142 of NW_023270807.1, forward strand.
TTGTCAGATGGGGCCTTGAGGTTATGAGCAGGGGCAGCCCTAGTTTCTAGGCTTTCTCTCAGTCAGGATTTCAAACATTTATGGCAGGATCCCAACAGCTTTCATAGGACTTTTGACATAAGTACTTTGACCCGAAAACATTTCCCCCTGCTCCTTGACAGGCTCCATCTTTCCTCCTTCAGAGGAGTTTACTGTTCTTGAAACAATTAAAAATAAAACCTCTCTAGAATTTGGGAAGGAAACGTGAGTAAAAATGTGGCAAATGGACATTTTCAAAAGGCCCTAAATGCAGGGCCTCTGCATGGCATAGCTCCAGGGTGCTATCCACATAGAATCACAATGATCACTGTCTCCTGGAGGATTGGAATGTGAAAGTCTCTGCAGAAATCCTGATTTGTGCTTGGGGCTCCTGAACAGAAGTGGGTTCTACTCAGCCTAAGCAGGACTACAGATACGTTTTTACTCTCCCATTTTCTGTAAGTGCAATATAAGTATCCTGATTTAGGGCTCAGTGCTCACCATCATCCTTTTACCCTTTGAAATACTGAGAAAATAAGGGATTGCTACATGAAATAAAAAAATACAAGGGGTGCTTTGGGACCATTTAACAAATTTGCCTAAAGAATACCTGTATGAAAGGGCCACTGACTTCAGGCTGGTTATTTTATTATCTTTATTAATATATTCAATGTCCCCTCCCTGGTTCTTTGGATAAAGATGATGGGAGAGACATCTGTTTCAAAGCTGTTCTCCTGAATAGCAATTTTGATGACTTAATGCCTTTTCAGACTTCTGCTACCACTGCTGTTCTTTGGTTTTGATTTTAAAGCAGCTGAGTGGAATCTCTAAGCCTTCCATTATGTCTGCCTTTTTTTTTTTTTTTTTAATTCTGAAGAAATAATTCAGAACATGTCAAGGACAAGTGCTTGAGTTATGGAAACTTCTTTTTATTACTATTATTATTCAAAGCAACCTAAAAGATCTTTTAATTTCTTTGATTGCTTAAAGTAGCTCTGTAGAAACATGACGTTTTAGATGTGAAGAGAGTTTATAATTGAGCACAAAAGTCTGAATGCCAGGACAATGAAGTTGGTTGCTGGGATTCCCAGGGACTCTAAAAAGTGAAAGGGCTCAGTAAAAGTTTATCAGAATTTGATAGCAGCCTTCATACAAACATCCAGATAAAACTACGGCCAATTATATGTATGGTTTATTATGCACAGCCCCCCCAACTCCTCAAATTCTGTGGAGATTTAAATCTTTCTTCTAGAATAAAGATTTATAGCATAATGACCCGATTTAGCTACAAAGAAGGAATAAATCTGACAGCTGGGACCAGAAGAAGTATTAATCTCCAAAGTTCACGTGAGTCTTTGTTTCCCCCTTTCAGTTTTTATGCAACAGGGGCAAAAAAAGAGTGAGCAACTCTATTTGTATTTCAGCTCAAATTACATCGGGAGAAAAAGGACAGGGAAGCAGGGAGTGGGTGTTAGAGTTGAAAGCAACATTTTCCATTCTTTAGAGACAGAGTAACTGACAGGTAAGTGAAGAGATGGAGCCGAGCTAGTCCATTCCATTGTCAGCCCAGGGCTTCGGAGAGAGGCAGGTGGATAAGAAGGTATCGAGCAGAGCAGCACCTCGGGCACCTGGATATGGTTTCAGTTTACCCAGGCATCATTTAGTGGGACATTTCACCATGTGAAGTCGGGTACTGAGTGGATAATTATTCTACTTTTCAGTTTCAGGTTTGACCCCTCGCACACACTGACCCCAGGTGAAGACAGAGACTACTCTATAGTTGACCAAAGGAAGGGCTCTGATCTAAGCCCTCAGAAGCAACCTTGGCTTCTGGATATATGACCTCTTCAATTAGGTTTCTTTATGTTTTATATGGATAGAGAGTTTTGGCTCATTTCTCCACTTCTGCCTTTGCTCACTGTGAAAACACATTATAAAATATAATTGTTTGAGAGTGATTCTAACAATTCTAACTGACTGGTTATTCTGTAAGAGAAAAATAATACAGTTTTAAAGAACTTTAACTTTTGAAAGTGAAGCGAATACCACATGCTGCAAACGAGTGTATTGATTTAATGGTCATACATAATTTTGTAAAATTAGTCATGAAACAGACACAAATTTTAAAGAATAGTGCTGCTATTAAAATATATCTCTGCACAGTTGTAGGGCAAACAGATTTGATCCCCCCAGGGGGAAACTGAGAGGTCTATGCAGTCTCTGCCAGTCTCTGAACTTACTATGTGTATTAGTGACAGTTTGAGTACTTTAGGCCATAGGACTTGTATTCCTAAACAAATTCTCTAGACTCTCAAAGAAATAAGTGATAAAATTTGCCCTTCTGTGTTTTTAGGTAACTTCCTTTAGATCTCATTGAGCTAGGAGTAAAGTTCACCATGAGTAAATGTGTTGAACATTGTCAGAGAGATGTAATAATAGGATACATTATTACTATTATTAAGGTATTAATTAATTTACATGTCAAAGAGCCCACTTTAAAGGTCATAAAGTATTTCTCTCACATGAGTGATGAATAGCAGTTTGGAATTTCCTTGGCTCTGTTATACTGTGTACTGAGGTGGTGGTAATGTTCATCAGGGGTAGCCTGTCTTGGCTCATTTGACTAAAAGAGAGACTAAGAATTGAATTATCTGCCATGGCAGGGTCTTATAGATAAATCATATGATTTTCTCTAATGATGTTTGCAAAGGATCAGTTTTAACATTAGCAGCTATAGCTAGTAGTTATAACTGGTGTTCAAAATGAACTAGGCTTGAACCCAGTGCAACTGTTACAATTTCGTCTAAGACCTGTAGGACTGGAATAGAAAACCCAATCCATACCACTACCACATGTCCATTGGATACTGGGCAGAACTTTGAGGGTATAGGGTTAGGATTTAAAATCTTATTGGTAAACTGTAGAAGTAGAATGAAGCAGAAGAGGTCTGGTAAACACAAGATCATAGTATTAAATCTGTAGAGAAAACAATTTGTACAAAGATCAGATAGGAAATAACAGCTGGTATACATTGTCAGCAGAAAACAATTTGTCTAATTATTTTTTCTGTTCTTTTGTCCCATCATTTCATAATGTAACATACTGTCTGGTAAGCCTTCTTCCAATGGAAATCGAGCCAGATGGTAGTCCAAACTTATAAGGAATTTGCTTATTTCCCCATCTCTACCAAGCAAAGGTGGTTTTGAGGTAGGGCTGTGAGAATCCAAATATTGTAAAATGACAGCATGGTGAAAGGTAGAGAAGTCTGATGCTATAGAATCTCCCATTATGAAGCAGTCTGGGGCCATTTAGTGTAGGGGCAAATGGCCTGCACATCTAATAGTCATGAGGTTACAACTATATTAAAGCATAGCACAATAATTAATTATTTTGACAGTGCTAACACAGAGTCATCAGGAAAATGTGAAATAATGTTCAGTAAAAGTTTAGGCTCTTAAGAGAGTATCTGTGTAGAATTTCTTATTCTCTAATGACACTGGATGTATTTACTGACTTTGCAGTCTATTATTACTATTATTTTTTCACATATAACACTGCAGTAAACTTCAGGTTAGCTCTTACACAAATAGTCTTAAAGTAGTAGGGACTAAATTGATAATTTTGAAAGCAAAAGTAGGTAGATGGCTTTAGATATTTTAACTGTTTCCTACCTTTATCTCTTCCATTTTTACATGGTAGATTTCTTTTAAAAATTTAAAGCATGCACAGAAAATGAGAGAAAAAATATCTTCTTGTATATAGTACTTACATGTTGAATTAAAAAATAGGTTAAAAATGATTCTCCTGGGTGGTTAAGTGATTTCCAACTTCTGTCATCTCCTTCAAATGTGAAATTTTCCAAGGTTTTTGAGGCTAAGATAAATAATCTTGGCACTTCATTTTAAAACAGGATTCCAAGCAAAATAGGAAGGAAAAAACCCACTCTAGCATAACTATTTTCAAGAACCTGGCCTGTATGATTTGCTGTCGAAAGCAGTTCCTCACTTCAGGGAAAACCAAAGTCATACACATCCCTGAATAAGCTGCAGCACCATGGTATCATGTTGAATATAGCAAATGATCATTAGTGACCATTCACAGTGGCAATTCCAGATAGCTCTTAGTAACTCTTGTGCTATCTATGCAAATAGTTTCTTAGATTAGGACAAAGTGTGTTGGTGACATGGGTCAAGGGAAACGGGGTGTGCATTCTAACACAAGGGAGCCTTCTCTAGACGATCAGGTTTGGCTTTAGCAAAAACTTGTCTTTAACAAAGCAACCAAAAGAACTTCAAATCCCAACTAAGTCAAAGCCAAAGAAATAAAACCTCACTACTGCCCCCATATTTTGGCTATTTCCTTGGTCCATCTTCATAGCCTTGATTCTATTATCAGAATGAAAGCCTTCCTTTGTTCTGAACCAAGGGCTTGGAACTGTGCACTGGGTCAAAAATGTAAGCTAATCCCACCTGCTGTCTTTCATCTTGTTGAAAATTGCTATGGAATACCGATCTTCATTGACTTACGATGGGGTTACATCCTGATAAACCGATTGTAAGTTGAAAATATTTTACGTCAAAAATGCTTTTAATACACTTAAACTACCTTAGTCCAGCCTGCCTTAAACATGCTCAGAACATTTAGCCTACAGTTAGACAAAATCATCTAACACAAAGCCTATTTTATAATAAAGTATTGAACATAATAAAGTATTGGATACTTTCAATAAAGTACTGAATATCAACAAAGTATTGAATATCAATAAAGTATTAAATAATAAATGTAATTTATTGAATACTGTACTGAAAGTGAAAAAACAAAATAGTTGTATGGATACAGAAGAGTTGGGTATTGGTTGTTCACCCTTGTGATCATGTGGCTGACTGGGAGCTGCATCTTTCTGCCACTGCCCAGCATCACAAGAGAGTATAATACTGCGTATTGCTAGCCTGGAAAAAGATCAAAATTCAAAATTCTAAGTATGGTTTCTGCTGAATGCGTGTCGCTTTTATACCTTCATAAAGTCAAAAAAATCAGAATTCAACCATCTTAAGTAGGGAGACTGTCATATTCTCTAAATATTGAGTGATCATTATCTAAGCTAGTGCAGAATGCATTTTCAAAGTGCTAGGTTGTGAAATAATGCTAATGCGGTCCTTATAAAATAAACACTGGAGTAACAGAGCTAGGTTTTTTTTTTTTTCCTTTATGTTCTCTTAAAGGAACTAGTTCTTTATGAGTATTCAATAAATATTAAGTAATTAGGGTTATAGCTATGGAAGCACAGCCAAAGGTTAAGTGGAGTTTTGAAGGTTGTAAAACATGTTAGCAAGGAAACCTGGGATTGAAATTAGAGTTCTTAGCATCTTCCTGGGGCTTGGGTCACTATATTCCTCTATTTACTTAATCACATATAACCATTGGGTTCCTTAGCAAGTCCTAATCCAGTGCTCAGCTAGGCAAAATTTGGAAACCTCCAGGTTTTTCAGTGGGAGAACATATTTACTTCCAGCTGGAAGACATCAAGATAAGCCATTTCTCTTATAGCTCCATTCTTGCCAAAAGACTGGAAAATAACTTATTAGCGAGTCTAACATACCAAGAGCCGCAACAGCAGCTGCACTCAATATAGCACACACAGAATGACTGGGCGCTGTGAAACTGGGATGACTGAAACCAATGCAATGATAATTCCAGGCTTCACTTTGATCTTTTCAACTGGAGGGCAAGTCAGAAGGAAACTTTAATGCCTACACGATCAGACTGACAAAGTTTGTCTGTATGTTTGTACATTATCCTTGTAGCCTTTGTGTATGTGCTACTTGAGATCACATTTAAATTAATAATAAAGGCTTATGACTGACCCTTATTCTTAGACCCTCTCTATAGTTCACATTTAAAGATTCTTAAATAGGCCAAACAGCATATGGGAATATAAACTCAGTTTAAAAATATATGTATATTAGTCATGAAATTCAAATACTCTATAAGATCAAAGGAAGCTAGGTTCAAATAGTGCACTGTTTGTAATATGTACTGCCATCACACTACTGAATATTTGGTGATTTAATGAATTGAGTAACTTAGAAATTATATCATTTACCAAATATATGTAAGTGATACAGTTTTCATACAATGATATTTGCTTTTCAGCTAGTTGGCAACAGCAATTGTGGAAAATCTTCTGTGTCCTGGACAAAGGTAAAGAATGAAGAGGGAAAGATTCCAATTCTTTAGTGTTTCATTTTTTTTTTTTTAAGAAATAATTGTTGCTTATTTAACAGAAAGATTTAAAAGTATAAAGTAAATGCTATCACCCGACCACTTAAGTGTTGCTAAGATATTAGACAGTTCAATCTTTGGTAGTTTAGAATAGAATATTACCTTTTATTAAAATTTGAACTTATTTCTAAGTTGGTCCAATTATGGGAACTGGTATACATCCTCTCAAAAGTGTTTCAGTGCTATATACATGGTCTGACTGTTGAACGGACATTTAGAAATATTTATTAAAATATAATGATTTAGGGGTGCCTGGATAGCTCAGTCGGTTAAGTGTCCAACTCTTGATTTCAGCTCAGGTCATGATCACAGCATAGAGTCTACTTGTCCCTGTCCCTCCTTCTGCTTCCACACTCTATCTCTCTCTCAAATAAATATATAAAATCTTAAAATATATATATAATGATTTATATTTGTGTGGCATATAAGCACTAGTCCTAGATGTATTGTATAATGAAATTATAATATAAATAAAAATAAATTAAAATTCCAAAATAATTTTTTTTAAAGATTTTTATTTACTTATTTAACAGAGACAGAGAGAGAGCATAAGTAGGCAGAGCAGCAGACAGAGGGAGAGGGAGAAGCTGGCTTTCTGCCGAGCAGGGAGCCCGATGTGGGGCTTAATCCCAGGACCCTGGCATCATGACCTGAGCCGAAGGCAGCCACTTAACTGACTGAGCCACCCAGGCGCCCCCCAAAATAATTTTTTATGGCCTAGTAATGTAAGTAATTTTGATTTTAATTGTTACCGAAAAACAACAAAAAAGAAATTAACTGCAGTAACAATAATATAATAAAATAAATGAATGCTATTATTTACTATATGTTGTACTTTATGCACATTGTCTCACTGAATTGCACAGTAACCCAATGAATTAGAGATGATGCTAATGATTTTTTAGGTGATGAAACCAAGTACTAGAAAGAGTAGTATCACTTAACTAGACAGGGACAGGCCTTGAACTCAACCCAGTATGACTCTAAAGCCTTTTTAGTGCCGTCCTGTGTTAAATGTTGGCAGATATTACAGAGGTGGATTCCAGTCTGGAGCACTACATATATCAGAATGAAAGCTTTCACTTTTATTATTAAGTGCAAGTGTATTTAATAAGTTGGAGTAGATGTTATTTGCCCACTCATTTGCCTGAAAGATGAGGAGAAGGGAGAGGAGGTACAGAAACAATGTCTATATGAGTCTGTATGTAGTTTTAGTCTTAAAAGTACACAGATGCTGGGGAGGGGGTACTTATTTTGTAAATTTGTTTCATGAACCACGTGCCATTAAATTCCAACACCCCTTTCATTGAAAAAAAAAAGTACTGCTGTATTTATGTATCATATAGAAATACCTTGGAGTTTAAATGTTATCTCCAAAAAGTGTTGTGATTTCAAGATTGACAATAAATGACTATACTAGTTTTGGGTTGCCTTGCACGATACTGAGAGGAGTTTGAAGAAGAAATGCAAAACCACGAATAGCAACTTTTAATATGTTTATTTTTTCCAGGCAAGGGTAGAGCATTGTCTGGAAATTGGAGCTTTCTTTTTAAGCTTGTCTGTTGGTGAAAATGCCTGAAAAATTATTTGGCATGAGGGAATACTGCAAGGATAACAAATGGGTTTCAATTCTGTTGCCAACTCCAGTTCATTAATAGTTGCTTTCTGGAAAAGCACTGTGAGAAGGATTCTGAGGCTATGTCCAAGCTTAGGAAAGAAGGCTGTGACCTATTAACACTGTCTACTGTGGGTGAAAGATTAGGCCATACTCACACATGTGCCTTGCATTCCTTTGCCTGACTAGTGTTTTTTTTTTTTTCACCCTACTAACTTATAATGTTCTCATTAGATAATGAGATCACTGGAGACAGAGACAATGCTTACTTTATTTTATAGAGTGATCAGTTGTCCTGGTTTGTTAGGGTTTGAGGGGTTTTCCAGGATGTGGGAATTTCAGCGCTAAAATGGATAGAGTCTTAGGCAGTTGGTAACCCTATTTTTTGTTATTTGGGGCACTCTAAATACTCTTTTAAAAAATTATTTTAAAGACAATTTTAAAGTTTTTATTTAAATTCCAGTTAGTTAACATACAGTGTAATATTAGTTTTGGGTGTACAATATAGTGATTCAATGGTCATGCTATTTTTTAAAACTATAACTGACCCTTGAGAAACGGGTTTGAACTGCATGTGTTCACTTCTATGTGGATTTTTTAAAAAAATGAATACCGTACTCTAAATATATTTTCTCTTCCTTATAATTTTCTTAATAAATTTTCTTTTCCCTAGCTTACTTTATTATAATAATACAGTGTATGATACATATACAATATATGTGTTTATCTACTCTTTATGTTATCAGTAAGGCTTCTGGTCAAGAGTAGGTTAAAGTAGTTATGTTTTTGGGGAGTCAAAAGTTATAAGTGAATTTTCAACTGTGTCACGGTTGGTGCCTCTAACTCCCACATTGTTCAAGGGTTAACTGTATATATTTTGAAATAATTATAGGCTCACAGGAAGTTGCAAAAAATAGTACAGAATCCCATATACTCCTCCCCCAGCTTCTTCCAATGGTGACACTTAATATATCTATATTGCAATGCATACCGTACTTTTGTATACTCCTCAGTGTCAAGTGTCTACAGATACTCAGCAAAGAAAAAAGGTGTGTTGAATTAATGAATATATGGATGAATGAATACTGATATCAGAAAAGATGTTCCGTATCTGTATTTTTACTAGCATTTTTACCCCCTTTCCCATAACGAAAGAGGATTAAGTGTTCCCAAAGTTTCAAAATTATGCAAAGACTACAAAAGAAATACTTCATTTATTTTTTTTAATTTTAAAAAGATTTTATTTATTTATTTGAGAGGGAGAGAGCACACTAGCAGGGGAAGGGGCAGAGGGAGAAGCAGGCTCCCCACTGAGCAGAGAGCCCAACATGGGGTTCAATCCCAGAACTCTGAGATCATGACCTGAGCCAAAGGCAGCTGCTTAGTGAACTGAGCCACCCAGGCGCCCCAGAAATACTTCATTTAAACACAGGAAAAGTGGGAAAAGCATAAAACCCTCTTTAAACTGGCCTGTACACAAGGGAAGTTGGGATTATAAAAGGGACATGAATTGTGACTTTTAAAAGAAGGGTCTGGTACAATGATTCAAATCTCAGTTCAATAACGCAAAGCTGGGTTTTCTTCAATTTGTAGGCAGTTGAAAAGATACATCATGGTAGATTTGAAAGTATACTCAGTTTGTTCTAGTGCACTATGTAGTATAGAACATAGAAGCAGAGAGAAGCTAGCATCTGTGAGTTAGCTAGTGAATCAAGGTTCAGTGTGATATGGACAGGCAGAGTGGAATTTTCTTATCTTGGTAGGTGATAAGTAGTCTGCAAGTGATATGAGATGCTTTTTGCAGAGTACAGTCATATTTGTTTTGGTCTTTTGAAAATGCTCAGTTTGGAAATTATCCATGTAGGAATAGCACAAGTCAGTGATTTAAACTTCTGGGAAAATCAGAGTTTTATCTCTCTGAAACCATCATGTGCACACACATGAACACAATAAATATCCTGGGTACCTTAATACTATAGGCAAAGTTTGCTTAAAACTTAGAGCATCTGAAGAAAGTGTTCTAAGAAAAACAATCACTTTTTTCCTTTTTCTGTTGATAAATTTAATTTTGAGCTCCTTTATCTAACTTCCAAGTTCATTCTGGTTCTAATTCAAAACCCAACTCCAGATCCCATAGATCTTGAGACTTATTCTGTCTTGTCTTTGACCTCATAATCACCTTTGACCGCCAGTACTAATCATCTTCACCTTTAATTTTCCTCTTTAATTTGTTTCCCTGCTTTTTATTTTCTCTGTTCACCTCCCCATAGTTGTAGCAGGGAGGAGTTGTGTAAATCATTTTATTGTAAGCCTTTCTCTTTGTTGTGTGATTAAACTTCCTTTGAAGTCTGTGAAATTGAACACTAAATGACCTGTAAGAAATTAAAGGGTACTGGATTTCATTATACTGGTGCCCAAAAGATGCTCCTTTAAACTGATTAGGGGAAATTTTGTCTTCCATCAATAGACTAAAAGCAAAGTTGTCTGTGTGTTCCTAACAAATAGGTTAATATCAAGTCTTTCTTCTTAGAATTCTATATATGTCATATCTTTCCATATCTTATGCTTGGAGCAGGGCAGAGGGTAAAGAAAGACAAATGAAGGGGCATCAAACCTCACTTGCTTTATCAAACAAGTCGTTGGTCCTAGCTGCTGGGTATCTTGCTCCAGAGAAGGAGGAAGCCACAGCAACTCACTCCAGCTAGTCTTCAGTGAAGGAGCAAAGCTGCACAGAAGGGGAAAATACATGATTCCTCACATTGTGTCTACACATGCACAGTGTGACCGAAGTTAACTGAAATCAAAGCAAAAGAGAGTAAGACGCACTTTGATGCCAAACAACTGTTTTTCACTAATGTTTTCACTTCTGTAATTCCATTCTCTGTTCTGGCTTGTTGTGCTGCTGAAATTCAGGCAGCTGCAGTTTTTAGCTCAGTATTTTCCTCACCTTCCAGGACCCCACTGGCATAACTGTCCTTAGTGATTGATGGGACCCCATGCCCTGCAGGGGAGTAGGGCGGTTCCTGTATCAGGGGCATACACAAGTGGCTTGTTTGCATCTATATTCCTGGGAGAGCTGGGGTTCCCAGCTTCCTTTGTGTGAAGTGAAAGAACAGAGCTGATTTACAGGGTAAATAAAATATCAGAGGAAGTAGAGGTTAGCTGTTACTTATAGCTAAGAGAGATTTATGAGATTACATAGTAACTGAACCTAAACTTTAAACTGTAGTCATTATGGTCTACATAGTTCCATACCTCATTAGAAGGAAAAAATGTGGAGAATGGAGAACACTCAGTCCTTCTGTTAAAAAAAATGTCTCTGGTCTTAGTGCAGATGTGATCTACAATCAAAGAATACTCTACATTTTTTATAGCATCTTTCCATAGCAGGTTTCTCTAGAGACTATAAAATCCTACTCTAAGAGAGTTGAATGGAAAATACTCTTATTTTATGTTTGGAGAAACTGAGGCTCAGACACAGAACTTTAAGGTGTGCACGAGAGGCAAATGGCTGAGGCAAGAGCACCTGGAAACTTGATTTTATTTCTAGGCTGTTTTTACCTCTCAAAAAAATTCAGTGACTAACAAAAGAGAAAGAAAAAACCCTTACTGGATTCATTGATATGCCAGGCAGAACCCCATGTTCAATTCCATTTCAAAAGCTTTTCCCCCTACAGCAGTGATAGATTCCACAAGTCTTGGAGCAAGTTAAGGGACTGAAGGGTGCTTGTGCATACAGTGAGCTATTTTGAGTGTGCTTTTTGAAAACTGAAATTACTGAAGGAAAATCCATCAAGGCTCAATGTTATACTTGTTTTATAAGGAGAAGGATTCATGTAAATCCAGAGGTATGTGGCTCAAGCAGTGGACAAAATTAGAGGCAATCTGGCCTACCTGCCAACGTTGCCTTGAATGCTAAATCCTTGCTACTCAAAGTATGGTTCCCGTACTAACATCAGCATCACCTGAGTGCTTGTTAGAAATGCAGAGCCTCAGGTTCCATCTCAGATATACTGGGGCAGAATATGCTTTTTAAAAAGATCCTGAGGATTTGTATACACATGAAAATTTGAGGAGTATTAGGCTGACTGCCAATAAGGAAGGGGTCAGACCTGGACCAGGACAGGTGAGACCTTAGTGCTAAGCAAGTGATGTGAATGTAGATTTGGGATGGTGAGGTAAAAAGAACTGATGCTAAGCAGGATGATCCAAGTGAGTGCTTGTGAGTATTCATAGAATCAAGACAGGGAAAGGAAGGTAAGAATAGTCAGCCAGTGATACCCAGGAACTTGAATATGGGCAAGTTTGAGAGCACCTGCATGGAGCCAGCCAGCAAGCATTGGGGGTAGGGGCAGAGATAGGTGAGGGGAGAGTCAGGGGAGGTAGGAGAGAAAAGGCAGCTCCCAGAAGATAGCATAGAGAAATGATGGTTGTTTTGTCTGAAAGAAAGCCATGCTTGGAAAACTAGGCAAGCTGAAGAGGTTGAGGGGAATCTATGGTTAGAAGGGTTTTGTTGAGGGACGCCTGGGTGGCACAGTCTGTTAAGAGTCCCACTCTTGGTTTTGGCTCAGGTTGTGATCTTAGGATCATGAGATTGAGACCTGCATCAGGCTCTGTGCTCAGCAAGAAGTCTGCTTAAGACTCCCCGCCCCCACTCTCTCTCTCTCTCTCAAATAAATAAATAAATCTTAAAAAAAAAAAAAAAGAAGAGTTTTGTTGGTAAAAGCCGTATACTGATACAGTGGAACAGGCAGTGCAAGCCCTTCTCTAGGGTGGTCCCATCTGTGTTTAACAGGAATTTTCCTTAAGGCAGGTGGATCCTGGGTTTGGCCTTTAACACTGACATTTTAAATCACAACTTCTTGCTTCCATTCCATTTAATCCAGAAATTAATAGTTTCTTGGGCATACTACTATTTCTTGGGCATCTGACAATAATTAGTATTTATTTATTTATTATTTTAGAAAGAATTAACATTTTCAATGATCACTGGAAATACAGAATAAATAAGAAGTTTTTAAAAGTACAGGCCAAGCTTTTGGTATTACAGACCAAATTATAGTCTAGCTTTTGACATTGTGCCTGCTAAAATTACAAATGTTAATTTATAAGGAAGATTTTGTTTCAAAAGCAATTAAAAAATTTGGTCCTAAGCTTACTTAAATCCAACCTTCTCATCCCCGGAATAGAATTATTCATATTTGAAATTAGTAACTGAAAAGCTAATCCTAACCCTACTTCTGGCACTTCACTTCTTATGGTTGTACTGTTTCACATAGAGAAATGTATGCATTAAGCCTCATTTACACAGTATTTTGTAATCTTTATCTGGAAATAGAGGACCAATGTAGTCTTTGGGCACTGTTAATTATAAATCAGACTCAAGCACCATGCCCGTCTTTGTAGGATGAGGAAACAAAGTTTCTTTGGAGGCTGGATTCTTTTAATGAGATAAATACAGGACTGTTTCTATTTGTAACTAAGTTAGTTAAGGAGAAAAAAAAAAGGCTTTGAATTCTGCAGAAGAACCCCAGTCTAGAAAGCACAGAGGCATAGTATTCTCTTCTCTGCACTCTGACTCCCAAGTAGCAGATTTTTATTTATTTAAATTTTATTTTTTTTCCAATTTTCTTTTTAAGTAATCTCTACAACCAACATGGGGCTCGAACTCACAACTCTGAGATCAAGAGTCACATGCCCCACCTACTGAGCCAGCCACGTACCCCTCAATTATTTGATTTTTTAAAATTACGTTATGTTAATCACCATACATTACATCATTAGTTTTTGATGTAGTGTTCCATGACTCATTGTTTGCGTATAACACCCAGTGCTCCATTCAGTACGTGCCCTCTTTAATACCCATCACCAGGCTAACCCATCTCCCCACCCCCCTCCCCTCTAGAACCCTCCATTGGTTTATCTCCTCCAAGTAGCAGTCTTTTTTTTTTTTTAAAGATTTTATTTATTTATTTGACAAAGACAGAGATAGCGAGAGCAGGAACACAAGCAGCGGGAGTGGGAGAGGGAGAGCAGGCTTCCCGCCAAGGAGGGAACCCGATGTGGGACTCAATCCCAGGGCCCTGGGATCATGACCTGAGCCGAAGGCAGACGCTTAACGACTGAGCCACCCAGGCACCCATCCTCCAAGTAGCAGTCTTTTTAAATGAAGAAAGGCTCAATTTTTTTAAGAGTGACCATGATTTGACCATGACTAATACGTATAATACAAACCTGTGGTACTCCACCTATTTGCTAAAGGGAACTTCCAAGAGACAGCCTGAGCAGGAGCCTGTAGAGCCATGTAGCTGCTGCTGGGTATTGATGAACTCGGCAAGCTGTTCAAGCACATGAGAGAACAGTTCTTAGGAAATACAGTGCTAATTAAGCATCAACTTGTCTAATGAAAAGGATGGGTATATTTTGGAGGAGGTGAGATGGAGTGGGGAAAGAGCAGAAAGTCCCTATAGGATGAAGTTTTTAATCTGTACATAAATAATCCTTTCTGGATTCATCACCAATTTTTGATATGAGAAGAGTCAACTATGTCTATAGATCACTGCTTCTTGCTCTTCAGTGGTAGAGTTAGTTGTAGAGTTAGTATATCCATGCATCCAGAGTTGGTCATAAATAGACATGTTATAATCACCTAATTAATTTAGCTACTTTGTCACTTTTTAATTTTCATTTCCATAAAGAGGAAGGAGAGTTGCTGAAGATGTAGAGAGAACTGATGAAACTCAGTAAAGAGAAGCTCTTCATGATGAGATTTTTTTTGGTTATGGCTATAATCTAGTCATTCTTTTTCCTGGTTCTTTTGGAAAAGACAATGCTAAACATTTGTATTTATTATGTAACAATTGTTACCATTTTTTGAGCACTTAATATGTCTTAAGCACTTAATATGTATGCTAGGTCAAACAACTTGTAAGTGGCAAGGTTAGCACTCAAACCCAGTTTGTTTGGGACCAGAGACGGTGCTCCAAACCCCCGTGTTAGTCTGTGTACCATAGAACAAAGGCTTTGAGCTTTTCTGTGGAAACATACCATATAAAATAAGAATAATTACACTTTCCAATATAGCTAAGTTGTTCCTCATTGTCCTCCATCTACAAATTGAAGTATTTCCTGTCATCTAGTAAGTTTCCTCACATGGCAGGCCTACTTATGTTCCCTTGTGGTCTCTAAATTCTTTTTCCCATATACTCTAGTAAAGCAAACCTCTCCTGGGTCCTTTGAGCTTCTCTTCTTTCATTCTTTCTACTCTGCCCTCCCTTCATTTTCCCACATCAAACTAGACACTAAATGAGAGGATAGATGTGAAAGTGTTTTGAAAAGTTAGAAGGAAATCAAACATAAAGTATTATGATTATGTCTGAAACAGATGTATTCTCCATCTGCTCAATGAAACTTTCTATCTAATCAAGACACTCAGCAAAATTCTTTCTGGAAATTCCAGAAGGCAGAAAGGCTATGAACCAGGCACATGAGCTGCCAAGTCAGTCAAAGTGTCAAAACAGGTTATGTCTGTAAGTACACCTTAAACCTAATGAAGGCCAGTTTCTAGGGAAAGGTCATGAAGAAATGTTGGAGGAGAGTCAGTATTGGATCACCTGAAAGCTGTTCCATGACCAAGAGGTTAAATAGCCTTCTTTTGCCAAGAAAAAAGAGTAGTCTGCATGATAGCATATAGACTAGCTAAAATGAGGTGAATGAGGAAATAAAGAAGTGACACAAAAAGAAAAAGGCTCAAGAATTCTCTTTCGAAAAAGAAACTCCACAGCTTTTTTAAAGAAAAATTGCTTGCTAAAACCAAGGCTTTCTCTTAGCGTGTATGCGGATACCACAACTAGTTTGGGGAGAATACAGGAGTTATAAATCAGTGAAGATTAACTAAATGCTTATAGTGAGTGGCTATGAAATCTTGAATTGGATGCACTTTTTGATTTATCTTTTTAAAATTTTATGCCCACCTGGGTGCTTTGTGAGATTCAACAGCCAAGTGAATCACCATCTACATGTTCTCAGATTTCTACCATGCCCCCTATTCGTAACCCTGTTATTTATGGAACTTAAAATTTGGTTCTATTTACATGATGATTTATAATTTATAGACAGAGTATTTAATGACTGTTCACAGTACCAATGTCTCTTCCAGAAGGTTCTCCCTCTCCTTGCTCTAGAAATGCTCTCTAGTCCTGTTTTGTACTTCATTTCAGCTGGTGAAGAACAAGAAGGTCTTGGCCAGTGAAGTATTCCATATGGCAATGAAGATACAACAGAGCAATTCGTTTTTGTGAATCTCAATTTGTTTTGTAATGAACTTGTTTTAAAAATAGCTAACAGAAGTCTCTCAAATGAACTAGTTAGTGAGAATAAGGAAATGAAACCTACCTACCGTTTTGTAAATACAGGTTTTGTCCTGTGGTAAAATTTGAAGCACATGTTTTTACCTCTGCCATTCACACATCTCATCTTCCTGAACCCCTTTCGTCTTTCCTGACACCTCGGCTTTCCAAGTTTCTTATGTTACCCGGGCATACATACTGTCCAGCAAAGGCCAAGGCTGCAATGCATTGATTCGATCACCTATAATCAATCATTCAGATAATTTAATTTACATGAACCATGTTGAATACTCTAATGTTTAAGGATATTCAAAATTTTAGGGGCACCTGGGTGGCTCAGTCGTTAAGCGTCTGCCTTCGGCTCAGGTCATGATCCCAGGGTCCTGGGATCGAGTCCCACATCGGGCTCCCTGCTCAGCGGGAAGCCTGCTTCTCCCTCTCCCACTCCCCCTGCTTGTGTTCCCTCTCTCGCTGTCTCCCTCTCTGTCAAATAAATAAATAAAAAATCTTTAAAAAAATATATTCAAAATTTTAAAGAGAAATCCTGAAGCAATAAAGGCTTATACAAAGGGATAAATCTAAATGTGATGAACAGTAGAAGTGTTTGTGCTTAAATGAATTGTTAGTAAAATTTTCACACCAAAATTCATCTTTGGATTGGGAATCCCTGAAGAGACTCCAAAGAAAGAGATATTGAAGACAATTACGTTTTTTGAGAAGAGGATACTGATCTAGAGAAGACTGACTGCACAGAACTTTTGGGAAATATGTAACTATTTTAGCCCAGCTTTCCTAGAAAACAAAGCATCTAAGGCGAAAGAAACTGCTAATGAGTATTGTGGAGAGAGATGAAATACCAAGGCAGAAAGAATGAGGGGGCAGAAGAAATGAGGCTGGGCGGAAAGGGGTGCATTGCTGACCTTCAGGAGGAACATAGCATAATACTGTGTCTCTATAGGGGTCATATAGAACCAATCAGCTCAGGACAGTCTTGGTGGAAGGAAGGATGAGGAATTTATCAGTTGAGTCTTTCTATCTCTTGCTCTCATTGGTTCTACTCTATTCCGGAGAGCATTAACTACCCTGCTTTTCTGGCTTATGTTACCAGGGAGTGAGATAGGTGGCTAATATCTCTCTTCAGTGAGAGGCTGAGGACACACAATAGGTGGAAGCAAGAAGGGAGACCATGCATGGCTCAGTAAATCTAAGAGTGCTGTTGGTGATTCTATGTGGTGGCTATCGATACCAACAGCCACAGATAAAAATGGTAGTGGTGGTGAGAGAAACAACAACAACAGCAACAACAACACAGAAATAATCCCAAACAATGTGAAAATTGCCAAAAAAGAGAGAAGATGGAAGTGTTAAATGTAAGTCGTATAGTCATGGAGAGCATATTCAAGGCACACGAGCTGTCCAGAAGAGAGGGGAGGAGAGATTCAGAAACACAGAGATGCTGCTTCATTGTCGTTTTAGTAGCGATGGTGACATACACTGTGATTAGATTTTAACGCCCTTAATGACAGGCTCATATCCTTTTCCATTGTGTCACTCTGGGCAGGTAGCCGATGGCCTAGGCAAGTTGTAGACGCTCTAATTAGCATTTATTGAATTAGGGATCAAACACTTTAAGTTGAATCAAGTTCATCTCTTTGTTTACAAATAAATTTTGTGTTGGTAAATGAACTTAAGACTTCTATGTGTGGAGGCCAGGGCTCTGTAGAGAATGTGATCTTCCTTGAGGCAGAGAAGAAGCCAGTATTTCTTTGGAGATGATATAACATAAAAGTTAGAGTCAAACAAATTTGGGTTGAATCCTGGCTTTGTCACTTGTTGTAGTGTGATCATAGGCAAGTTAGTTACTGTCTCAAAACCTTACTTTTCCTCATCTATACATTGTATATTGTAATAGTAATTATCTATGGGATTGTTGGTACAAGACTAGGCAGTATAAACTAAATGGGTAATTACTGTTGGTATTATCACCATTGCTATTATATGTTTTTCATGCTGTGAAAAAGGTACTTACAAAAGGTAGGTTAGACGTGGTCTGACATAGAATTCCTTTAAAATTTATCTTACATCAATATTTATACACTTCTTTATAGGAAAGTGAAATAGTAAAAAGCATTTTGTTGGTAAGTCCTATAATATTATTATTATTTTTAAAGTTTTTATTTTAATTCCAGTTAGTTAACATACAGTGTTATGTGAGTTTCAGTTTACAATATAGTGATTCAATAATTCCATCTATCACTTGCTGCTCATCATGACAAGTGCACTCGTTAATCCCCATCACCTAGTTAACCCATACCCCCCACCAACCTCCCCCTGGTAACCATCAGTATGCTCTCTATAGTTAAGAGTATGTTCCTTGATTTGTCTTTCTCTTTTTCCCCTTTGCTCATCTATTTTGTTTCTTAAATTCCACATATGAGTGAAATCATATGATATTTATCTTTCTCTGACTTATTTCACTTAGCATTGTATTCTCTAGCTCCATCCATGTCATTGCAAATGGAAAGATTTCATTCTTTTTTATGGTTGAGTAATATTCCATTATATATATATATACACACATACATATATATGTGTTTGTGTGTGTGTCTTCTTTACCATTTCATCAATTGATGGACACTATGGCTGCTTCCATATCTTGGCTATTGCAGATAATACTGCTATAAACATTGAGGTGCATGTATCCCTTTGAATTGTGTTTTTGTATTCTTTGGGTAAATACCCAGTAGTAAAATTGCTGGGTCATAGGGTAATTCTATTTTTAACTTTTTGAGGAACCTCCATACTGTTTTCCAGAGTGGCTGTACCAGTTTGCATTCCCACCAAAAGTGTAAGAGGGTTCCTCTTCCCCCACATCCTCACCAACACCTGTTGTTTCTTGTGTCATGATTTTAGCCATTCTGACAGGTGTGAGGTGGTATCTCATTGTAGTTTTAATTTGCATTTCCCTGATGATAAGTGAAGTTGAGCATCTTTTCATGCGTCTGTTGGCCAATTGTATGTCTTCTTTGGGGAAATGTCTGTTTATATCTTCTGCCCATTTTTAAAAATTGGATTATTAGTTTTTTGGATGTTGAGTTTTATAAGTTCTTTATAGATTTTGGATACTAACCGTTTATTGGATTTGCAAATATCTTCTACCATTCCATAGGTTACCTTTTAGTTTTGTTGATTGTTTCCTTCCCTGTGCAGAAGCTTTTTATTTTGATGTAGTCCCAGTAGTTTATTTTTGCTTTTGTTTTCTTTGCCTCAGGAGACCTATCTAGCAAAAAGTTGCTATGACTGATGTCAAAAAAGATACTGCCTGTGTTCTCTTCTAGGATTTTGACAGTTTCCTCTCTCACATTTAGGTGCTTAATCCATTTTGAATTTATTTTTGTGTATGGTGTAAGAAAGTGGTCCAGTTTCATGCTTTTGCATATTGCTGTCCAGTTTTCCCAACACCATTTGTCGAAGAGACTGGCTCCTTCCCATTGGATATTCTTTGCTGCTTTGTGAAGATTAGTTGACCTGTAATTGTGGGTTTATTTCTGGGTTTTCTATCCTGTTCCATTGATCTATGTGTCTATTTTTTTTTAAAGATTTTATTTATTTATTTGAGAGAGAATGAGAGAGAGAGAGCACATGAGAGTGGGGAGGGTCAGAGGGAGAAACAGACTCCCTGCTGAGCAGGGAGCCCAATGCAGGACTCGATTCTGGGACTCCAGGATCATGACCTGAGCCGAAGGCAGTCGCTTAACCAACTGAGCCACCCAGGCGCCCTCTATGTGTCTATTTTTGTGCCAGTACCATACTGTTTTGATCACTACAGCTTTGTATATACCATGAAGTCCAGAATTATGATATCTTCAGTTTTGCTTTTCTTTTTCAAGATTGCTTTTGCTATTCAGGGTCTTTTGTGGTTCCATACAAATTTTAGGATTTTTTGTCCTACTTCTGTGAAAAATGCTATTGGTATTTTGATAAGAATTGCATTAAATGTATAGATAGCTTTGGCTAGTATAGACATTTTAACAATATTTATTCTTCTACTCTGTGAGCATGGAATATCTTTCCATTTCTTTGTGTCATCTTCATTTGCTTTCATCAGTGTTTTATAGTTGTCAGAGTACAGGTCTTTCACCTCTTTGGTTAGGTTTATTCCTAGGTATCTTATTATTTTTGGTGCAGTTGTAAATGGGATTGTTTTCTTAATTTCTTTTTCTGCTGCTTCATTATTGGTATATAGAAATGCAAGAGATTTTTGTGGATTGACTTTGTATCCTGTGACTTTACTGAATTTGTTTATCAGTTCTAGCAGTTTTTCGGTGGAGTCTTTTGGGTCTTCTGTGTATAGTATCATGTCATCTGCAGATAGTGAAAATTTACTTCTTTCTTACTGATTTTGATGCCTTTTATTTCTTTTTGTTGTCTGATTGTTGTGGCTAGGCCTTCTAGGCTTACGTTGAATAAGTGGTGAGAATGGACATCCTTGCCTTGTTCTTGAACTTAACTTAGGGGGAAAGCTCTCAGTTTTTCTTTGTTAAGGATGATGTTACCTGTGGGTTTTTCATATAAGGCCTTTATTATCTTGAGGTATGTTCCCTCTACACCTACTTTGTTGATGGTTTTTTATCATGAATCGATGTTGTACTTTGTCAAATGCTTTTTCAGCACTTACTGAAATGACCATATGGTTCTTATCCTTTCTCTTACTGATGTGATGTACCATGTTGATTGATTCACGAATATTGAATCACCCTTGCAACACAGGAGTAAATCCTACTTGATTGTGGTATATGATTTTTTAATGTATTGTTGAATTTGGTTTGCTACTATTTTGTTGAGGGTTTTTGCATCTATGTTCACCAGAGATACAAGCCTGTAGTTCTCTTTTGTGGTGTCTTTGTCTCCTCCTGATATCAGGGTAATGCTGGCCTCATAGAATGAGTTTGGAAATTTTCCTTCCTTTTCTTTCCTTTTCTTTTTTTGGAATAGTTTGAGAAGAGTAGGTATTAACTCCTGTTTAAATGTTTGGTACAATTCACCTGTGAAGCCATGTGGTCCTGTGCTTTTGTTTATTGGGAGTTTTTGATTATTGATTCCATTTCTTTGCTGGTAAGCCGTCTGTTCAAAGTTTCTATTTCTTCTTGTTCCAGTTTTGGTGGGTTGTATGTTTCTAGGAATTTATCCACTTCTATGTTGTCCGAGTTGTTGGTACAGTTTTTCATAATATTCTCTTATAATTGCTTGTATTTCTTTGGTGTTTGTTGTTTTTCTCCTCTCTCATTTGTGGTTTTATTTATTTGAGTCCTTTCTCTTTTTTTCTTGATAAGTCTGGCTAGAGGCTTTTCGATTTTATTGATTTTTTTCAAAGAACCAGCTCCTGGTTTCATTGATCTGTTCTAATGTGTGTGTGTGTGTGTGTGTGTGTTTGTTGTTGTTGTGGGTTTTTGTTTGTTTGTTTGTTTGTTTCGATATCATTTATTTCTGCTCTAATCTTTATTATTTCCTTCCTTTATCTGGTTCTGGGTTTTGTTTGTTCATTTTCTAGCTCCTTTAGGTACCATCCCAAGGGTTTTGAACCATTGTGTTTTCATTTTCATGTGTTTCCATGTAGTTTTTAATTTCTTCTTTTATTTTCTGGTTGACCCATTCATTGTTCAGTAGTATGTTACTTAACCTCCATGTATTGTAGTATTTCCACAATATTTCTTGTAGTTAACTTCAAGTTTCATAATGTTGTGGTCAGAAAAAAATGCATGGTATGACTTCAGTCTTTCTTAATTTGTTGAGGCTTGTTTTGTGAGCTAATATGTGATCTGTTCTGGAGAATGTTCCATGTACACTTGAAAAGAATGTGTATTTTGCTGTTTTAGGATGGAATGTACTTGTAAATCCATTTGGTCCATTGTATCATTCAAAGTCATTGCTCTCTTGTTGATTTTCTTTTAGATGTTCTGTCCATTGATGTCAGTGGGGGAGTTAAGTCCCCTGCTATGATTATATCATTATCAGTTAGTTCCTTTATGTTTGTTATTAACTGTTTCATATATTTGGGTAGTCCCATGTGTGGTGTGTAAATATTTATAATTGTTATATCTTCTTGTTGGATTGTCCCCTTCATTATTATATAGTGTCTTTCTTTGCTTCTTATTACAGTCTTTGTTTTAAAGTCTATTTCATCCAATATAAGTATTAATACTCTGGCTTTCTTTTGACATCCATTTGCATGATAAATGGTTCTCCATTCCCTCACTTCCAATATGCAGGCGTTTTTAGGTCTAAAATGAGTCTCTTGTAGGCAACATATAGATAAGGGTTTTTTTTTTTTTTAAATATCCTGTCTGTCACCCTATGTCTTTTGATTGGAACACTTAGTCCATTTACGTTCAAACTAATTATTGATATATATATGTATTTATTGTCATTTTATTACTTGTTTTGTGGTTGTTTCTGAAGATTTTCTCTGGTTCTTTCTTGTCTTTCTCTCTTTTATGCTTTCCTAGTTTTCGTTAGTGATATATTTGGCTTTCTTTCTCTTTATTCTTTGCATATTTATTAATGGTTTTTGATTTATGATTGACATTAGATTTGTGTATAACATCTGCATGTAGTATCTGTTTTAAGTTGATAGTTGTTTAATTTTGAACCCATTCTTTACTCCTGTCCTCCCCATGTTTAAGGCATATGGTGTCATATTTTATATCCTTTTATTTTGTGAATTCCTTGACCGTTTACAGAAATATTCATTTTTACTGCTTTTGTGCTTCCTACCTTCATACTGTCACTTTTCATCTTTCCTTTCCACTCACGGAGTCCCTTTTAATATTCTTAAGGGCTGGTGTGGTGGTCATGAACTCCTCTAGTTTTTGTCTGGGAAATTCTTTATCTCTCCTATTCTGAATGACAGCCTTGCTGTATACAGTATTCTTGGCTGCAGGTTTTTCCCATTCAGCATTTTGAATATATCATGCCAATTCCTTCTGGCATGGAAAGTTTCTGCTGAAGAAACCACTGATAATTTTATTTGGTTTCTCTTGTATGTGATGGTTTATTTTTATTTTTTATTTTTTTTATTTTAAAATGTTTTATTTATTTATTCATTAGAGTCAAAGAGAGAGAGAGAGGCAGAGGGAGAAGCAGGCTCCCCGCCTAGCAGGGAGCCCAATGCGGGACTCGATCCCAGGACCCTGGGATCATGTCCTGAGCCGAAGGCAGATGCTCAACCATCTGAGCCACCCAGGCGCCCTGTAATGGTTTTTTTTTGTCTTGCTGCTTTTAATATATTTTTTATTTATCACTATATTTTGTCACTCTAATTGCAATCTGTCTTGGTGCAGATCTGCTTTTGTTGATTTTGTTGGGGCTTCTCTTTGTCTCCTGGATCTGGATATCTGTTTCTTTTCCCTGATTAGGAAAGTTTTCTGCTATTATATCTTCAAATAAATGTTCCACCCCCTTTTTTCCCATTTCTTCTTCTGGGACTCCTATAATATGAATGTTATATGTTTGATGGAATCACTGAGTTCCTTAAGTCTATTGTTGTTTTACATTATTCTTTTTTTTTCCCTCTCTTTTGTTCAGCTTGATTACTTTTTATTACTCTGTCTTCTAGGTCATTAATTTGTTACTCTGCTTCTTCCAGCCTGCTGTTCATTACATCAAGCATGTTTCTGATTTCATTTATCGAGCCCTTTATCTCTCTTACATTATTCCTTATTTCTGTGTTAATGATCTCACTGATGCCTTCTACTCTTTTCTCAAGTCCAGTGAATATCTTTATCATCATTACTTTAAATTCTGTCAGACATGTTACTTATAACTGTTTTGCTTAGATCTCTGGCTGTGACCTTGTCATGTTCTTCATTTGGGACAAATTTCTCTGTCTTCTCATTTTGTCTAAGTCTCTGTGCCTGTTTCTCTGTGTTAGGAAAGTCAGCTACAACTCCTGTTCTTGAGGGTAATGGCTTTATGAAGAAGAGGTGCTATAGTGCCCTGAATGTAGTGTCCCCTGTTCCCTAGACCTGGAGCTTCTGGGAGTGTGTCCAGTGTGTGAGGCCTATGCTCTGCTGTTGTGTTCTGGCTGCTTCAATCCTCAGGCCAGTCTTTTGCAGAGGCCTCTTTGCCTGGTGTGGACAGTGTTTGGTCCCTGGCCTGAATGTGGCATATTTTACTAGGTATGCTCTGGTCTGATCATGAAATGAGACCTGTCTCTATTGCTGCTGGAACCAAGGCTCCACAAAACTCATGGGTTGGGAATCTTGGTGTTGGCAGGGGTTTGGGCTGGTCTTCTGGGAGAGGGGACTGTGCTAATGGGACTAAGGCAAGTGTGACTCAGAAAAGCAGTTCTTCTGTAGTGAGGGGCCAGTAGGGCTTGGTGTAAGCAAGTTAGGTAGTGAGTATTGGCACTGCCCTTGTTCCCGCAGGTGACTCTGTGCTTGTGCTGAAGGCTGGGTAAGGGAAATGGTGCCTGGTAGTTCCTTTATTCCTAGAGGGGTCTCTCCATGAACACTGCCTCTTTGAGACATGCTCTGAGAAGAGCAAATAGTCTTCCCATTGTGTGCCCCAGGTACTCTTCAGATCGCTGTTTCTAGGCTGTATGTCTGTGGGCTACACGACTTGCCTTTTCTTCAAAAGCAGCCCCAGTGCCTCTGGGCTCTATCCCAACCAAGCCCACTGATCTTTAAAACTCCAGCTTTTAAGCA
This sequence comes from Mirounga leonina, assembly GCF_011800145.1. Classification (NCBI taxonomy): domain Eukaryota; kingdom Metazoa; phylum Chordata; class Mammalia; order Carnivora; family Phocidae; genus Mirounga; species Mirounga leonina. Next base: position 48,361,110 of record NW_023270807.1, read on the forward strand.
CCACTGGTTGCCAGAACTCACAAAGTCAGCCTCTTTTGCTTTCCAAGCCACCTGCCACAGGGATTCATTTTCTCTGTGTGCCCTCCTATGTGCCAGTCTGTCTCTTGCCCTTCTCCATGATGGTGGCTCCCTTCCTACCACAGCAGCCACAATTCATTTCTCTCCCAAGCCACATCTCCACACTTCCTACCTTCTTTGATGTGACCTCTTCTCTACCTTTAGTTGTGGAGTTTGTTCTGCCAGCCTTCCTGTCAATTTCTGGGATATTTAGGATAGTTATCTGGTTGTATTTGTCAGTTGAGACGAGCCTAGGGTCCTCCTACTTAGCTGCCATCTTCTAGCTCCAATCAAGTCCTGTATTATTTTTAAAGTTAAGTTTCAGTGCTATGTAAAATAAGAAATTCTTATAAGTTAGGCAGTTTCCTTTTAGAAGATAACTATGCTGCATGTATGACTTATTCAAGTTAAATTGAAAGGAGACTAAAGTGCCTTTAGTGTCTCATGCTATCAATGTGAACATAATTTGAACTGAAACTTCCTATTTTTTATCTTCTCTGTTATTACCATCCTCCATTAACAAACAGAAAAATACTGTCCATAATTAATTAATACTTAATCATGTCATAGGTGGATTTTGTAGTTATCTATTTGATATACAGATGATAAAAGTTACTATTTTATTAGCAGTAGTCCTTGATATAATTTAACAAGTAAAAACGTCATGTAATAAACATTCCAAATCAAAGCAGATGTGCCAACCTCCACACAGTTGTTTGTATATTGTTAAAAACTCAGATCCAATCAACATTTATGTGAAGCAGAAAAGTAAGCAAATTATTAATTTGCTTTTCTATGTTACTCTTGAAGAAAATTATTTATTTTTATTTAATTAAGATTTGTGGGCTTTCAGAATTGTAAACACAAAAAAGTACTTTCTGGTTCTGGCTTCTTCCTACAAAGTGGAAATCTCATGAAAAGAAAAATTTGAGAGAGGGAAAAGCAAAACAAAAGAAAACATAGAAATTTAAATGTACAGGAAATTTATAACCAAGGTATAAGCTCTTACTTAAATCAATAAATACTTAGTTTTGGAAATAAAATTCTAAATAAAATCCTAGTTCACAAATGTGTCCATGAAATAGTGAGTTCAAACAGTAGCTCCAACACTTACCAGCTATGTGAAGTGGGGCTAGTTAACACACTTTTTAGAATTAAAATAACATTAATAAAAAATGGAAACACTAATAACCATTTACAGGCTGTTCTGGGGTTTTGAATTAATGAACAAAGTACAGTGTGAAACATCTGTCAGACAATAGGAATTTAATAGATATAAGCTATTATGTTCTTACCTGTAGTGTATATTGTTTTCATATAAACCACCTCGTCTATGAGAAACCCCTGCCCTCACTGTGTTTATTCACTGAAACAGACTGCATATGTTTTATCAGACATAGAGCTTATTACTAATTACATTTTGATTAAGGGGAGCATGGGAAGATCTAGATAATCCCTCATTCTGACTCTTTCATCTATTATTGTAAATATTGAGTGGGGATTTGCTTCTGATGTAAATTTCTAGGAAAAATGTAGTATTAAGAGAAATCTTATTAAGACTATTGAACCCATTATATAGCCAGAGAAATTAATGTAAAAAGATTGCACAACTGTCGATTAGGTTTTTTTCCCGATTGATTAGTAATTTATACTTTGCATAAGATAAAGGGAAAATGATCTAGTTTGAGACCTCAACTCTGGGAATTTAGTAGCAGAGGAAATCTCTCAGCTCCACTATGTTGCTGACCTTCTGGAATTAAGAAATAAAGAAGTTATGGAATTTGAAATATATAACAGGATTTCATTATAATAGCCTGATAAATAACTACAAAAAGTTTATTAGCCCTTATGAAAAAAGTGACTTCCCTCTACCATGTATATTACACTGGTGATAAAAATGAACAAAATCAGCATTCATTTTTATTCCCTTGAATAAACTGTTTTTCACCTTGGATGAAAAGGTGAGTGGTTATTTCTACTGCTGTCTTAAAATGTAGTTGTTTTATGTTGTCCAGTCTTCTGGCATTCCAGTCACCACAAATTTTTATCAGGCCACAACTTTATAATAATAAGAATAAATCCAACTATCTATTGGTTGTTACCTATTTACTTGAAAATAAATTCATTTAGTATGAGGAAAGGTATACTTCATTTTTCTCAGCACTCTACTTGTGTATACAAATTCTGTTGGAGCTGAAACTCTCTAGTAGTCATTAACTTGTTGAAGAAGGGAAAATGAATCAACAGACATCAGGGATTATTAACTGGAACAGAAGGCCCATCCTCACCTGCCCCTACATGACAACTGGGGACTATTCAGGAATCATTTGAATCTTTTCAGTCATGCTCCAACTCCTCAGGTATTCTGATAGACCTACCTCCTTCCTGGCAGGTGACACTGGTGGTGGGATTCCTCTACCCCTGGGAAATCACACTAATAATGATGTGAGCAGGTCATATCTTTCCCTTTTTTGGAGTGGAAAGTTTTTGAAAATCCCTGTTCCTGATGGAAATTTAAAAAGCCATAGAATGTTTGCTTGGGAAGCATATAGACAGAGTCTCTCTTGCCTGGAAAACAAAACCCCTCAATCCAGTAAAAAACAAAACATTCTTGAAATCAAAGCTTTAAACCTTTCTTTCTTGATAACTTAGAGTAAGGGCTTAAGATCAAATTGTCTGAGGTCTTTTTGTATCAAGTTGGCTGATATTTCCAAGGTAAGTTTTGGAGGCATGAATATGTCCTAGGAAGGGTTTTTGACTTTTTGTGTTTTCTGGACTGGTGTTTTAGAGAACATGGCTTTTGCAAGACATACTGGGAAAGAAAAAAGGGAAAAATTTGGATGGGCTTCATTGCCCTATTGGTTTGGAAATTCTGTATCATCATCCAAATGTTGAGAGGTCTTGAAATCACAACATCTATAGTACTCAAAAACAAAATGAAGATGCATACAGCTTTCTTCCTTAAGCTTACCCTTTGAGCCAACCCTGACGTTCAAAATATGGAGAAGAGAGGAAGGGATATTTGAATCATTATTGTGGACTTGGTGGCAAGTAACTAAAATTGTGAGCAAAGTTCTGTGGAAATTTGAATGATGCTAAACGTGGTACATATGTAGTTTTGATCTAGCCTTATATCTTTCCACCACAAATGAATATGTTGAAGGACATTACAAGAGCACACAGTAGACTTTTTTAAGCAGTAAAATTAATAAAAAAGGAAGCTATTTTACCTTTTAATGTATTACTACTTATTTCCCTGTGTGCATTGCTTTTGGCAGCTCAGAGACAGCTTTAAAAACCTAAACTCTGTAAAGTAATACTTGCATTTCCAGGCATGATTCAATCAGGGGCAAGATTTCAAAATCTAATGCTCTGGGATTGGAGGCCCCTGACCTTTTTTTTCTAGATCAAAAGTTGGTTTTCCAATGCCTTCCTTATCAGTGGACAATGGCAAGTAGGACAAAGAGCAAACAAATTGTGTACAAAACATAGGGTCTTATGATGTTATTTGTAGGGATTCTGTGGCTGCATATTCACTGCCTCCTGCTTACTTGCTTTTTTTCATTGCAGACTGTTAACCTATGTACTTTCACTTTTGGAACTGAGCCCCCAAGGATGTACTGGAAACTATATGATATTAATTATCTGAGGTAAAAGAAAACTCCCTTTCCAGAACATCTTAAAAGTAACACATACTTTCTATTATAAAATAAATGAGTGGAATGTCCTAAGTGCTTTATATGCATAGCTTATTCAATCTTTATGACATCGGGACTGTTCTTTTACCACTTTAAATATGAAAAACTCCAATCCGAGGTCGTGCAGTTAATATAGGAAGCAGTACTAAATCTGGTCATCTGGCTCTAGAAACCATGCTTTTAATATTTGTGAATGGCTGCCTCTCATACAGTTGAAATAGATGAGTCCAGATGTGAAAAATTGAGTGAGCTCAGATTCAAATAGTTATTGAAAATAATAGAAGAGATGTCAAAAGGAAGTGCATGATTATCAAATAAATTGTATAGCCCATACATATTATCCAAGTAGAAAAAGAGAAGGAAATAGATTAGGTTGGGGATGCCCTGATTGGAAGAGAAGAATGTGGTTTTAGCTTAGGCTTGAAGGAAGGGCAATATTTGCAACATCAGAGACCATGGTGTCTTGAGGTCTTGCGAATAAAGCCTCGGTGATTCAAAATTTTAAGAGGAAATGTGCAAGTCAAAAATGAAAGATGGTCTTAGGAAATGAAAGCTTGTTATCGATGTTTAATCTGAGATGACAGGGAGATACTCAGGAAGGTGTCTGTAATAGACCACTGGAAATAAGGTACCAGACCTGGGGAGAGAAATAAGGGCTGGTGATACATATTTGTGAGTCTCCAACCTAGAGATACTATTAGGGATCATAAAAGTCAAAGAGTTATCTAAGAGGGCAGATAGGACATAATGGGAAGTACATGGCCACATTAAAAAAGAGAAAAAAGAATTTCATGCCAGACATGAGTAAGTAGTCAAAAATTTCAAATGCTACAGAGAAGTCAATGAGAATAAAAACAAAATACAGGACCATCGATTTAAGAGTTAGATGGTCATTCATTATATTTAAGAGTTATTCTTAGCATAATGAAGTTACATATTTGGTGGCTTGAAAAACCAATATGTAATAGCCATTTTCTTGGAAATGTAGTTTAGATATGGCTGAACAATGTATGCATATAGGTCTTAAATATTATTTGTCTGGTGTTTGGGAAATCTTTTTCTTTTCCCATTTAATCCTTTAAATGGACTGTGTAGTATGTCTTCTAAGTATGTTTATATTCTGTGCCTGCTCCATCCTATATTTCCATTTCTTTAGGTGCAACCAAGTGGAAATATTTCATCTCTGTTACTATAGGTCAGGGTCTATCAACCTTGGCACTACTGACATTTTGAGCTGTGTAATTCTTTTTTGTAGGTTGTTGGCTTGTGATTGTAGGTTGTTTAGTAGCATCCCTGGCCTTTAACCACTGAATTCCAGTAGCACTAACTCTCCCTGATCCTTCCCCAACTCCCCTGCCCCAAGTTAAAACAATCAAAAATGTCTTTAGATTTTGACAAGTGTCTCTTGAGGAGCAAAATAGCCCCTGATTGTGAACCACTGCTGTCAGGGATATTTGTGATTTTGGCTTTCCAGGACTTAGTTGTTCTTCTGCTATTCTGGTAAGTATGCTCCACTTTTCCTTGGGGAAACAACTGCCTCTCATAATCTCTACTTAACTGGCTTCAGATGGAGTTGACTCTGCTTTTCAAATAATGGTGGACATAGGACAATAAGTCTGGCTATTTCCCTGCCTAAGTTGTTGATTCAGAAATGGATATATCAAACCAGTTGGCTTGGGTTAAAGCTAATCCTAAAGCTAGTCTTTTTAATCAAGTGGCCAAACATATGTGGGTTCTTTTCCACTAGATTTGATCTCAGATGTAGCTCTGGAACTGTTGGCCAGCATTTTGATACACCTAAATTCATCTGTGTCTTCAAGCTAGTCAACCTGGACTTTTTAGTTATGTGAGCCATTAAAATACATTTTGTTTGTGTGCTTAAGTCATATTTTCTCTTACTAACAACAGAAAACCCATGATACAAAAATGAGTTCTAGAATTTGGGGGTACAAATGAATGATCCTATAATGTGGAATGGGCTGTTTTAAAGTTGGTGGAGGAGAATGAAGACACTTCCCTAATACTTTTTTTAAAAATTGCACTTTTAAATATTATCTCAGCTGTTGGAAATGGAAAGCTATGTTATACAATAGCAAAGCAGATGATTAAAGTGCCACCTTTGGTATCTTGGTGCTCAGACCATGTGCTTACTGAAGCTGAAGCATTAATTAGGGGCTTGATAGCAGAGTGGCAGGATACTGGATCTTTATGGACTATATTTTGAAGCCACAGTGATGTTCTACCCAAAAGAGACAAGCTTGTGTAGAAACTGTCTTGTCTGAAGATAGAAGGAAGAAAATATAACTTGCTAAGAGAAGCCTTTTACCTGCAGCCCAGAGTACGAGATGGTTTAAAAGTCTGGTTTTACAGGTTTGGAAACTCCTAAACCAAATTCCCAAATTAAAGATATATGAAGTAAAGATGGTGTGTTCAAGCAAGAAGGTATAAAGCAGTAGGAAGTAAGAGTGAGGCTTAGGGAAAATCTGACTCTCCAGGCCTTTTCAGGGAACTTCTCTGTTACGCCTCCCTGCCTGAAAAGAGACCAGTTTCTCCCATAATATATGTGAGGTAGGTTAGGGCACAGGGCAATTAAAACCGTGGTGACAAATTCCTCCCAGGCAGAAGCCAAGATGGAGTCATTAGAATAAGAGAGGATGGGCTGAGCATCTAGACCTGTTGCTGAAGAATAAAATTCCCAGGCTGGGTTCTAGATTGGAAAAATATGACCTAAACAGATCCATGGGTTTTGAATACTAAGTTATTGAATTAGTTGGGAATCAAAAGACCAAACTCCTGCTAACTATTTAAGAGAATTATAATGCCAAAGAAATACCAAGTCTGTCACACAAGCTCAATGTCAGTTACTTCAAACCTCCAAATCTCCACCAACCAGTATGTTTAAAGGAAATATTCAGAACTAGTACTTATTCATTCAGTCAACAAATGTTTAATGAGTGCCAGGGGCCAGACATTGTGTTCCAAGTGGTCATATGGTTTTAAATGAACCAGATCCCCAACCCCGCCTTGTGTGGCCCCAAACACGCAGAGCTGAAATTCCAATGAAGAGAGCCAAATAATAAAAAATGTAAACAAACAAATGAATAGATGAAGTCAGATTGTATTAGTGCTATGAGAAAGAAAAAAAGAGAGAGCTGTGATAGAGATTGTAAAAGGGTGTGATAATATGAAAATTTGGAAACTCTCCTTTTTATTCTAAAGTGTTAACAGGCTATTTTGGCCCTTCTACTAAAAAGCACTGAAGTAGTAAATTACCTTTGGCTTTGACACTGTACTTAGCTCTTTGAAAGGTCCAGGTGTTTAGTATTCATCAATTACCAGTGCAAAGGTAGGCAGTTTCAGATGGTCTTAATCATTGAAATATTTTAGCATATTTGTCGAAGGCCATCTTCCTTATGTGAAGACAGAAACCTGAAATGCAGACTGGATGGCATATTACAACCACCTAATGAATCTGTTCCCTCCCAGTTGGGATCTCGGGCGCATTTACTCATCTTCAAACAGTGTAATTAAAGATGAAAAGTATAACACTGATGTATACTTCTCTGGGGAGGGAGTTGTTTTAATTGTAGAACCATCAGTGGAAAATGAACTATGCTGGAGAAAGATCAGGCTTAATTACACACCTGTGGGTGGTATCAAGCAAAACTGTTGCACTCTGCTGTAATAGGGGAACTACCTAGAAAAACCCTGTGACTTGGCAAAGCTCAAAATATCACCTCATTAGAGCTTATAATTTCTGCCTTTTAAATCATTGAATCATCAAATTTTACGTGAAAGGAACTTGAGGTTGTTTAGCATAATTCACATAATTTACAGATGAGACAACTCAAGTCTGGAGGAGTTAACTGACTTGGCCAAATTCACACAAATAACTTGAGAGGCATTTATTAAGCTTCTTTGCTAACTGTTCATGTTTTCTAAATGTTATCTATTTAGATTTGAATGGAGATGGTAGAGGTCAGAACCTCTATTTGGAACCTCAGGAAAAGTTTTAAAATTAAAACCAGACAAGTTTCATTTTTAGCCAACTTTTCTCAAAATGTAAGAAACTGACCATTAGTTGGAGAGAAACGGCTATGATCCTAGATCCTTTAGGCAGCCACCAACATACTGGAGCTATAACCGATTCTTCTAAATTCCAGAAGGATATAAAAGATAGAGAACTCTCCAAGAAAAATCGTATTTTTAAATGTCACCTCAGGATTTAACCTGAAATTCCTATTTAATTTTTTTTTCTTAGTGACTGTTCTGAAGTGTGTGATCCTGTCACCTCTTACCACTTTGCTTAATCCTACACTGCATATGGGTGTAAATAGTTGGCCCCATGCTTCATTTCCCCTGGGCTGCCTCCTGGGATCTGATTTGCTTTTCTTAGGCAAGGTCTTCCAAAGCAAGCAGGCATACCTAGGCACAGTAGAGCCAGAGAACTCTAAGATGCAAGACAAAAGATGCATGTATTTCTACACACATGTGCAAGAAAGAGAAGAAGGAGAGGGAGAGAGATTCATTTATTAATTCAACAATTTTTACTGAGAGCCCATTGGGTGGCAGGAATACTGATGAGTTCTAGGTTTAGAGATATAAACCAAAGAGATACGATTACTCTCTTTGTGGAATTTATAGCTTTGGAAGAGTTTGAGCACACTTTTGGCACAAATGTTATCTTGGGCTAGATAATTCTTTGTGGTGGGGACTGTCCTGTGTATTGTAGGATATTCTGTGGGATTCCTGGCTTTTACCCACTAGATGCAAGTAGCACACCCACAGTCATGGCAATCAGGAATGTCTCTAGGGGTGCCTGGCTGCCTCAGTTAGTGGAGCATGTGACTCTTGATCTCAGGGTGTTTGAGCCCCACGTTGGGTTTAGAGATTACTTAAAAATAAAATCTTAAAAAAAAAGAAATGTCTCTAGACATTGTCAAATGTCCTCTGGATTGGCCCCAGTTGGGAAGCACTGAGCTAGAGAATAAGCAAATGTTCACACTTAATTAAATCATCACAATGGTATCTAATCCTTTTGTTATATTTTCTTGTTGCTAATTTTAGAAAATTAATATGAAAAAAATATTTTTTGGAGGTAAATGTTTAATTGAAATAAAATATACATATATGAAAGTTATGAATATTAAGTTTATATCTTGAAGAGGTTTTACAAAATGAACATCCTATGTAAATACCCAGATAAGGAAATAAAATATGGTCAGTTCCCTGGAAGCCTTCCTCAAACCCCATCCCAGTCACTATTAAAACTTCTAACGTCACAGTATATACTCTTTTATGATAGGCTTCTTCTGGTCATTGTATCTTTTATGGGAGTCATTCATGTTTTTGCATGTGGAACAGTTTGTTTTTTTCTCATTGATGTATAGTATCTTCTTTATCCATTCTATTTTTGTGGACATTTGAGTTGTCTCCATTTTCAGGCCAATAACAATAACAATAACAATAATGTTATCCTGGATGATGTCAGTAAGATGTCAGAAAAAGTTCTTTACACTCCTACCCTCAAAGAATACTGATTTTGACAATGGACAAGAGTAGCTTTGTGGAAGTCTGAGAGTCCAGTGGAGAAGTACCAGCATACTTTTGGAGCAAAATTATCCAAGATTTGGATACACTGAAGAGGGTAAGAGGAATAGTTTCACTCTACCTGCATCACCCCTCCTCCAAGGTGACACAGCTTGGTGCCAAGAGAGACCGGCTCAGCCTATGATTTCTCCCACAGGGAAAAGTGAGAGAATGAGAGTTAGTGCCTGATTTCCCTCAATGTACAGGATAAAGTAAAAAAAAAAAGCTCACTTCTTTCTTGCCCCATCCAGGATACTGGAGTGAGCTGAGTGACTGAGGAGCAGAAAGGGGCTGTGAGAACAGCAGCCAGAGCTTAGAGCATATAAGAGTTACACGAAACCTACTAGCTACTTTGTGGACTCCATAAAGAAGCCCATGCATGGATCGCTGGAGATGCCTTCCCTGTGGATCCTCCCAATGGGCATGACCAATACTCATCGTGCCTCACCTCACCCCCCCCACCCCATCCCCGCGCCATGTAGCTGGCTCCCTGTGTGTGCCCCCAGGGGCAGTGATTGTGAGCCTTTGTAGAAGGCTAGTGCCCATGCACAGAAACCAGGGCTGACTCTGGGACTGGGAGAAAACACATAAAGTTGAGCAGTTAGTACAAACTTAGGGAAAGCAAACCAGGAGGCTATCAGCACCTCTCCTGGCTTTCCAGGATGGAGAGAAAGCGTACAATTAAAAAAAAATCCTTCTAAGAGGGAATAAGAAGTGTGGAGTGGGTGAATCCATAGAAAAGATTGAGAAAGCCTTAGAATTCCCAGCATCACTGACAGATGGTATTTCTTTTCTGAAGTCAGTCAGTAAAAACTGGAGGAGGTGACTGCTACTTCAAATGCAAAGATAGCAATGCAGACTTTAAGAAACATGAAAAATCAAGGAAACATGATACTACCAAAGAAACAGAATAATTTTCTTTTTATTTTAAAGACTTATTTATTTATTTGAGAGAGAGAGAGCACTCAGGATGGGAGGGGCAGAGGAAGAGGAAGAGAATCTCAAGCAGATTCCCTGCTGCTCACAGAGCCTGACCTGGAGCCTGATTTTACGACCCTGAGATCATGACCTGAGCCAAAAACAAGAGTCAGATGCTTAACCGACAGAGCCATCCAGGCACCCCCAGAATAATTTTCTAGTAACTGACCATCAAGATAGGGAAATCTGTGATTTTGGAGCAAAAATATCCAAGATTCGATATAGTTGTTTATATTTGATAGTTTTTTTTTTTTTTTTAAAGATTTTATTTATTTATTTGACAGAGAGATAGAACACAAGTAGGCAGAGCGGCAGGCAGAGGGAGTCGGAGAAGCAGGCTCTCTGCTAAGTAGAGAGCCTGATGTGGGGCTCAATCTCAGGACCCTGGGATTATGACCCGAGTGTAAGGCAGATGCCCAACCGACTGAGCCACTCAGGCACCCCTGAGATAGTTGTTCTAAGGAAGCTAAGTGAGCTACAAGAAAACACAGAAAGACAATTAAAGAAAATCAGGATAACAACACAAGAACAAAACAACAAATTTAACTGAGAGATAGAAATCATAAAAAAGAACCAAACAGAAATTCTGAAGCTGAGGAGTACAGTGAATGAAATGAAAGGTGCAATAGAGAGGATCAACAACAGACTTGATCAAGCAAAAGACTCTGTGAACTGGAGGAGAGGTCATTTGAAATTGCAGGCATATCTTGGAGATGCTATGGGTTTGGTTCCAGACCACCACAATAAAGTAAATATCACAACAAAGAGAATCAAATGAAATTTTTGGTTTTCCAGTGCATATAAAAGTTATGTTTAAGCTACATTGTAGTCTACTAAGTGTGCAATAGCATTACATCTAAGAAAACAATGTAAATACTTTTTAAAAAAAATTAAAAAAAAATTTTAAGTAATCTCTACACCCAATGTGGGGCTTGAACCTACAACCCTGAGATCGAGAGTCACATATTCTATTGACTGAGCCAGCCAAGTGCCCCAACAATGTATATACCTTAATTAAAAAATACTTTATTGCTAAAAAATGCTAACCATCATCTGAACAATCTTTTTGCTGGTTGAAGGTCTTGTCTCAATGTTAATGACTCCTGACTAATCAGGGTGGTGATGACTGAAGTTTGAGGTGGCTGTGGCAATTTCTTAAAATAAAACAATGAAGATTGCCACACTGGTCAACTCTTATTTTCATGAATGATTTCTCTGTAGCATGTGATGCTGTTTGACAGCATTTTACCCACAGTAGAATGTCTTTCAAAATTGATGTCAATTTTCTCAAACCCTGTCACTGCCTTTTCAACTATGTTTATGTAATATTCTAAATCATTTGATGTCATTTCAACAATTTTCACAGCATCTTCACTAGGGATAGTTTTCACCTCAAGAAACTACTTTCTTTGATCATCCATAAAAAGTAACTCCTTATCCTTTCAAGTTTTATCACGGGACTGAAGCAATTCATTCACATCATCAGGCTCCAGTTCTAATTCTAGTTCTCTTGCTATTTCCACCACATCTTCAGTTACTTCCTCCACTGAAGTCTTGAATGCCTCAAAGTCATCCATGAGGGTTGGAATGAATTTCTTCCACACTCTTGCTCATGTTGATACTTTACTTTTCCCCATGAATCATGAATGTTCTTAGTGGCATCTAGAATGGTTGATCCTTTCCAGAAGGTTTTCACTTGCCTTTGCCCAAATCCATCAGAGGAATCACTATCCATGGCAGCTATAGCCTTACAAAATTTATTTCTCAAATAATAAGACTTGAAAATCAGGAGTATTCCTTTATCCATGTGTTGCAGGATGTTGTGTTAGCAGGCATGGAAACAACATTAATCTCTTGTCATTCTTTATCAGAACTCTTGGGTGACCTGGTGCATTGTCGAGGAGCAATGATATTTTGAAAGGAATCTTTTTTTTTTTTTTGAGCAGTAAGGGTCTCAACAATGGCTTAAAATACTCAGGAAACCATGTTGTAACCAGATGGGCTGTCATCCAGGCTTTGTTATTCTATTCACTGACTACAGGTAGCATAGATTTAGCATAATTCTTAAGGGCTGTAGGATTTTCAGAATGGTAAATGAGTATTGGCTTCAACTTCAAATCACCAACTGCAATAGCCCCTAACAAGACAGCCTGTCCTTTGAAGCTTTGAAGCCAGGCATTGACTTCTCCTTTCTAGCTAAGATGCCCTGGATGGCATCTTTTTCTGAAGAAGCTATTTCATTTACATTGAAAATCTGTTGTTTAGTGTAACCACCTTTATTAGTTATCTTAGCTAGATCTTTTGGAGAGCTTTCTGCAGCTTCTGCATCAGCACATGCTTCTTTACCTTGTACTTCTGTGTTATGGAGATGACTTCTTTACTTAAATCTCTTGAACCAATCTCTGCTAGCAACAAACTTTTCTTGTGCAGCTTCCTCACTTCTCTCAGCCTTCACAAAATTGAAGAGAGTTAGAGCCTTACTCTGGATTGGGTTTTGGCTTAAAGGAATGTTGTGGCTGATTTGATCTACTATCCAGACCACTAAAACTTTCTCCATATCAGCAATAAGGCTGATTTTTTTTTCATTTGTGTGTTTAATGGAATAGCACTTTTAATTTCCTTCAAGAACTTTTGCTTTGCATTCACATCTTGACTAACTGGCACAAGAGGCCTAGTTTTTAGCCTACCTTGGCTTTTGACATGCCTTTCTCACTAAGGTAAAACAATCCTAGCTTTTGATTTAAAGTGAGAGACATGGGACCCTTCCTGTCACTTCAACACTTAAATGGCATTGTAAGGTTATTAATTGGACTAATTTCAATATTTTATGTCTCAGGGAATAGGGAGGCCTGAGAAGAGGGACAGATATGGGAGACTGTCCAGTTGGGGGGATAGTCAAAACACACACATTTATGGACTAAGTTCCCCATCTTATATGGGCATGGTTTCTGGCACCCCAAAACAATGACAATAGTAACATCAAAGATCACTGATCACAGGTCACCATAGGAAATTAATAATAATAAAATTATATAATATATGATAATATAGTTATTCTTATATAATTATATAATAATAATTATTATTATACTTTGAAATATTTTGAGATTTACCACAGAGACATGAAGTGAATAAATGCTGTTGGAAAAATGGTGCTGATAGACTTGCACAATGCAAATATGTGAAGTGCAATAAAGTGAAGCACAATATCTGGGTGGTAGGGCCAGGTGCTGGTCAATGGGTAAACCTTCAGTTGTATGACGAATAAGTTCTGAGGATTTAATGTACAACATAGTGATTGTAGTCAATAATACTGTGCTGTAGGCTTGAAATTTGCTAAGACAGTGTATCTTAGATGTTTTCACCACAGGCACACACAAAAGTGACTATGTGAGATGATGACCTTGTTAATTAGCCTGATCACGATAATCATTTCACAAAGTATATATATATCAAATCCTTACATTGTACACTTTATTTATTTTTTTAAAGTGAAGGCTTTTTTTTTTAAGGATTTTATTTATTTGTCAGAGAAAGAGAGAGAAAGCATAAGTGGGGGAGCGGCAGGCAGAGGGAGAAGCAGGCAGCAGGAGAAGCAGGCTCCCCGTCGAGCAAGGAGCCCGATGCTGGACTTGATCCCAGGACTCTGGGATCATGACCTGAGCCGAAGGCAGATGCCTAACTGACTGAACCACCCAGACGTCCATACATTGTACACTACATTGTGTTCTTAATATTCTTAAAAATAAATTTATTCAGATATAATCTACATACCATACAACTCGCCTTTTAAAAATGTACAGCTACAGCTAGGTGATATTTGTTATATCCACAGAGTTGTGCAACTATCAGCACTACCTACTTTTAGAACATTTCCATCACTCCAAAAAGAAATCCTACTAGCAATCACTTTCCTATTAGCAATCACTTCCTATTCCCACTCCCCCCTACCCTTTAGCCCCTACCAAATCTAATGTACTTCCTATTTCTATGGATTTGCCTATTCAGGACATTTCATATAAATGGACTCATATTTAATATGTGGTCTTTTGTAACTGACATCTTTTACTTACCATGTTTTCAAAGGTTCCTGAATTTTGTAGTATGTGTCAGTACTTAATTCCTTTGTATGGTCAATTAATATTCCATTGTATGATTGTACCATGCTTTGTTTATTCATTCATAGATGTTGAGTTGAAATGCTGTATAGGTAATTTCAGCCTCTATTTGGTGTTATCTTTCTCCAGAAAGGGTTGCTTTGTTTGTTTGTTTGTTTTTTGTTTTTTGCTTCTGATTAAGGACAAGAGCACCTTAATACATCCAGAGATTGAGCAGAGTTGAATAATTCCTCCAACAGTGTTTTCAAAATGTGTCTGTATTTCACATAACTTTTAAGAATGTCTTTAGTGTAGCCCCACATTTAAATTACTTTCTAACTAGATATAAAACTCTTAGACCAAGATTTCTTTCTCTTTACTTCTTTGAAAAATATTATTCCATTATTTTCTTGCATCTATTCTTGTTCTATATAAATGATCTACTCTTTCTCTTTGTAAGCTTTAAGTCTTTTGTTCTATTTTAAAATTTTACTATAATCTCTTCAGGTGGAGACTTCATTTATCCTGTTAAGCACGTGTAACTGTTTCTCAAATTGAAGTTTTTAATCTTCCTTTAGCTTTTGGAAATATAACACTATTATTTTGGAAATATTTCCTTTCTTCCAGGAGAGGGATCATTTTGTAGTGGATAAGATCACAGGTTTTAGAGCCAGAGAGATTTACATTAGAATCCTGTACCATTTATTAGCTGTGTGAATTACTCAATCTCTACTCTGTGTTTTAGTTTCCTTGTTTATAAAATGAG
Source organism: Mirounga leonina (assembly GCF_011800145.1). Lineage (NCBI taxonomy): Eukaryota > Metazoa > Chordata > Mammalia > Carnivora > Phocidae > Mirounga > Mirounga leonina. The sequence continues at coordinate 48,376,295 of NW_023270807.1, forward strand.
TACAATAATGTCCTCTTCTTAGAGTTCTCATAAAGATTAGATAAATTTATGCTTATAAGTGCTTAGAATAATGCCTGGCATAGAATAATCATAAAAATGACTATAAGGAGATATTAGAGATCAATAATAAAATGGTTGAAATTTTAAAATATAGTATATATGAGGGACGCCTGGGTGGCTCAGTTGTTAAACGTCTGCCTTCGGCTCAGGTCATGATCCCAGGGTCCTGGGATTGAGCCCCGCATCGGGCTCCCTGCTCTGTGGGAAGCCTGCTTCTCCCTCTCTCACTCTCCCTGCTTGTGTTCCCTCTCTCACTGCGTCTCTCTCTGTCAAATAAATAAATAAAATCTTAAAAAAAATATAGTATACATGAGATAAAAATTATATGGTTATAGCTGAAGAACAAGTTAGTGAGCTGAAAGATCAAATAAAAACTCTAGCAGAAGATAGTACGAAAGCAAAAGTAGATTGAAATATAAAAAGATGAGTTGTTAAGTATAGAAGAGACTTCTTCAGGAATATAGAAGCCCAGAAGTAGAAGGAAAAAAAAAACCCAAATAATTATGTAATTCTTATTCTATGCCAGGTTTTGTTTTGTTTTGTTTTGTTTTGTTTTTGCTTCTGATTAAGGACAGGAGCACCTTAATACATCCAGAGATTGAGCAGAGTTGATTAATTCCTCCAGCAGTGTTTTATGATTTCTTGTTCCTGTTTCAAATTACTGGTAGCCTTCTTGCTCATCCTTTTTATAGTATTTCAATGCTAGGAGTGTAGTAAGTAAAATCAGATATTTTACCAGAAGTGATAGAGCTCTATCAAAAAGTTAGAAAATCTGGAAGGATATCATGTCTGAAATACTTAAAAATAATTAGGGGCTGGGAGAATACCTGGGGATATAGATGAAATAAGATTGGCCATGAATTGATAATTATTTAAGCTTAGTGATAGCTTATAGAGATTTTTTTATACTACTCTGTTTAATATGTTTTTGAAATATTCCATAACAAAGTGTTTAAAAAATAAAATCTAGGAAAAATTCAGAAAATATAACTCATGAAATAATTTTAAGTCATATATGCTGATAATCAAGGCTCCCCCTATAACCATAAGCAATTTTTCATTAATTATTATCTTTGGGAATCAATTTATACAAAAATGAGTAATTTATCAAAATATTAAGCAATCAAGCCAAGAAATTATATTTTCTTATAGTAAGGGATTTTCTAGAGATTTAAACCAAAGTATTTTTCTGAAACATTTGAAATTTCTTTAGGAAAATAATTTCAAATTAATACTAAAATAAAAGATGGTTGTCTCCCCAAATCCATACTCTCAGGTAACATCTCCCCCCTGCTCAAAGTAACATTTCAGTTTCAGCTGGTGTTATGTTGTGTTTAGGTAATGGTGCCCTCCTATGGGGAAGGGCATATGGCCAGAGAGCATCCTCAGGCATCCACTGAGGTGTAACTCATCCACTGTGTCTTTCTGCTTGGCTGCATCTGCTGATATCTTGGGGTCTGCCTTGGCAATGGGATATGTCTGTGTAGATCATTTTATGTTTTCCTGATCCTAACTGTAATGCTCCCTCTGGCCTATTTTGTATCCCTTTTGAGGATACAGGGAAATTTGAGTTCTTTCAAGTGTGGCTAGGCTCTTCATCAGCTATTGTTACCATCTTTTATTAATTGCATAAATTTTAGGCCCAGTTTGCTTCAGTGAGTTTCAAAATACCTAATTCTGGCAAACCAATAGCCTTGACTTTCAAACCTTTTCCTTTGTTAAGAGCTCCTCCACAGTCTATTTTGAAACTCAAAGCCCAAATATTTTTTTGTCTCTCCTTACCTTTCTCCTCCCCCTCCCTCCTTCTCCCCCTCCACTTCCTCCTCCTCCACCTCTTCTTCCCCCTCCTCCTTGTTTTTCTTCTTCTTCTTCTTCTTCTTTTTTTTTTTTTGGAATGACCTCTGAGACAATGAGTCCTATTGAATTGATGGGGCTGTCAATGGGAATCAACAAAAAGAAATGCAGGGGAGAGTCCCAGAGGTAAAATATATCTAAATTCATTTCTACCACATGAATATACCTCATTTTTTCTCTAAAATGAGAAGTTTGTAATTTGTTCTGCTATATGAAAATTACACAGAATCATACAGAAAGATTCAGTCTTTCCAATCAAATATAAATCCTTCAATATATTTCTCCTAGATCATTGATAATTGATTCACCCTGTCTACATCTCATATTACCATTTACACCAATATACCCTTATTTTATATGGATGGTATATACTATGTTTGCTATTTTGTGACCTGCTGCTTTTTAAAAAATAATTCTTATTAAATATTGATTAATAAAAATAATATTTGTAAAATATGTGAATGGTTTAAAGAATAAAACAAATACACATATGCTAACCATCTAGTTAAAGAAATGGAAATTCATTTACCTGTAAAGCCCATGTGTCCTCCTACCAATTTCTGTTCTTATTCACCCCAAGGGTAATTATTCTGAATTTTGTGTTTATCTTTTCATTGTTTTTAATTATTGTTTTTCTACATGAGTATATTCTTTACCAATGAGTTAACTGGTAATTAACCAATAAATTTAGCTGTGCATTTAAAAAATTCTATAAATGGAATAATACTTCATATACTTTTCTATGACTTGGTTTATCCACTTAACCACTTTAACCTTAGATTCCTCTATGTTGTGTGTACAATGTACTCTATTAATTTCCACTGCTGTGTAGTATTCTGTTATGGTATATACCATAATTTATTTATCTATATTGCTGTTGATGGACATTTGGGCTATTCTGGTATTTTGCTCATACAAAAAGTACTCCTATGAACCTTTTTGAAAATATGTCCTAGTGTAATTCTAAGTTCTCTCTAGGCTGGATAGATTCTAAAGAGAAAAATTTCTGGATCATAAGTTATGGGCAATCAACATTTGGTTGTCACTTTTTCATTTTTGCCAATAGATGAGTGTAAATGATACCTTATTTTGATTTTAATTCCATTTTTTTAAAAACTAACAAAGTTGAACACATTTCTGAGTCTATTGGCCATTCATATTTTTTATGTTTACAAAGAAAAATTCCATTTCATGCCTTTTCAAATTTTTTTGGTCTCCTACTTTGTGTTATTAGTTTGTAGGATTTTTAAAAACCTGTTTTTTGATATGAATTCCTTATTGGTTATGTGGGTTGCAAATATCTTATACCAAATTATTTGTGTATATTAAGACACATTTTGGCAATTAGATGGCTTTCCATGTTTTGCTATCACAACATGCTATTGAATTTTTGTAGCATTTTGTTCCACTTAAAAAACTTCTATTAAGTAGGCAAAATCTCAGGAGTCTGATTACTGGGTCAAAAGGTATGAATATTTTCACGTATTCTAAAATATTGTTCCAGTTTGCAATGCCAGAAACAAAGATGTAACAATTTCACTCTAATCAACCTTAGGTTTTGTCATTAAATATTTTTGGCTAGTCTAATATGCAAAATGTTTTTCAACATTGCTTTAATTTGCATTTCTTGATTACTAGCATGGATGAACATTTTTCAGTGTTTGTTTACTAATAGATTTTTTACTTATGTAAATTGTGTATTTTTACCTTCCAGGTCTTTATGTTAGGCTAAGAATAATAAATATAGCTCTTGCAAACAAAAGTAGAAAGTGATCTTCTGTTTTCAAAATGATTACAGATTTTCAAAGTATGAGGGTCTTACATGCCTTTCATATAACTACTTACAGTAATTCTAACAAATATTTAAAAAATGTGTCTGGCTTTGGGAATACAGAGGTAAAAGAGTTGGCTTTCAAGGGATTTAGTCTTTCAGGTTAAAGCAGAGAATTATGACAGAGAGGTGCTCTAGTATTATGGGGACCCTTAAGATTGGTCTTAACTCAGACAAGGTTCCAAAAGACTTCCCGAGGTGGGAACCCTTGCATTAGACCAGAAAGATGAATGCGTGTTGAGTAACTGGAGTGGGTGTTTCAGATCAAGCTGACTGCATGTGCAAAGGAGCAGAGGTGGAAAAGAGCATGGCCCTTCCCTGTAAGGGACAAGAGCTGGCACTGGAGAAGCAGGCTGGAAACCCAAGTGTCCACCCTAAGGAGTTTGACATCTTTTCAGAAAATGCTGGAGAGTCTCCAAGGATTTTTAAGCAAATCTGGAAAACTTCTCACAATGGCAGAATAGAAAGGAGGATAGGCATGTCATAGAACAATTTAGAGACATTTAGTACTATTCTAGGGAAAAGAGATGGAGCAATAGTGATGGGAATAAAGAAAAGGTGATGAATTTGAGAACTATTTGGAAGTGTATCAATAGCTTTAAGAAAATCCAATTTGTTATAAGAAGATGAGGAAAGGCCACTACACAACAAGGGACAGGGGTAATAATGTCAGGGTGGAATCAGTGAGGGGACAGATGGAGGTCCGACCGCTTTCTCTTCCCACCTGCAGCTCCATCCCTTACTCTGAAGAACTCTCCTGAAATTGTGTGGGCACTGCACATAATTGTATCCTAGTCTCCTCACAATAAACAGCTGCCTCTGTGCCTAAGGGTGAGCATAGTGCTTCCATCTGCCCTTGGGAGGACAGAGCCCTAGGAAGAGTCTTGTGCAGGTCCTTACAGCAGATGCAAGGCTGTTGGGACAGAAAGCATTAGGCTCCTGTGTGCTCAGAGTATACTCTAGAAAGGGGAGCATTGGGCTGCAGGTAGCCAGGTACCATGGGTGTCAGAGACTCCTTGCTCTATGAAGCACGACCTGGCCAGAGGAGAAAGCCCACTTTGCCAGGACTCAGGGCTATATAGTGAAAGGTCCTGCCTGCCCCAGCAGCCACGTGGCTTTGAGGCTGGAGGCTGGAGGCTGAGCCTGTATAACATGGATTCTGGGGGCAGCTTTAATGGGCGCTCTGCTCTCAGCTGAGCTTTAAGTGTCTGGAACAACTTCATAGGAACAGGGAAGCTGAGACCTTTGCAAACTTGGTGACAACTACATTTTTGGAGACACCCACAAGGGATGATATTTATCCACTTTTGTCCAACTCTAGCTTGAGGTTGGGTTGCCTGAGGAAATATCTGTTATAGAAAATTAATATTTATGTTAATAAAAATCTTCAAGTTATTAATATTTTTTATTCTGAATGGTCACTAATGGCTTTTCTATCAGTTTTTGTGTATCAGCTTTCTCATTCTTAGTAATGACAATTTATTTACAAATTAGCAAGATTGAAATATTCAACAATATTCAATAATATTACTTATTGAGTAACTACTATGTATGTGTTTGGGGATATAGTGGTTAACCAGGTAGGGAAAAAAAGACCTTTTTGGAGCTTAGATTCTAGTGGGGGATAGAATATAAAAATGTAAAAAGTGAGTATATAAGATAATTAAAAAAATGATAAATGTCTATGAAAAATAAAACTGAAAATGTGCTATAGAGTGACAGTGGAGTGGGGGGAGAAGACTTTTGTAAGGACTAACATTTAACATGTGTCTCACTTGGATTTAAGTTCTGTTGAGATACTGAAAATGTCTACTTTTAGTCTTAATGGTCATTTCCTCCCTAAAGTCATCCATGACTTTAAAAAATTTTTCTTTTGCTCTAAAAGCTCCATTCACCATTCTTTACAGCATTGATCATGTTTGCATTTCACATTTGTTTGGGTGATCATTTAATTACTGTCCTTCTCCCCCAGAAACTATGTCTGTGAGACCAAGGAAAGAGTCAGCCTTCAATCTGCACTCCATTGAGGCACCAACAGTGAGCTTGCTTGTTGTAGATGCTCAATAAATAATATGTATTTGTTGGAGTGAATGAATGACTAGCAGTTTTTAAATGCTTAACAAATCTGGAATTGTGTGTATTTTCCTGACATGTTGCAAGGTCAGGGTGTGCTTGACAAAGTGGGCACATGCTAAATGTCTTATTGTATAAAAATGGATTTTTCCAGATCTTATGTTAATGTGCATGAATAATATGTGGCCCTGTTTGATTTTGCAAATTGGATCATTCCCAATGTTCATTCAGGAACAGTGGTGGAAAAACAGGTAAAAGAGGAGGGAAGACCTTTTTGAAATGGAAACTATTTCTGAGCTGATAGAAAAATCTCTCTGTATCAGAAGAGGAAAGGGAGCAAAATATAAATGTATGTCATCAGGACACAGATTTATGCATTATTTTGATAATATTTCAGTTGGAACTCAGGAAAAGGAGGAAAATATTTTAGAACAAGCAGTATAAAAGAAGTTTAAATTCTGTAACATGTCAAATTACGAGTATTGTTAGGATTCAAAGGCTGATTTGTAAGTCTTTTCCTTTTAGGAGGCTACCAAAACCAGAAGGGAAAGAGAAATAGGGGATTATTTGGCTTGAAACAACAACAAAAAAGAATGGATGAGACAAAAGGGAAAGAATTGCACAGGGAAAAAGATCAGCCCTGGCTAGATCCTCCTCACACAACACAACCAAGTTCAAGGCTCCAGTGGACATTTGCTAACTTTTTTGATCAACTGTGTGCTTTGCAACAAATGGATCAGAAAGGAAGGATCACACAGCAAGTTTCAAAATAACTACCTGTGGCTTCTTCCTTCTAGGCTGGAAGATTCTCAGTGATGAGGAATTCATTGCTTTCCAAGCAGCTCATGTTACCTTTAGACATTACCTTTAGAGCATTCTTGTTCATGTTGATCTTAAGTCTGTCTTCTTATAGCTTCTGCCTATTGTTCTTAGTTCTAACTAAGTTCTTGGTGTTTTCAAAATAAATCTAATTTAGGTTCTACATAAGAGCCCTCAATCATATGTAGTCATGTCTTTGCTCCTCCTCTTGTCCCTAATTTTTCCTTTGTAGTCTACCTTCTTTGCTACCCTCTGTGAACGCATGGACTTATCTATGTTTTTTTTTTATTGTATTGCCATTTTAATGGAAAACAACAATACTCTTGGTAACCATATCATGCTGTATATATCTATTGAACTCAATGCCAGATAAAATTCTTAAGTTCTTCTCAAATTATTCTGCTTCTGAGCTGTGTCACCCCATTTTGCCTTTATGCAGTCACTTGTTTGGAACAGTTGTCCTATGACTTTAATATGGTGAATATATTAGACTAATTTTGTCATCTGAACTATTATTATTTTCAGTTTTATGCAATATAAAAATGCTGTTAAGCATTCCTCTCTATCTCCATCCAAGTCACTGGTAAATCTTGATCATGAAATGACCAAGCTCAGAGTCTGTATTTACCATTAGAAGGGAATTCCTCATGGGTTGACATCAATCTGTTAATTGGTATCTATTTGGATGGTTATCCAATTATTTACAACCTATTGTATAATGTTGTCATCAGGCCCAGGGTTTTCAACTTTTGCTGTACATTAGTTTCAACTGAAGAACTTTTAGAAATTCTGATGTCTGGTCTCCACCCAAGACCAATTACATCAGAATTGCTGGAGTAGGATTGAATTTTTTTTTTTTTTAAGATTTTATTTATTTGACAGAGAGAGACACAGCAAGAGAAGGAACACAAGCAGGGGGAGTGGGAGAGGGAGAAGCAGGCCTCCAGCCGAGCAGGGAGCACGATGCGGGGCTCGATCCCAGGATCCTGGGATCATGACCTAAGCCGAAGGCAGATGCTTAACGGCTGAGCCACCCAGGCGCCCCAGAATTGAATATTTTTTTAAAGCTCTCCAGATGATTTTCATGTGTAGCCAAGGTTGAGAACAACTGACCTAGCCTAGTAATTCCCTAAATGTCTCTGATGACATGAATTTTCTGGGCGTGCATCTTGTAAGTACAAATTCCTGGTCCCAGTCCCTATTCACTGAGTCAGAATCTCCTGGGAAGCCTCAAAAACTCAGGAACACTGATAGCTCATACTAATGATTTTTTTACTCCAAAAGGATATGACCAGAGAAGTAGTCAAATCCCTGTTGAAATCCAGATTTACTATTTCACCGCATTTCTCTGTAAAGGAAGGAAAAGTGTCAGTATGACTTACACATGTGTGATACATTGCACTTTTTGTGTTAAAATATCATCTTACTGGTGGTAGCACCTGAGTTGAAGTCCAATTTATATTTATAATTATTTTTGTGAATCTTCAAGGACATTTATACATTCAACAGAAATATATCGAGTGACTTCTTGGCCAGGCCTGAGGCCAACCAAGGGGATACTACTGTAAGAAGAAGGTAGGCATGGTCCTTGATCTCATTTGTTCACAGTCTGGGATAGGGTGGAGGAGACACTAGCATAAAACAAGTGCCCTAAATAAGAACAGATTGTGGTAAGTGCAATGAAGGAGAGAGAATGCTGAGACAGGAATGATGGGGATGGTGGTGATGAGGGGCTTGATTTAGGGAGAGAGGGGTTCTTCAGGAAATGACATTTGAGTGGTACAAGAAGCCTTAGGCAGCCCTAGAAGAAGGGAGGGAAGAGCACTGTCAGGGAAGAGAACAGCATATGAAAGGCTCTGGAGGATGATAGAGCCTGAATGTTTGAGGGACAGAAAGAAAGACAAGAAGGGAGGGTGTGGAGAATGAAGTATGAGAAAACGTTGAGGCAATTTTTATATCATGGTCATGAGTTTGGATATATTCTAAGTGAAATGAGAAACCACTGAATATTTCTAAGTCAGGCTGTGGGTGATGTGCTTGTGAGGGGAACTGATTGAGTGGAAGAATGGAAGAAGAGAGACAAGTTGGATTTTGTTGTTGTTGTTGTTTGTCTTTTTTTTTTTTTTTTTTTTGCAGTAGTCCAGATAAGCATTGATAATGGCCTGGGCTAGGATGATGGAGGTGGAGGGTTTGAAAAGCAGATGGATCTTGGAGCTAAAACAAAACCCACTTGGATATGGAGTATAAGGAGAGGGAGGAATCAAGGATGGATGTTTGTTATAAAATATTACTGGCCTGATAAATCATATCTACACGTGTCATGTATATGAAAAATATTTTCTTTGGATGAGAAATGCTTGGGGTAAATAAATAAACTATAATCAAACAATCAGCTAATAAATGCCTGCTATGTACAGACAGACTCTGGGCTGGCAGCTGTAGGATATACGCATCTGATTATCATGCACCTGGGTTCCAACCAGGAATCAGGGCAATTGGATTCTAAGGCCAGTTCTTTAATAAATTATTACATTGCAGTTTCTGGCTGGTGACATAATAAATGTAGAGCTGATAATTAATATGAAATTAGTTAGAGTATCTAGAATAGTTAGATAAAATAGTAATTGTTTGAATGAACATTTATAGGTATATGACCTATCCACTGTGTGTCCATGGGCTCACTTTCCTGTGAGGGCTTTGGACCAGGTAATATCTCAACTAACTTCTAGCTATGACATTCTGTAATTCTGTCACCAATCTGTAGAGACAAGACATGCTTGCTTCATGAAGCACAGTTCAAGAAATTAAAAAATAAATGCCAAATGAGTGGGTCATGTGGGAGTTTTCTTAGAAAGTTCTGATAAAGGAGTCTGGAGTGGTTAGTCAAGTGAAAGTTTGCTCTTAGGGAAGCAGATCTGTTCGGCAGAACTAGAAATTGCAGTCAGAAAACAGTGACAGATAAGCTTGCAAAAACATGTTCAGGTGGGGTTGTGGAGAGTCTTGAATACCTGGTTGAGATACTTCAGACTTTATCCGAGGGTGAGATGTGAGCAATAAAACTAAAACTTATGACTTCGCCTTTGAAAATCAATTTTATGTGTATACAGCATAATGGGATCTAGGAGTAAGTAGGGGCAGCATCGACGTCAGTAGTCCACCTGAGAAGTGATTGTCTCAGAACCCTGGGACTCCCATTTGTTCCCTCTTTATCCTAGAAGTAGATGCAGTCTTTAGGATATTATGTGGTAGATGGATATTTGGCTCCTCACTTTGCCATTCTCTTAGACCTGGGGCAGACTCTGGACTGCTCTGTACCTTACTTTTGTGATCTCTTAAGGGGACCAATAACACCTTTCTTACGGGGTCATTGTGAATGAAGATTAAGTATGAGAATTTTAAAGTCTTAGGAACGCTGAAGTTTGCATATACCCCAATACATGTGTGCATTCATGTGTGTGTGTGTGTGTGTGTGTGTGTGTGGTGTGTGGAAGAGATGGCAGTGATGGGGATGCTCAAACTGAGTAAAATACTGGAGGATTAGAGGCAAGATAGGGGCACACTCTGTCCTTAAGGAGAGACAGGAGTTTGCCACAGTTCATACTCTGTCAGAGTTGTCTGAGTCTCTCTTTTAGCAGGTGTTGTTTCATTTCATTGAGCCTTACTGGCTTACAGTACACACTTGATTAGTCAGGTTGTTTTACAGTAAAGCTTTACAGCAGTGCTCATCAATTGATGGCCATGGTGGGGTGCTTAAGGGGCAAGCAACCTGAGATTTTGTTGTATTCCTTAGGTCTGCATCCTCCTATTTCCCCTGCATGAAAACCAACTGGTGAAGTGATTCTATTCTTTCAGTTGGAGTGTTGCCTTGCTTTGGTGGGCTGGGAAACCAGTAAAGTTGAAAGTCATTGCTGTGGAGAATAAGCTGTGGTGTCCTCTAAAATTTACCAACACGATTCATAATGTAACCTAAGACCGATGGCTTCATGGTGGTTTTCTACTATTTTCTGAAAGAGTGAGCTCATGGCTGGGAGTCACTGTGGATTAAGAAATGTTCAGATGGTCAAGGTTACAACTACCAAAAGTCAAATAGTCAAATACGTTGTTTCAGTTGAGGGGCTGGGACAGGTCTTGGCCCATGTGTTTGAATTTTTACATCTACCATTTCTTTCTAACTCCTTGAACTACTGCACTCAAGTCTTAGCCTCTGGTCTTTCATCATGATCTTGGTCAGATACAGTAACAGTTTGTAGTGATTGCAGATTTATTTTTAAAAGACAACCTAGTGACCTTTAATATGAATAGCAACTTTAAAAAGAAGACTAGAAGAAGTCTCTAAGTCAAGCATACATGCTTGGTATTAGGTTTAAAATTGGAAGTGATGCAGTGGGTGAGGCTAACCCCATTCTCCATATGTTTTTAGTTATTATCCTATTTAGTACAGTGTAATTTATATAAGCTTAATCAAATTTATTATCTTTGACAAAAAGGCGAATGCTTGGAATACTAAGCTGTGTTTTTTAAAGATGAAGTACATAATTAATTTTTCCAAACTTGTCTAAAAATGCTTAGCGATCAGTTTTGCCATTTAGATTTATTTAAACATATGTAAATTTGGCATTTTGAGTAGCAATTAATAAAGTCGCTGTAATTTTATTCTTGGATTTTCTTTTCCTCTCTGGCTTATTGAAAAGGTAGGAGGCTAAGCATTTAAATTACTGTTCTAGTTTTCAAAGATTTTGGCTACTGCTTTGTGGTATAATAAAATAGATTGTATGAAAACAGTTTCCTTATGGATCTTTTAAAGATACAGCATTTCATTAAAAATACCATTTAATTGTACTGATTTTAAAGTGTAAATATTCTAGTCTAACTATTATGGCAATTAATAATAATCTTTTCTAATGTAAATAAAATTTTGATTTAATTACTTAATTCCCAAATATTATTTTTCCTAGTGCTCCTTAAACTTCTGGATGCATTCCCTTTTATGCATTTTTTTCTGTATAGTATTCATTTATAGTAAAGAAGTTTAAGTCTTTGAACAACATTGAGCAACTAACTGTGAGTAATTTTGGGCAGGTCATTTTGAAACTTTTTGGGTTTCATTTTCTTCATCTGTAAAATAAAGATGTTGAACCCCAAAATATGTAAGGTCCTTTCAAGCTTTAAAATTGTTACTCAAAGATCTCTTACCTTTGAACACACATGACAATTTCTTGACACTTTTTGGGGCATTTATCTACTAAGCATTCTGTTTAATTTTTTTTTTATGTAGGCATCTTACCTGACGTATTTTCAAAACTCCGTGGATATAGATGCCTGATTTCTCATTTTTTAAAAATTGCTCTTAGCATTTAATTTCTTTAATTTTTATTGTTTTTTAAGTATTTAATTACTTGGTGCTCATCATCACAAGTGCACTCCTTAATCATCATCATCTATTTCACCTCCTCCCCCACTCACCTCCCCTTTGGTAACCATCAGTTTGTTCTCTATAAAAGTCTGTTTCTTGTTTTGTCGCTGTATCTCATTTTTCCCCTTTACTGGTTTGTTTTGTTTCTTAAATTCCACATGTGAATGAAATCATATGGTATTTTTCTTTCTCTGACTTATTTCACTTAGCATTATACTGTCTAGCTCCATCCATGTCATTGCAAATGGAAAGATTTCACTATTTTTTATGGCTGAGTAATATTCCATTGTATGTACATATACCACATCTTCTTTATACATTCATCAATCAATGGGCACTATGGCTGCCTTCATATCTTGGCTATCATAGATAATGTTGCTGTAGACATTGGGGTGCATGTATCCATTTGAATTAGTGTTTTTGTATTCTTTGGGTAAATTCCCTGTAGTAAAATTGTTAGATCATAGGGTAATTCTATTTTGAACTTTTAGGGGGACCTCCATATTGTCTTCTACAGTGGCAGCACCAGTTTGCATTCCCACTGGGAGTGCAGGAGGGTTCCTTTTTCTTCACATCCTTGCCAACACCTGTTGTTTTCTTGTGTTGTGATTTTGGCCATTCTGAGAGGTGTAAGGTGGTATCTAATTGTAGTTTTGATTTGCATTTCCCTGATGATAAGTGATGTTGAGCATCTTTTCATATGTCTGTTGGCCATTTGTATGTCTTATTTGGAGAAATGTCTGTTTATGTCTTCTGCCCATTTTTAAAAATTGGATTATTATTTTTTGGATGTTGAGTTTTATAAGTTCTTTATATATTTTGGATGCTAACCATTTATTGGATATGTCATTTGCAAATATCTTCTATCCTTCCATAGGTTACCTTTTAGTTTTGTTGATTGTTTCCTTCCCTGTGCAGAAGCTTTTTATTTTGATGTAGTCCCAGTAGTTTATTTTTGCTTTTGTTTCCCTTGCCCCAGGAGACCTATCTAGCAAGAAGTTGCTACGGTTGATGTGAAAGAAGATACTGCCTGTGTTCTCTTCTAGGATTTTGACAGTTTCCTGTCTCACGTTTAGGTCCTTAATCCATTTTGAATTTATTTTTGTGTATGGTGTAAGAAAGTGGTCCAGTTTCATGCTTTTGCATATTGCTGTCCAGTTTTCCAAACACAATTTGTCAAAGAGACTGTCTTCTTCCCACTGGATATTCTTTGTTGCTTTGTGGAAGATTAGTTGACCTGTAATTGTGGGTTTATTTCTGGATTTTCTATTCTGTTCCATTGATCTATGTGTCTATTTTTGTGCCAGTACCATACTGTCTTGATGATTATAGCTTTGTAATATACCTTGACGTCCAGAATTGTGATGACTTCAGTTTTGCTTTTCTTTTTCAAGATTGCCTTGACTCTTCAGGGTCTTTTGTGGTTCCATACAAATTTTAGGATTTTTTGTCCTACTTCTGTGAAAAATGCTGTTGGTATTTTGATAGGGATTACATTAAATGTATAGATTGCTTTGGATAGTGTGAACATTTTAACAATATTTATTCTTCCAATCTGTGAACATGGAATATCTTTCCATTTCTTTGTGTCATCTTCATTTGCTTTCTTCAGTGTTTTATAGTTGTCAGAGTACAGGTCTTTCACCTCTTTGGTTAGGTTTATTCCTAGGTATCTTATTATTTTTGGTGCAATTGTAAGTGGGATTGTTTTCTTAATTTCTTTTTCTGCTGCTTCATTATTGGCTTATAGAAATGCAAGAGATTTCTGTGGATTCCTGTGACTACTGAATTTATCAGTTCTAGCAGTTTTTGGGTAGAGTTTTTGGGTTTTCTATGTATAATATGTCATCTGCAGATAGTGAAAAGTTTACCTCTTTCTTACTGACTTGGATGCCTTTTATTTCTTTTTGTTGTCTGATTGCTGTGGCTAGGCCTTCTAGGCTTATGTTGAATAAAAGTAGTAAGAGTGGACATCCTTCTTTCCTGACCTTAGGGGAGAAGCTCTCAGTTTTTCCTCATAAAGGATGATGTTAGCTGTGGGTTTTTCATGTAAAGCCTTCATTATATTGAGGTATGTTCCCTCTAAACCTATTTTGTTGAGGGTTTTTTTTTTTTTTAAATCATAAATGGATGTTGAACTTTGTAAAATGCTTTTCTATACCTATTGAAATGACCGTATGGTTCTTATCCTTTCTCTTATTGATGTGATGTATACCATTGATTAATTTGTAAATACTGAACCACCCTTAAAACCCAGTGATAAATCTTACTTGATTGTGGTGTATGATTTTTTTTAATGTATTGTTGAATGTGGTTTGCTACTATTTTGTTGAGGGTTTTTGCCTCTATGTTCACCAGAGATATAGGCCTATAGTTCTCTTTTTTTTGTGGTGTCTTTATTTGGTTTTGGCATTGGGGTAATGCTGGTTTCATGAAAGCATTTGGAAGTTTTCTTTCCCTTTCTAGTTTTTGGAATAGTTTGAGAAGAATAGGTATTGGCTCTTAATTTTTTGTTTGTTTTCAATAAGCTCTACCCCCAATGTGGGGCTTGAATGCACAACCCCAAGATCAAGAGTGTCAAGCTCTAGTGACTGAGCTAGCCAGGTGCCCCAGTATTAACTCCTCTTTAAATGTTTGATATGATTCTCTTGTGAAGCCATCTGGTCCTGGGCTTTTGTTTATTGGGAGTGTTTGATTACTGATTCAGTGTCTTTGCTGGCAATCAGTCTATTCAAATTTTTTATTTCTTATTTACGTTTTGGTAGGTTATATGTTTCTAGGAATTTAGCCACTTCATCTAGGTTGTCCATTTTGTTAGCATATAGTTTTTCATAATTTTCTCTTATAACTGGTTTTCTGTGGTGTTTGTTGTTATTTCTCCTCTCTCATTTGTGATTTTATTTATTTGGGTCCTTTGTCTTTTTTTCTTAATAAGTCTGGCTAGAGGTTTTTCAATTTTATTGATTTTTTTTTTCAAAGATCCAGCTCCTGGTTTCATTGCTTGTTCTTGTGTTTTTTTAGTTTTGATATCATTTATTTCTGCTCTAATCTTTATTATTTCCTTCCTTCTGCTGGTTCTGGGTTTTGTCTGTTGTTCATTTTCTTGTTCCTTTAGGTGTAAGGTTAGGTTGTGTATTTGAGATTTGCTTTTTTAGGTAAGCCTGCATTGCTATAAACTCCCCTCTTTGAACAACTTTTGCTATATCCCAAAGGTTTTGAACCATTGTGTTTTCATTTTTATGTGTTTCCGTGTACTTTTCAGTTTCCTCTTTTAGTTTCTGGTTGACCCATTCATTGTTCAGTAGCATGATACTTAACCTCCATGTATTTGTGGTCTTTCCAGACTTTTTATTGTGGTTAACTTCTGGTTTCCTAATGTTGTGGTCAGAAAAGATGCATGGCATGACTTACATCTTCTTGAATTTGTTGAAGTTTGTTTTGTGGGCTAATATGTGATCTGTTCCAGAGAATGTTCCATGTGCATTTGAAAAGAATGTGTATTCTGCTGTTTTAGGATGGAATGTTCTGAATGTATCTGTTAAATCCATCTGGTCCAGTGTGTCATTCAAAGTCATTGTTTTCTTGTTGATTTTTTGTTTAGATGATCTGTCCATTGATGTGAGTGGGATGTTAAAATCTCATACTATTATTATGTTATTATTGATTAGAACCTTTATGTTTGTTATGAACTGTTTTATATATTTGGGTGGTCCCATGTTGGGTGTGTAAATATTTATAATTGTTATATATTCTTGTTGGATTTTCTCCTTCTTTATTATATAGTATTCTCCTTTGTTTCTTGTTACAGTCTTTGTTTTAAAGTCTATTTCATCCAATACAAGCATTGCTACTCCAGCTTCTTTTGACATACATTTGCATGATAAATAGTTCTCCATCCCCTTACTTTCAATCTGCAGGTGTCTTTGGGTATAAAATGAATCACTTGTAGGCAGCATATAAATGGGTCTTAGTTTTTTTTTTTTTTTTTAATCCATTCTGTCACCCTGTGTCTTTTGATTGGAATATTTAGTCCATTTGCATTCAAAGTAATTATTGATAGATATGTATTTATTGCCATTTTATTACTTGTTTTGTGATTGTTTCTGAAGTTTTCTCTGATCCTTTCATGCTTTGCTGGTTTTCTTTAGTGATATGTTTGGATTTCTTTCTCTTTATCCTTTGCATTTTTATTAGTGGTTTTTGATTTGTGGTTACCATTAGATCTGTATATAACATCTGCATATAATAGTTTATATTAAGTTGTTGGTTGTTTAATTTTGAAACCATTCTTAACCTCTCTCCTCTCCACATTTTAGGCATATGTTATCATATTTTATATTCTTTTATTTTGTGAGTTCCTTGACTGATGTTTACAGAAATATTCATTTTTATTGCTTTTGTGTTTCCTACCTTCATCCTGTCACTTTTTGTCTTACATTTCCTCTTAAATAACCCCCTTTAGTATTTTTTGCAGGGCTGTTTAGTGGTCTTGACTCCTTTAGTTTTTGCTTGGGAAGCTGTTTATCTCTCCCTCTACTCTGAATGACAGTCTTGCTGTATAGAGTATTCTTGGCTGCAGGTTTTTCCCATTCAGCATTTTGGATATATGCCCATCACTCCTGGCATGAAAAGATTCTGATGAAAAATCCTCTGATAGCCTTATGGGGTTTCCTTTGTATGTTACTGTCTTCTTTTGTCTTGCTGCTTTTACTATATTTTGCCATTTTAATTAGAATCTGTCTTGGTGTGGATCTACTTTTGTTGATATTGTTGGAGCTTCTCTGTGCCTCTTAGATCTGGATATCTATTTCTTTTCCCAGATTAGGGAAGTTTTCAGCTATTATTTCTTCAAATAAATCTTCTGCCCCTTTTTCTTTCTTTTCAAACTATAACATGGTATGAATGTTATTATATTTGATGGAGTCACTGAGTTCCCCGTCTGTTCTTATTTTGCATAATTCCTTCCTCTGCCTTTTGTTCAGCTTGATTACTTTCCATTACTCTGTCTTCTAGATCATTAATTTGTTCCTCTGCTTTTTCCAGCCTGCTGTTCATTCCATCAAGTATGTTTTTCATTTCATTTATTGAGCCCTTTATCTCTTCTATGTTATTCCTTATCTCTGTGTTAATTATCTCACTGATGTCCTCACTCTTCTCAAGTCCAGTGAGTGTGAGTATTCTTTTTTTTTTTTTTTTAGAGAACGAGAGACTGGGGGGAGGGCAGAGGGAGAAGTAGAATCATAAGTAGGCTCCACAGACATGGGGCTCATAATCCTGAGGTCATGACCTGAGCTGAAATCAAGTTAGACGCTTAACTGACTGAGCCACCCAGGCGCCCCAAGTCCAGTGAGTATCCTTATGACCATTGTTTTAAATTCTCTATTGGACATGTTATTTATATGCTTAGAACTCTGACCATGACTTTGTCATGTTCTTTCATTTGGGACAAAGTTATCTGTCTTCTCATTTTGTCTAAGTCTCAGTACCTGTTTTTTTATGTTAGTAAAGTCAGTTACATCTACTGTTCCTCCAGGTCATAACTCAATAAAGAAGAGGTCCTGTAGTGCCCTGCCATGTAGTGTCCCCTGTTCCCCAGGTCCTGGTGCTTCTGGGAGTGTGCCTCCAATATGAACTGTGTGTATTCTATTGTTATGTCCTGGTTGCTTTATCCTTTAGGCCAGTCATCTGCAGAGGCTCTCTTTGGCTGTTGTGGGCGGTGTTTTTTTTTAAAGATTTTATTTATTTATTTGAGAGAGAGAGAGCATGAGAGGGGGGAGGGTCAGAAGGAGAAGCAGACTCCCTGCCGAGCAGGAAGCCCGATGCAGGACTCGATCCAGGGACTCCAGGATCATGACCTGAGCCGAAGGCAGTCGCTTAACCAACTGAGCCACCCAGGTGCCCCTGTGGGTACTGTTTGATCCTGGCCTGAATATGGCATGTTTTACTAGGTGTGCTCTGGTCTGTTTTTGAAATGAGACCTGTCACCCCTGCTGCTGGATCTGAAGCCTTGTAAAATTCCTGGGTTGAGAGACTTGATGGAGTCATTGAAGGGTTTGGCAGGGGTTTGGACCAGCCTTCTTGGCAAGGGGCCCATCTTCCAGAGAATGAGGCACACATGACTGGGAAGAACAGTTCTTCTGGAGCATTGTGGGGTGGGGCTTGCTGTAATCAAGTTAGGTAGCAAGTGTGGGTGCTGTGTTGGTTCCCACAAGTGGCCCTCTGCTTGTGCTGAGGGGTGGGGTAGGGAAATAACCCCTTCCAGTTCCTTTGTTCCCAGAAAGGTCTCTCCATGAATGTCGCTTCTCTGGGACATGCTCCAGGATGAGCACCTGATCTCCCCACTATGTACCCCAGGTGCTCTACAGATTGTTGTTTCCAGGCTGTATGTCTATGGGTTGTTTGCCTGGCCTTTTCTCCAAGGTCAGCCCCAATGTCCTTGGAGCTCTTCCAGAGCCAAGCATGCTGGCCTTTAAAACTCCAGGCTTTAAGACCTGCTGGTTACAAGAACTCAGGGAATTTGGGCCCCCTTGCTTTTCCAAGCCAATTGCTATGGGGATTCACTTTCCCCATGCACTAGTCTATGTCTCACCCTTCTCCATGACTGCAGCTCCCTCCCCACCACAGTGACCACAATCCCATTTCTCTCCCAAGCCACATCTCCACACCTCCTACCTTCTTTGATATGGCTTCTTCTCTACCTTTAGTTCTGGAGTTCTGCCACTCTTAAGATCAATTTCTGGGGTATTTAGGATGACTTGATAATTATCTAGTTGTATTTGTAGGGTGAAGCCTGCCTAGGATCCTCCTACTCTGCCACCATCTTCCCCTCTGAAGTCGAATTGCTCCTAGCCTTTAGTAGACAGTTCCACACAAATGGAAACTATACAAAATATTTATGAAATGTATCAATGAATTTTTTCTCCAAAGCAATTCATTTCAATTTAAAATATTATCAGATTACTAAACTTCCACATTTCTTTTGTTTGTACAGTAATTTTTTTTTTAAATTGAAATTTTGGAATTTAATTTCTTAGACTCACGAATTAATTACATAATATATACTTTTAAAAAGTTGATGAAAATAAAAATGTCTATAAGGTATCACTTGTTCTCACCAAGGTTCTAGATGGCATGGCTATGTGCCTTGTTTTGATAATAAAATGCCACTCTTTAGTGGAAATATTAAAGAGCTGATGTGTAATTTCTTATGCTTTCTTTCCCCACTTGGTGAACATGAAACCTCATTTTAGATGATGGAATTATAAAATGGTGGAATCTTTATCATTGTGAATCCTTGTAGTACAAAAATAAATGAGTCCCTTTTTGTCCCCTACCTTCCCCCACCTCATTTGACAGGGTCTGAAGTAGGTACAGTTAGATAGACAGCATAAGTCACTGATTCTTTTTTTGTTACCACAGCATAACATTAGCCCATTCTGACTATTTCAAGTTATAAATTGAATGAAAATAATTTTATACTTAAAGTTGTAAGAAAAACACTATAAATTGAAATGTTTCATATTCTTTTATGAGCCTCCAATATGCTTTGTGAAAGCTTAATTGAAACATTTGAGTAAAATTTAGCTCAACTTTCACATACTGTTTTCATAGAGTGAAAAATAATATTGCTTTTGATACAGCTGCTAAGTAAATTATTAAAGAAACATTTTTAGAATTGTGTAACAAGGAAGATAATGGAAAATCTGTGGTGGTGTGAATACTTGTTGGACACATTTTTATTTAAACTCACTTTTTGCTGGTAAAAACCAGGCTCAACCACTTCCTAAATTCATTACCATATTTATTTACCACTAGTGATTTTCAAGTCAGTTATTAAATTTTTTTAATAGAAAATAAGTGTTATCATGTGAACAGATTGCATTTGAACCTTCTTTAGTTTTAATTTCAGATTTTTCAGTTTTTCCCCTAAAAGAAAATAAAGAGATTAAAAAATTTAAGAAAACTGTCTAAAAGCTTTTTGCATAATACCAACTACTGCTTTTGTAAGCCATAGAAGTTACCAGCACAGACCTAAGGGCTGGAAGCCTGTCTTCAAATCTCAGCCTTACCTGTTATGAGCCTTATGATCTTGGGCAAGTTACTTATTCTCCTTGTGCCTCAGTTTTCTCATCTGATAAAAAGAGATAATAATCTTAAATCACAGGGCTTATGTATTACTATATGTAAAATCCTTAAGACTGTATCTGCCATGTAGGGAGCACCCAGTAATTATTGCCCAATCTTGGTAAACATTCAATGAGATTTCCTCTTATATGTAAGAATGTGTCTATTAGAAGGGTTCTTCTATTTTTGGAGAAGTTAATTGACAAATTTTCATTTATTTTACCATATGCTGTTTAGCTTTTTTCTTTTTTTATATAGAGTTGTTTTTCTACCCCTTATTCCTGTCTCATATTTTGTTATCATGCTGGTACTTAGTCATGCATGTATATTGTGAACTATATTTTCAGTTTATTTTTGTTGATATCCAGTGATCATATCCTATGAGATTAGTTACCTATAAATGATTATTACTAAGGGCAATTCCTTTAATAATACTAAAAATCTATAAGACTAAAACATGTTTCTAGAATCATAAAACTTATTTCTGATCCAAAGCATATAATATAGGTGAAACATTAATCAAGATAAAAAGCTAGGTCAACAAACATTTATTAATGTACTCAGCTCTGTGGGGTGCTGTGGAAAATAAAACTGATATAAAGACAGGACTCATGCTCACCAGAATTTTATAATATAATTGAAGAATTATGAATAATAAACATGAAGCAAACAGAGACCCCTACAAGATAGGTTAGAAACAAATAATTGTTTTTATATGGGTGACACAGAAATTTTGAGAAGGGAAGCATCACTTTAGGCTGAAGAATTCACAGAAGCTTCAAGAAGGAGCTGCAATGTAGATATTCCAGATAGTCTATTCAGTTAGCTTAATGCATACACTGTTTCTATAGCACAAAAAAGCAAAGCAGCTTAAGGTACAGCTGCATGGCAAAGCATAGACTAATAAATCATTAGGGGTCTTCAGTATTGTTATAATATAGAGCTGATAGAAATAGATGGAGCAAAATGGGAACAGTGGGTGTGAAAACATCCCAGGAGAATGGACTTCATGAGAGAGGAGAAGCTGGAGCTAGGTCTGAGGGGGTGAGACCATGTTAGGGAGCATGTGGGGGGTCGAATAGTTGCTTTGGGGCTGGGGTGGAAGAGTCTGACATTTAGAGTGAAGCCCTTAGATAAGCCATATTATGGGATAGCTGATCTTTAAGTCTCAGGGCTCTGTGCAGCTTTTCAGAATATCATCCATGGCTCCAAAATTATATATAGAAAGAAGATTCCATTATGATCACATTGATAATGTGATTTAGGTTATAGTGATTGCGACTTAAAGTCCTAAAATGGCATTATAATGTAGAAATATCCCCTTATTTCTCTTACTATTTTTACAAATATATGTTAATATTTGAGAAATAAATTAGAATAGCCTTCTATTAATAACTGGTGCAATCTGGCTCACACTTGATTAAGTGGCTATTATGGGTAATAGTGAGGCATAAATACTTGTGTTCTGGAAATATTGATCTGACATCATTTTCAGAAAGGATGACAAGGGAGAGAGAGAGGAGTGTCAAGAAGAGGAGACTAGGCAGGTGGTGATATAGGGGTGGAGAAGAGGGTATAGCTGTGTGCATAGAGAGGTTGTGGCAAATCAAAGATACCTGTCAAAAATCTCTGTTCCTCTGCTAATTTTATGAGGAAAATTTTTCCCTGAAAATAAGATTTGAAAAGGAGAGTGGCATTTGCATTAGGTATTTAACAGGCTTACCTGGGGAAGGAGGGTGACCAAAGACAAAGGGAGATTAAGTAAAGAAAAGGAATTTAAACTTTCCCTGGTCTTCAGATGGAGGGTTTCCCAGAGGAAGTCAGCCTGAGCTGCTTTAGAATCAGCTCCAGATGACTCATGCCACCACCTCTGCATCTCCTACATCCAAACTGTGCAAAACTCATTGGACTTTTGAAAAGAGGATCCCAATAGAGTCACCCTGCAACAAATTGTGGGAGCAGATGTGAAATATCTTCTTTTCTGACAATGGGGAAGGATTGTCATAGAGAAGAGGATTTTGAGAATATTCCTCAATCAGTAATGCTTGAGCAAAACCTAAATGTCTTCATAGATCAGTAGAACATTTATAGGACAGTTTTCTTTTAAAATTTCTTCTTGCTGTATAAAAGAAGTAAGTCATGCAGTGGTCAGGATGATATTCATATATTTATTTATCTGTTCAAATATACCAAAGTGACCAGCTAATATTTTTTCTTTATTTCTTTATTGATCTTTATTTCCCACTAACCTTGTAGTAGTAGTGGTAGATATAATAAATAAGGAAAAGCTGCTTTCTTTGCTAGTTTGATATAAACCTTGACCCTTGGCATGTAGGCAAATGGCAAATTTCAGGACTGAATTACCCCATTTGCATGAATTCTGGTTTTTGTCACAATCTACATGAGAAAGTGATAAGTGGAGGTTGATAGGAAGCTGGGTAATTTCTAACTTTTAAAATAGGCTCATTAAGCACAACATCAACTCAAATCTACGCACTTTGTTCCTGTGTGGCATGGCTGCTAATTATTCCCTGCTGAATGAATCAGTTATAAGAGAGCAACACAACAAGTCAAAAGTTGGGAAGTTCCTAGAAAAAGCTGTTGATTAATATCAATTTGTACCTGTTTACTTTCTTGTTAGCCAATTCTAAACTTGCAACATGAATTCCCTTGATCAAAAGAATGTCAATGGACAAATATCTGCAGCTGATAGGACACTGCACTCCAATGAATGAGATGGAAGCTACCTAACCACACAGATACAGTTTGATGGGAATGAAAGTGGGTCCCAAGATAACTAATTGTACTTCCCAGCCCACCCAGCCTAGTTCACATTCACCTTTCTGCCACTGTACACTCAGGAATTACTCCACTTTCTTTTCTAAGTCAGATCTTTTCTTGGTCCATCATGGCCTGAGCTTGAGGTACAAGAAACACCATCTTCTCTGAAGAAGGAGAGGAGATCTTTATGGTGAAGTGATTTATCCAGTACTCCTTGATACTCCATTGATACTCAATCAGTGAATGAGAAAACTTCCATTTTAGTTGGTTGACTTAGTGCTAATAATGATAAGGCTGCTATTTATTGATCATTTACCCAAAACCAGACACTGTGTGGAATTTACCATGAGTTCTCTTTTAATATGCACAATAACCCTTTGCAATAGATGTTATTCTTCTCAATTTACAGATAAAGACATTCACTGAAGATTATAGAATATAGGTATTGGTATATCACACAGGTACTAACCGGTAGTGCTAGGATTAGAACCTTTACCTCTCTAGAGCTAAGGCTGTGCTCTTTATGTAGAATGGCATTAGTCTGAAACAAGAATTTTTTCAACAAGTAGCCTGCTGGGAAAGGGATTTCTCCAGGGTTTAAAACTGTCCCTTTTGATCAGCTCTAGCCCAGTCTCTGATAAGTCTAGATTTTAAACATAGCAGGATAAAGTAACTGAGAAATAAACTGGCTTGTAGATTTACCCCCGCAGGATTGGGAAGAATTGTGTTTCTTCTATCTCCAGGGGACAGTCATGTATGACCTGGGTTTGCCTTGAGTCAGGGTATTAAATTAAAAGGTTTTTGTTTTTTAAAGTCTGGGTTATGTGAAGGAGGAGCTAAGTTAATAGAGCGAGGATTGAGGGAACAGAAAAGTAGCTCAACTCCTTAGTAGAAATAGTTGGAATGTGAGTGCTCTGTGTTTGCCTGTTTGACAGGTAGAAGGAAGGAAGAGACACCTTTGCTCTGGGTCCCTGGAGTCCCTTGGAGGGGGCAGGGCCAAGAGCATCTCAGTGGCAGCCATGATGGACTGAAATCCAGGGTCCCTCTGCAATTTTCCAGCACTGTACTGGTCCTAATATGGGTGTGCCACCAAATGACTAAGGCCTGATTGTTTTGATTTCTTCATTTTAAAAAATAAATGTAACATCTCTTACATCTAGTGTATCAGAACAAAATTGTACTTGTAGCCATAAAACGTGTGTTCTCAACAAGGGTGATATTATCCCCAAGGTGATGCAAATTGGTTCTTGGGAGGGGTGAAAAAAGTACTACTCCTTTTATATATAAACCACAGATGTACATGTAGTACATAAACAACTATATATTTTATCTGTAGTATATCATGGGGAGATTAGGAAAAAATGTTTAAAGATTTCCCTTTAAAAAGAGGTATGAAAATGAAAATAAGTTGAGAAACACTGCTCTAGAGTTTCAGATTCTTAGAGAAATATTCAAAGTTACAAGGGTCAGAGAGGAAGATATGAAGTGCCATTTAGGAAGGAAGATAGATGTACAATACTTGCAGGAACAGAAGTAAGTGGGGAGAAGGACAAATACACAAGCATCATAAAAAAGATTTTTTTGCTGCTTAAGTGGGCAAAAACTTACATAAATAAAACAATAAATTAGTTAAGTTCATTTCTTTAACCCAGGAGATATTGTTATAAGCTCTTTAAAATGTCTCTGCAAATGTCAGGAAACAGAAGTTCCCCAATTAGTCATGTTCGATACATGCTCTGTCAGTGCAGAATTTGCCTATTTTGGGGCATGAATCTAAGCATGGACAATGTAGCTTTAGGTGTCCTTTCCTTCCTACAGTCAAATTTAGTACAGTTCTACCCTCTGTTTGCTCCCTTCAAAAATAATTGCGATCAGAATCCCTAGAAAGTTAAATTAGTTGGTTTTAAGTTTCTTCCCAATTGCAAAAGGACCACATAAGGATGAAATCCCTTTTTTTTTAGAGAGAGAGAGAGAGCATGCATGTGTGCACTTGAGCGGGGAAGTTGTGGGAGAGAGAGGATCTTAAGCAGGCTCCATGCCCAATGGGGAGCCCCATGTAGGGCTCAATCTCAAAACCCTGAGATTATGACCTGAGCCAAAATCAAGAGTTGGATGCTTAACCAACTGAGCCACACAAGTGCCCCAAACCTTTGTGTTTTGTTTTGTTTTGTTTTGTTTTGTTTTGGCTGAAGCTTAATTTAAATTCTCTATGTCAATGGTTCTCAAACTTGAGCTGTATCCTAATCACCTGGAGGCCTTGCTAAAGCTCAGGCAGCTTGCTGGGCTCTAGTCCCAGTGTTTTGGTTCAGAAGGCCTAGGGTGAGGCCCAGTGATTTGCAATTCTAATGTTGATGCTGTTGTTTGGGGACCACACTTTGAGAACCACTGTCCTGGATTAATGGGTTCCCTAACTTGTGGGTCATCAGAATCACTGAGAAGCTATTATAAAATATGTATTCCTGGGCTAACTTCTTAAGAATCTGAGTCAGTGATTCTAGAGGCACTCAGATTTTATTTATTTTATTGTCCCTCAGATAATTCTGATAACAATTTGGGCTGGGAATTCCTCTTCCATGTGGCTCTCGTGAGAACTATCCTCTGGCACTAGAGACTGATTGCCCTTTGGTTCTTCATTTCAAAAATAACTTTGCAGGACAATGTATTGCTCCCACTAGGTGATGCAATTTTGTAGTTTCATTTATTAATATGGTAGTTATTATAAAGTGGGTGTTGATTGCATTCTTGAGATTTTAGGAAAAAGAGCAGGTATCTCTCTTTGGGGGTTGGTTTATGAAATTGTACTGCCCAGAGACAGAATATTAATTAGACCATTTTTGAGGAAAAATATAAAAAACAAAATTCTGGATTCTGTGTTCAGCTGTTCAAAGAAATCAAACAAGGGGAAATGTTTATTATTTTTATAATTAATAATATATCAGAGAAATGTATAATATTTTACTTAAGATTTTGGACTTGTTTTCATGCAGACTCTGTCTTTGAGTTGGATCAGGAGAACCCAAAGCTCTAGCAAAATATTACTAGTATTTGAGAAATTGATTGGGGTTGCATGGTTTGACAGTATTGATATTTGTGCTTGAGGAAAATACAATTTTTTGAACATACTATAATTTTCTTGAGCTTATTTTTTTCATTTTTTAAATTTTTTTATTGTTATGTTAATCCCCATACATTACATCATTAGTTTTGGATGTAGTGTTCCATGATTCATTGTTTGTGCATAACACCCAGTGCTCCATGCAGAACGTGCCCTCCTCAATACCCATCACCAGGCTGACCCATCCTCCCACCACCCTGCCCTCTAGAACCCTGTTTGTTTTTCAGAGCCCATCGTCTCTTATGGTTCATCTACCCCTCTGAAGTCCCCCCCTTCATTCTTCCCCTCCTGCTATCTTCTTTTTTTTTTTTATTCTTAACATATATTGCATTAATTGTTTCAGAGGTACAGATCTGAGATTCAACAGTCTTGCACAATTCACAGCGCTTACCAGAGCACATACCCTCTCCAGTGTCTATCACCCAGTCACCCCATCCCACCCACCCCACCCCCCACTCCAGCAACCCTGTTTGTTTCCTGAGATTAAGGATTCCTCATATCAGTGAGGTCATATGATACATGTCTTTCTCTGTTTGACTTATTTCGCTCAGCATAATACCCTCCAGTTCCATCCACATCATTGCAAATGGCAAGATCTCATTCCTTTTGATGGCTGCATAATATTCCATTGTGTGTGTGTGTGTGTGTGTGTGTATCACATCTTCTTTATCCATTCATCTGTTGAGGGACATCTCAGTTCTTTCCATAGTTTGGCTATTGTGGACATTGCTGCTATAAATATTGGGGTGCATGTACCCTTTTGGATCCCTACTTTTGTATCTTTGGGGCAAATACCCAGTAGTGCAATTGTTGGATCATAGGGTAGCTCTATTTTCAACTTTTTGAGGAACCTCCATACTGTTTTCCAGAATGGCTGCACCAGCTTGCATTCCCACCAACAGTGTAGGAGGGTTCCCCTTTCTCCGCATCCCCGCCAACATCTTTCATTTCCTGACTTGTTAATTTTAGCCATTCTGACTGGTGTGAGGTGGTATCTCATTGAGGTTTTGATTTGGATTTCCCTCATGCCGAGCAATGTTGAGCACTTTTTCATGTGTCTGTTGGCCATTTGGATGTCTTCTTTGGAAAAATGTCTGTTCATGTCTTCTGCCCATTTCTTGATTGGATCCTTTGTTCTTTGGGTGTTGAGTTTGATAAGTTCTTTATAGATTTTGGATACTAGCCCTTTATCTGATATGTCGTTTGCAAATATCTTCTCCCATTCTGTTGGTTGTCTTTTGGTTTTGTTGACTGTCTCCTTTGCTTTGCAAAAGCTTTTTATCTTGATGAAGTCCCAATAGTTCATTTTTGCCCTTGCTTCCTTTGCCTTTCACAATGTGTCTAGGAAGAAGTTGCTGCGGCTGAGGTCAAAGAGGTTGCTGCCTGTGTTCTCCTCTAGGATTTTGATGGACTCTGTCTCACATTGAGGTCTTCCAACCATTTGGAGTCTATTTTTGTGT
>NW_023270807.1:48403834-48549534 GCF_011800145.1 Mirounga leonina
CAAATATGATCAGGCTGGTATATAGATCAGTGCCACACACTAGATTTGGGGTGTATTTTGGTCTTTTAGAAGAAAGTGCCTCCCAAATTTTCAAAGAAAGAAAAACTTATATATGTACAAAAATAAGGGTTGATATGATGAAGGGATGGAATATGACTGTAAAGATGGAAATTATAAAAAATTTTATAAAAGGAATTGATAAGAAGTTGTTTGAAAAAAGAAAGAAGAGGATTTAAAAAAAGAAAAAGAAAAAAAAAGGGAGAGGATGTGATCAGGCAGGGGAATAGAAAACACCATATACTAGAGATTTAGGGTATATTTTAATCTGTTAGAAGAAACTTTCTCAAAATTTTAAAGAGAGAACAACTTATATATATAAGCCATAAATACAGGTAACTACTATGAAGGGATAGAATATGACTCTAAAAATGAAAAATAAAAATGTTTTTTTTAAAAAAAGGGATTGATAAGATGTTGCTTGAAAAAGGGAAAAAGAAAAATTCAAAAAGAAAAAAAAAGAAAAAAAGACAGTTAAAAAAAAAATTAACTTTGAAAGACTAAAGAATCATGGTAAAAAAGCCATGAATTCTATGGGCAGTATTCCCCTAGCGCTGGAGTTCTGCCGTTCTCATTGATCGGTAAACTTGGTCTTGGCTGGCTGTTCTCGCTGATCTTCTGGGGAGGGGCCTGTTGCCGTGGTTTCCAAATGTCTCTGCCGGAGGCGGAATTGCCCCGCCCTTGCCCAGTCTGGGCTAAGTAATCTGCTCGGGTTTGCTCTCCGGGGCTTTTGTTCCCTTTGAGCTTTCCGTACAGCTTTGGAGGCAGAGAGTGAAAATGGCGGCCTCCCAATCTCCGCCCCGGAGGAGCCGAGAACTCGGGGCCCGCTCCTCAGTGAGCCCCCAGAGAAAAGCCGTCAGTCACTCCCGTCTCCCCGGTCTGAGGACCATTCTTGAAGGTGAAAGAGTTTTCCATCCCCTTGGAATTGTGGAGAGACCTAACTTGGGGGATTTACATAGGAAGCTTGCCCAGCAGAATACCCAATGTTCTCAATAGTGTAGTGGTCAAGACAGAGGCTCTGGGATCCGATCCTTTGGGTCTGAAATTTTGTTCTATCACTTATTTGCTGAATAAGCTACTTCCTTTTTGAACTTTAGTTTCATCACCTATAAAATGGAAATAATAAAATATCTACTTGGGAGGGTTTTAGGGATTTTTATGAACTAAAATACGTAAAATGTTTAGTATAGTGCCTTATATTTGGTAAATGTTTGATAAATGTTTATTTTAATTATATTTAGTTTTACGATGGTGATTTCTTCCCTAAGACATATACTGTTAGATATAAACTGACTTAAATTTTGCTTCATTGTGCTGTCTCATTCTCCATTCAAAGAGATTTAGTTTGAATTAGCCACATATGCATTATGCATTATCATGATCCTTAACTAGAATGAAAGTTTTTAAAAGAAGTTTTATCTTTGCATTTTTTGATAATTTAGAAATGTAACCAATGCCATCTATTATGTCCACCATAAAAATATGCATTGAAAGGCTCTGTTTAAAAAGTACAAGGTAAATTTTTTTTTTCAGTCATCAAAATTGTTCAAAGTCTTTTCAAGGACTCCTTTGTCAAATTCTATGTGCAAAATCCTATTTGAGTGGTTGAGATTTAAATTTCTTTCATCTTTTAAAAGGCAATATTCTACATCCCTTAAACTATATATTTTATTGGACATTTCTATCCAAATTTAATGAGAATTTCTTTAAACAATTTTTGGGTTTTTCAAGTCTATATTTATAGAACAAACAGCTTGTAGGATAATCTCCTGTCGCTGTTAAATTTGTTATTGCCTTATAAGACAGTTCACAGTAATCACAGGACTATGCACAAATCCTTGACTCTCTAGGCTGGACAAAGTTAAATGTCATGATATGTATTTGCTGTTGAACTTGATATGCATCTGCAGTTATCAATGCTTGTACAAACCCTGTGTCTTAATATTATATCAAGAATCTATGTAGGTGTGAATGATCTGTAGATTAGAGAACAATTCACAGGGGCATAAAGCAAGGCTATATTCTACCTCACTTTTATTATTTTTTAAAAATTACTTATAAATTATTAAAATTTTGATGGTATGGGAGCATGACCATACATCAGAAAGAAGTTTCTTTTTTTGGGCGCCTGGGTGGCTCAGTCGGTTAAGCATCTGCCTTCAGCTCAGGTTATGATCCCAGGGTCCTGGAATCGAGCCCCACATCAGGCTCCCCACTAAGCAGGTAGCCTGCTTCTCCCTCTCCCTCTGCTGCTCCCCCTGTTTGTGCTCCCTCTCTTTCTCTCTGTCAAATAAATAAAATCTTTTTAAAAAGTTCTTTTTTATGCAGATGGTATGATTTAATTGTCATGCACCAGGAGAGGCTTCAATACATGACTGGTCTTATTAACTCACTGTTTCTAAAGGAATGATATAAGTTCCACTATCATATTTCATGAGATGCCCTTAATTGTAAATTTCACTGAAGATTTAATAAGAGGTTTTAAAAATAAATATTGTATTTGATGTTCCAACAAATAAAAGACCTTCTCATTTAAGAAACATTAACATATGAGAAATCATGCAAGTGTATTTTACAACTGAGCAATGAGCAGATGGGGCATGAGGAGTTCTTAAAGGCCTCTGGGAATGCTGCTTGACGGGCCCATGCCAACATGCCATCTCTGCCCTGGCAAGTACTTACATGGATACTTCTTTACTGAAATGATTACCAAGGATGAACTTAAAAGTGTGGTCTAGATATAAAAATTATAAATGTTGAAGTTCTTTACAGGGTTGGGGGGTGTTCTTTGTCTCCCAGGGAACCTGAGCAGGGTGTCGGGGGGGTGTACCAATGCTATACATTAGTATAAATTATAAAAATCTTACATTCAAGCTTGGATAAAAACCAAATTAACAATCACAAACTGGACTAAAATAGAATGAACTTTGAAACAAGTTTTTATTTCCTATAAGTCTCTAGTGGGGAATATCAGTAAAGAAGAATGTGGTAGAAATACAAAAGTGAAAGATAAAATATTTCTGGGTGGCTCAGTCAGTTAAGCGTCCAACTCTGGATTTCAGCTCAGGTCATGATCTTAGGGTTGTGAGATAGAGCCCCATGTTGGACTCCAGGCTGGGCATGGAGCTTGCTTAAGATTCTCTCACTCCCTCTCCCTTTACCCTTTCCCACCTCTCTCTCTCTCTCTCTCTTGCCCCCCTCTAAAAAAAAAGATAAAAATATTAAGAATGATATGTAAAAGGTTGTAAAATGTTGAGTAATACTTGTGAGCAAGAAAATCTGTACTAGAGCAGAGAAATATATGAGGTTTTATACATAAAAATAAAATATAAGGCAGTGATTTTAAAGAGGAAGACCATTCAGTAAGATAAGATTCTAAAGAGAAATGTTCATATTTTAGAGATCATAAGAGTAAGATAAATTGGAGTCAACCAAATAAATCAAAGGCTCCTTGATATTGTCTTGTACAGTCATGAAGACACCTGTTCCTATTAGCAATATTATAATGAGAAAAATGACATGGAAATGAAGAAATGGTTGTTAGGGCTGAAACTACATATGGCCAAGTTAGCTCTGCCTTCCAGGAAGGTTTGATAATTGGTCTGGGACAGAGGGTGAGATTTCTAGGTCATCATCTCCAGGTTGTAGGGACCATAGGACTTACTCTCTCAGAGGCTTCTGTGTATTGCTTGGGTTATAAGGATTTGTGTCAGGTTGTTGTCTGGATGGATTTTCTTGCCATGAGTAGCCATTAAGGCTTCTGAATCCATTCAAAAAGATTAGTATAGTCATAAGAGTGAACAGCCAGATCTGTTTAAATTTCAATCCTCTGTTCCCTTCCCCACCCTCATCCTCTGCAAAATACTTTTCACTAAGTTATGGTTTGACATTCTGTCCTGGTTTACACTGAGGCATGATATACAAAAGAAATTTTTAAGAATAAAACCTATTAATGCATATACTATAAGGATGATACTAAAATATTACCTTTTACAGCCCTTAATGTGCCTTGTTTTAAGGCCTATGAAAAAAATCTTTGAACTTCTTTGAATTCTCCTTTTTATATGACTAAAAAGAAAAATTCATGTATCTGATTTTGTTTCCCCATTCATTAGAAGCTACCCAGATGCTTGGAGACAAAATTTTAGCTCAATTTTAATAATAACACAGAATATACATGCAAGTCTAACCTTTCTTTTGGTCTTGATATTCTGTCTTAATTTATAATTTCCCAGGCCCTGACTTTTTACTTATTTATACTTTAGTGGAAGTAATCTTGAGAGCTGTTCCAAATAATCTGTGGGACAAGGCTTGTTGTAAATAAATATAGACAATATAGTATTTATAAGAAATTAAATACATTT
The DNA here is from genome assembly GCF_011800145.1 of Mirounga leonina. Classification (NCBI taxonomy): domain Eukaryota; kingdom Metazoa; phylum Chordata; class Mammalia; order Carnivora; family Phocidae; genus Mirounga; species Mirounga leonina. The sequence goes on from NW_023270807.1 coordinate 48,408,256, forward strand.
TTTTTGCCTTTTTATCTCATTTTTGTTTGGTTTAATGTGATCTGATATGGTGAATTGTTAATGTGTTAGTTACAAAAAAAAAGAAAATTTTTGTGCACCAGAAAAGTAGGGAGTAGGATTTGTTAGAAAGACAGAAACACTAGTAAGTAATAATGTCCAATCGATGGGATGAGTAAAATTTTGGTAATTTCAAAGTTATTTATGGGATTATATAGTTGGTGAATTTTGTATTTTTTTCCTCTTGGACATTAAAAGTGTTTTTGCTGGCTATGCAGCATGTTCTTGTTAATATAATCACCTCCTTGAATTAATCTCTCTTTCTTAGGGGAAATGAAATTCTAGCTACGATCACCAGAATAAACCTTGATGATCATGAAGAAAGGATGAATCATGAGGAAGGGGACCTATATATTTCTTATCAGCTCTGAGGACAGTAATATTCCAACAAATATGAAGGTCCCATATAAGAAAGACAAAAACCATAAGTACATATTACACAAACAGTTCTCAGCTAAATGCTTTATGGGGGTCTTTTCAGATTAAATGGAACTTTTGGAGCCATGTGCTCTTATTTAAAGAGTGGCCAAGCGGCTCACCCAGTATCTCACAGTATGCTGGTGGCAGGAATAAGACTGCATTCAGACTTTTGGAATCTCAGGCCCATGTTCATGTCCTTTCACTCCTAAACCAAACATGGGAGAGACTGCGCTTCTAACTTTGGAAGTGATAATCATTCTGTTTATGTGGGACTGTGTAAATGTGTAAATGTTCTTAGGGATTTGGAAAATAAAATTGAATTTGAGTTTTGTGTCTATTTGGATGATTTTAAATTTACCTAACTCATCCTTGTGATACAGTTTTTAAAAGGATATATATTTTATGGAGAGTTCCAACTGGTGAAATATTCAATTGTTTTTTTTTTTTTTAAAGATTTTATTTATTTATTTGACAGAGAGAGAGATAGCGAGAGCAGGAACACAAGCAGGGGGAGTGGGAGACGGAGAAGCAGGCTTCCCGCGGAGCAGGGAGCCCGATGCGGGGCTCGATCCCAGGACCCTGGGATCATGACCTGAGCCGAAGGCAGATGCTTAACGACTGAGCCACCCAGGCGCCCCTTCAATTGTTTTTAAGTCAGTAAATACCGCTCTTAGTCATTAGAATAGAGTTAAGAAAATGGGCTTTGGAGCCAGACAGACTAAATTTGAATCCTGATTCCTCCACTTAGTAGCTGTGTGACCTTGATCAAATTTCTTAACCTCTCCATACATCAGTTTCCTCATCTGTGTAATCATATTAGGAACTACCTCATTTTTTTGAGAATTAAATGAGTTAATACATAAGGACTTCAAACAAGTCCTTATATTTTAGTGGAAGTAATCTTGAGAGCTGGGCTGGCACAAAATAGGCAGTCAGTAAGTATTAACTTTTATTTCTCTGTTTTATTTCTCTATTTTTTATTTTTAAATTAATAATGCACAGATTCCCACATGTTTTGCTATCTGAATAGTAAATAATATGTATAAGAGAATATAAGTGAGCTAAAAGCCATGCAAGGGAACATAGAGGTAATCTAATTTGAGGAAATATTCTATTTATAAAGGTCTACTGTGGCTTTTTACCAAGTGTTCATTTAACTGTGCTTAAACTTTAAGAGATGAGGAATTCATCTCTTCCTGAGGTAGTCCATTCCATATGGACAATTCTATTAAAAAGTTACCCACTGAAATAGAACTGAAATCTCTCTTTCTCTAGCTTCCATTGGTATGGAAGGAATGGCACAGAGCAAATTCAACTCTCCTTTCAAATGACAGCCTCTACTAAATATTTGAAGGGAACTTTTCCATGATATCAACACCTCCCTTTTTCTTCTTTAAAGACAAATGAATGGTTGAGACATATGATTTCAAGTGTTCTTCCTCTCTCTCTGTGCTTTCTTCTCTGCAACGTTATCTCATCTATAGTAGTTTTTATCAATGATTGATATATGCAACCCTGATTGTGTTCCAGAATCCAAAGTCCTCTGCATATTTTCTAATTGGTGATTGATGGAAAAATAAATTAATCCTGTAGGGAACTTTTCTTTTTGTGGAGAACCTCATCAGGTGCATAGCCCCTTGCATCTAAGACATTAGAAACATGACATCAATTTTTGGCCTCAAGGACAGAGAAACCATAATCTTAACATACAGTTCTCCTAGTCCATTGACTGTGAACTTGATAACTTTATCTCTCTTTGAGGTCCTTTAAAAAAATCTAAATTTTTGCTATTTTGATTTCTCTTACTGTCATTAGATACAGGTCAGAAAGAATTTCAGTTGGCTAAGTATGCATAACCCCTCCATCCTGGTGCAGTCAATGGATCATAATATCAGAAGTTTGGATCATACTTTCATTGTAATGATGAATATTAATACTTAACTCATATGTGTTTTAATGTACAGGTTATTTTAAATAAGATGTGTGTAGTGCTTAGTGTAATGTCTGACACAAAGTAGTTGCTTAGTAAATAAAAAGTAATGGGACTGATAAATTTTTAGTTAAAAAAAACCCCATTGTTTACTAGTTTTTGTAATGTTCTAGACATTGCAAAATATTTCAGACTTCTTCTTGAGTATGGTATATTATCCAAGAAGTCGGAAATGTAGAATTTCCCTGTTATTCCCATCTTTTACACTATGGAATTCCATTTTCCAGAAATGGTCATTGTTGATGATTTGATATGTTTGATGATTTGATATGTTTCATGTTCTTCCAGACATTTTGTTTTCTTACACACGTGTATGGATATGTATAATATGCACAATATGAATGGTTATACATAAAAATGACCACATATATGTGTGTTGTTCTTTTACAAGTGGAATCATATATCTTTCTGCAATCCACTTTATTCACTTAATACACCATGGTTATGTGTCCATGGACTAAAAATTGACATACCCCACTTTTTTAATGGCTACACAGTGCTCTATTGTGTGGACATGCTGTGCTTTATTTAATAATCCCTTAATGACAGATATTTAAAATATATCCATTTACTTGCTAACGTAGCAATTCAACAATAAACACTCTGGGACAAATATATTTGCACACTTAAATAAACCTCAAGGACATAGTCTTTAAAGTGGAATTACTAGGTCAAAGGGCAAATGTGTTCAGATTTTAATAGTTATTGCCAAATTGTCCTTCAAAAATTTGTACCAAAGCGTACTTCCACTCCCAGTGTGTTAATTTATTCTTTCATTCAATAGAAAAGTTTCTGTTATTCCCACAGTCTCACCAATACTGTGCATTACCAATCTTTACATTTTTTTGGTCAATTTGGTTAGTGAAAAATGATAGCCTATTGATGTTTTAATTTGCATTCTAAAACTATGAGTCAAACTGAGATTCTTAAAACATGTATATTGGCTATTTGTATTTCTTTTTCTGTGAACCCACCAGATGAATTCATTGTCTATTGTTCTATTGGATTGCCAGTCTTTTTCTTATTGATTTAAAAATCAGTAACATATTGGGTCTCCGTTGCAAAATTTGTTTCCTAGTTGGTTGTTTAGAGGGAGGTCAACCATTTGATGATTATTTGATTATTTGAAGCAGCATGCTACTGTGGAAAGAGTGCTTGACTCACAGTGTGAATGCATGGGCTCTAGTTCTGGCTCTGTCACTTACTTGTTCCATGAGTTTGTTTTTTTCATCTGAAAAAATGGGGATACTAACACCTGACTGTGACTAAATGTGATAGTGTACGTGAAAACATTTAATGGACTCAAAAGTGCTTTGCAGATATAATATGTGGTTATTTTTATGATATCTTTGGAAAAATTCATGTGACAAAAGGAAAGATTCTTGCCTTCGATCCTTAAACTCTGGTTTCTTGCTTTATAAAGCCAAAGCCAACCTTTTTACACGTGGCAAATTTACAAGTATTGACTTCAGATTAAGGACAAGTTGTATTAAGTCCTTTCTACTCTGCACTGGTTGGGTCTCATCTGGAAAACTGAGCTCGTGTCTGGAGACTGGACTTTAAAGAAAGTGCTGTTGTTTTGGACAGCACTGGGTTAAGAAGGTGTCAGGAAGCAAAGGGCCTGGAAACCATATTGTTAAAGCCTAGGAAAGCTTATCTTGGAAACAGGGCATATTACAAGGATTTAATATTTTTCTTTAACATTTGAAAAGCTGTCCTGGGACAGGGAATAGACTTGCTTTTCATTGTTCTACAGAGGAGATCTACGACTTAGAGTCATCAATTTAGGATCGTCATAAGGAATACCTTTCTAGCAATTCCAGCTGTTTGACAGTGGAACAGGGTATCTCAAAACAGTGATCTTCTCTTGGGGCATTGGATGGCTCAGTCGTTAAGCGTCTGCCTTCAGCTCAGGTCATGATCCCAGGGTCCTGGGATCGAGCCCCGCATCTGGCTCCCTGCTCCGCGGGAAGCCTGCTTCTCCCTCTCCCACTCCCCCTGCTTGTGTTCCCTCTCTCTCTGTCTCTCTCTGTCAAATAAATAAATAAAATCTTAAAAAAAAACAACCACCACCCCCTCCCCCCCCAAAAAAACAGAGATCTTCTCATTACAGAATGTATTTAAGTAGAAGTAGAATGTCAGGAATGTTGTAGAGGGAATTTCTGAGTTTGAAGACAGTAATTCCTGAGGCCCATCGGCATTGTATGTCATGTGGCTATCTTTTCCACTTAATTATGTTCATTCTCCTTATAATTTTTGAGTAAATACCATTTGCCTCATACTGAGGTTGGTATTGTAAGCAACATAAAAACACATAAGATTTAATTAAGGAGTTTGTCTTTTATAGGAAATCATTTGTGGAAATGTAGAGGAGGGCTGAACTAAGAATCAGATTTCAAAAGCCGGATCTGTGCTTTCATGACACCCATTTCCATCGTCACTGTTACCCTGGAGCCTTCTTTGCTGATTTCCTTTCCTTTTCTCTTTTGTTCTCCTTATTCTTTCTTTTATTTTTCTTTCTTATTTGGACCATTCTGAATGTTCTTGCTCTCTCTCTCTCTCCCTTCCTTCCCTTCTTCCTTCCCTCCCTCCTTTCCTTCCTTTTATGTTATATGAGGACTTCTAGTTTTGCTTTAAGATTCATCTATATTTCTGAGTATAGCTTTAGTTCATTTATTTCTCATTGCTGTATAATATTTCATTGTGTGAACATACTACAATTTATTTTTTCATTTTCCTGTTAAAAAGCACTTAATTCCATTTTAAATATTTTGCTATTATGGACAAATATTGTGGTATATACCTGCTGATACTCACTCATGTGCAAGGGTTTCTCTAATATTTATACTATAAGTGGAAATGCTAAGCCACAGAGTATATGTATGTTTGCCTTTGCAGGGTAATGTCAGTTGTTTTATAAACTGTTCATAGCTTTGGCTATATTTAAGTAGCCTCTTTTATAATAGTTTACCTTGCTAAAATATATTTTCTTAAATTACCTTATCAACATGCCCAAGAGTCCATAATAGCTTTCTGATCAAATGACTCTCAGTAGTGCGTTCAAAATTCTCCATTGACTGGCATTCCTATGCCCATTCAGTAATCTCCTATGGTCCCCCATAAGGATCATTTCACTCTAATCAGGCCTGTGGCCTTATCATCTCACTCTGCTTTTCCCACTTTTCCTGTCTCATCTTTCCTTCTAACTCCTTATCAGTCTCAGTCTACTTACAGCAGAATTTTAAGAACACAGACTCTGGAGCTTGAATCTTTGCTTTACCACTGCCAGTTTATACATCTCTGTGTCTCTGTTTCCCCACCCATGAAGTGGGGATAATAACAGAACTTACCCCAAACTGTTGTATTAAATGAATTAATATTCATAAAATTCTTAGAACAGTAAATGTTATATACGCATTTGGTGTTTTTATTATTATTCTATAACAGCCTCTTATCTTCTTCCAGAAGTATTTTCTGACTAAAATTTTACATAGTGTTGCATTTCATAAATAATGCCTCATTAATATCTTGCCTGAGAGCAGAAACCATACTGGTACAATTTTCTTTCTAAGTGTTTAGTTCAAGTTGGGCTTACTGATTGATAAAATACAATAAAATAACCTATGGGAATCAGAGTCCCAAGTTTTCATAGTCTTGATACTGGCTGCAGAAGAGCAGTTATCCTGTGCTTGAAACTCCACTTTACTAATTTCTTGCTATGACACTAACTCATGACTTAGAACTTAATGCTAAGCCTAAGTAATTCACCTTGGAACCTAAATCCTAAAGATATCATTGGGACGTGGGGTAGGAAAGACTCTCCAAAATACAAGTCTGGGATTTGCCCATTTTCCTAAACCTGCAGAATTCCATCTTCTGCAGATTGGACTGGATTGCAGGAAACTGTTTTTCTAGAGAATTGCTCTGGTGAAATGGTGAAACAACACAGAGTCATGGAGCAGGCCTGAATGATGCACCTTGCTATGCTCCCAAAGATTGACACTGTACCACAAATGTCCACTGTCCAGCATCATGCCTGAGCCAGGTGCCCCATTTACCATTCCCTTGATGACATGTGCTCGCAATGGCACTGCCATTTCTGAGCTTATGGACCAACATTAGTTGTCATGGCTACAGGTTCCTGGACAGCTCAGTCTTTGAAGATATGTCTTTTTTGATTGCATGCTATAACATTATTCTTGCAAGTGCCATTTTCTGAAGGACTTCTGGAGCAATAGAAAAAGCCATAAATTGCTTTCCATTGCTGGGAAAAATCATGTATCTGTTTGAGTATACAGGCATCTTCAGAGGGCTGTTTGTGATTGTAGCATTTTTAGACTCCATAGAGCCACATAATAAAGCAAACTCTCTCTAAGCATTTGAGTGTCCTCTCTCTCTAGTTTGAAGTACAAAGATGAAGATAAAGATACACTGAAGAGGAAAACATTTCTCCCAGAGAAGCAGAACAGAGTGGGAATTGCTAAAGACCCAAAAAGGGATAATGATTAGAATTTCAGGTATTCTTGAGCCACTGGATCGATTCAAAATGCATGAGTTTTTCAATTTTTACAGAATACTGTAAGTGGAAAAAATTGTCATGCCAGTTTACATTTAAATATTGATGACTTGTAGTTTTAACAAAGCAATTCATATTACTATGAATTGGAGATGGCAAAGATCTGCATTATGACTAAATCTGTCCATCTCCTGAGTTCCTAAATTCAGTTTTTCTCTAGTCTCTGATATTAAAATATTAACAAAATTATACATTCCTATTTGGTATACAATGTAGTTTAAGAAAAAGGACTTATTTATACTTTTAAAAAGTTGAGGAGAAAGAGAAAACACTTTTTTTTTAAGATTTTATTTATTTATTTGAGAGAAAGAGAATGAGAGACAGAGACCATGAGAGGGAAGAGGGCAGAGGGAGAAGCAGACCCCCTGTTGAGCAGGGAGCCCGATGTGGGACTCGATCTCGGGACTCCAGGATCATGACCTGAGCCAAAGGCAGTCGCTTAACCAACTGAGCCACCCAGGTGCCCGAGAAAACACTTTTGAATACATAGGTAATATTTATAAATAAGCATTTTAGAAGTGTGACAAAGTTGCTTCTCTAGATAGTGAGTTGGGATGTTATAAACCTGGGAAAAGAAGAAGAAAATTATTTTTCCTTACAGAAATGGTAGCTAGAATTTTCTGTTTGTATTAGAAAGAAAGAATACTTAAACCTAGGAAATGTGATGTCATCCTTCATCTGTTTTTTTTTTAACTAACCTTTTGGCCCATTTAAGAATTAAAATAATGTATAGCCTTCTCAAGTTGTAAGAGGATTGTCAAATAACATGCTTAGAATGAAAAGATCAGGATGATTATTCTTTAATCTGAACAAGTAATTTATAGGATTATGAAAAAATCCAGGTTCTTGACTATCCTCACTTCAGAGTGAGACATAATTAAATTACAGACAGAAGAAAGAACCATGAATCTGCTACATCCTGTAATCACTCAATAAGTTTCAATGATTATTGAAAGCAGGTTAATGCAAAACTCAGCTATTTGTCTTTGATATACATGAGAATTCTTCGGACATTTCTTCTAAATCACTTTGAAACACCGAGTAGCTTGGTACTATAATGCGATCAGACCCATTCTTATAAATCTGGTAGTGGTACCCATTCTTTAAAAGGTACACCACATTACTATAGGCCAAAGGCTCTTTCATTTCATTATATAACAATGACAGCAACTCAATTTAAGTGTATAATGACCCAAGCCAGCCATCCATAGCAGCAAAAATTTAATAGCAACCTTATCTGGAATGCTGACGAGGAGCACTTCCCAAGAAACCATTACAGCCTCTTCAGTTTACAAAACAATTGGCTTTAATCTTTAATACTGTTAAGCAGTAGGGGGCAGATAGGCACATTAGCATAGCTTTACTTTTTATAAATAGCATTTAATACACCATATTCAGATACTGTTGGGCTAAGCATCTTATGTCAGTTTTAGACTTGAGCAAATAGTACAAGGATTTCTTTTTTCTTGAAAGGCAAGATATAATGCTTGCATTCCCACAATGGGGCTTAGGAGGGTTTGTATATCAGTGAAGTTTCAAGGCAAAAACCTTGAACATGTGTCCTTAGGGAAACGTGAGGCTCCTTGACATAAATTTAAGTAACAGTAAGAAGAAAACCATTAAGAAGAAATTTTCTCGGTTCAATGTAGAAACATTAGCTTCATTAAGTTCATGTACTTTGCTTGGAGCATAAAGTCACACTATAGCCTCACCACGATAGCATTTCATCTGCTCTATGGTTTTTCATATTTAAAAAATTCTTTTATTATTTCATGAGAGAAACCCATGTGTGAATTGCAGATATTCTCTTTCTCAAGGAAGCAGATATTTTTTTATTGTTGTAGTATGTCTTTGGATAACACGGAAGAAAAAGCTTAATGAGATTGCTAAAATTGAAGACCAGGCTCAGACCCTTACTGGGATGCTCATATTCAGCATATGCTGGGTTGTACTGCAAAGCACACCATAGACATAGGGCTCACCTTCCTGAAGCATCAGGTTTCCTTGATGATAAGAAATACAAGTATTAATTTTATATTAAAACAGACACAAATGTCTTGTGAATATATTGAACAATGTCCCTGCATTTTAGGGTAAATAAAATACAAGACTAAAAAAATTTCAAATTGTGTTGCACTGCCTCAGAGGTAGGCTTCCAGGTTCCTAGGGATATGCATACTTGCTTTTCAGTTAAGGGCATTTTAGAAGAAAGGTTTGAGGAGGACTGGCTTAAACAATAGGGAGCATGACCTACTGTCTGTAGAAAGCATGTACTGGATTATAATTTAAGCCACAGAAATTCAAATATAGTTTTGCCTTAAGATACATTCTGGCAGAACTTTTTTTCTAACTGCAAATAGAATTGGGAAAAACACAGGTTTTAAATTCTTGGCATTATATTTAAAATGTAATAAAGCTATTTTAGAATTAACTTAGGCATTATTTATCTGGAGAGAGTAGATTTATCAACTTGCTTCACACTTTTTACTTCTGACCTCTTTGGATTTGCTTCTTGGGTTTGAAAGGAGTATTTCTTTTTAATAATCATTGTTATCAACTATCTCAGTCATAAAGGCTTTTCTACTTTCAATGCTGTATCGACGTGTTAGGGAGTTTGACCATTTTGACTGAATTGTTGCTTAAATACATAATTACTGTATATAAATACCGTCCTAACAGGAACAATTTACAGATATTAGTCTTCCATCTTCTGACTTGGAATATGTACTTCTGCATAAGTGAGCATACTTTCTATGGGAGAACTTCAACTGTATAGATTATCCTTTCCATCTTAATATAATACCATCAAGCGATCCCTTGGTCAAAGGAAATATCAAACCCCAGTCCTGCCTTCAAGGAGTTTCTGGTCTGTTATGGAAGATGAGATTGGGACACAGAAAACAATTTTAGAAAAAAATTGCACCATAAGTTGTTACATTAACTAGAAGGCTGAGGTGACTTTAATGGTGTGGAGGTCTATGTAGCCAAAACAAAATTTAAGCCTATGAATGCCTCAAGGTTATGAAATCACACCAGTAGCAAACAGCTAACCAGGCTTTAAGCTATAGTCATCACATAATTGCTTTTCTGTGCTTCCACATTTTCTGTATACGTCTTTACATAGGCTCCTGTTGGTGGAGTGCTCCTAACCACTTCTGTTTTGGTGCTGCCCAATTTGAATTGATTTTTGCTTAAGTAAACTATGAATTTTTTAAGGTGCCACAGCTTATTTTTTAACAAAGGTATAGAAATAGAAGTTCAGAAAAAGAATTGGCTGAACACGACACAGAACCTTTCTTTATAGCTTATTTGAGAACATCTAGCAAAAAGCATATATTTTAGTGTTAAAGCAGGCAGTAGTCACAATAACTCCCCATGCTTTTTAATATAATCTCTATTTTCTAAAGACCTCTCCATTGATCTTCACAACAATCCTGTGAGACAGACAAGACTTTTGCTTCCATTTCACAGAGGAAGAAACTAAGATTCACGAAGGTCAAATCATTCGTCCAAGGTCGTAAACCTAAAATCGGTATTGCAGTACTTGACCCTACACCAGGGATTCCAAGCTTAGAGGTACTTTCTCAAATATTATGCTGCAAGGTTTCATGCCATGTAAGTCCTTTATAATTATGACTTTGTATTTATGAGTATGACCTTTAAGGAATCAGCTCTGGAAAACAGACTTACTCTATCTGGGTACTCAGAAGCACACAAAATAATTATTTCTTGAAATGAGTTCTTTGGAACTCAAAGAAGAGGAAAAATGGAAATCCAAAATTGGGGAATACTGTATACTACAGGCCTCTCTGGGAGACTCACAGTGTACATGTGACCCAGAAAAACACTACAAAAAATAAATTTATTTATTTACAGGTTTTCCAAACTAATTTAGATCTGGATCTTCCTTTTTATTCCATTCATTAAAACTTTCTATATTGATACTGAATTAGAGCTTATTTCAGAAATCTCTTAGTTAAGAGTGGGATTAAAAAAATAAGCTTAGTTTGAAATTCCCAGTGCCAAATTAGGTAGTAAATGCCTGGAATATGAATCTTATTCCCCTTTAACTTTGAAGGTCCCTGTAAAGAAAGAAGAGGATCTTTCAGTTTCTTTTTTCCATCTGCTTCCATCCTTTGGCTATTCCAGAGCTGTTAACCACCATGCTGTGATGGTTTGAAATAAACCAGCCTCGCTACGAAAAACTTTGATAGATTCAACATCTCTTTATTTTCTTCCCTGTAGTGATCATTGTGGCACAAAATGATTTTTGAGGTTATGGGATAAGAAAAAAGTTCTATGAAAGCAGGTCTTATTGATCCTATTGCAGAAGATCTTATCGCCGAGGACGGAAGATGCAGTTACTGAACTGCTTTTTACCAGCCTATGGAAGAGTTGATGCATTAAGTTGAAAAGAATGGGCTTAGATCATAAATCTGTTCTTCAGGGAAATTACAGATTCAAGCTCTTTGAAGATATTTATTCCTTCAAAGTTCTTAATTTATGTTTATTCATTTCCCCTAGTTGATTTCAGGCACAAAGATAAGAAGAAAAACTTAATTTTTTATTGTGGCCATTGCCTGGTCAGTGATTAGTATGAAAATGCTTTCTAAGTTTTCCAAAATTGCTTTTAAAATAACCATATTTTACTGCTTTCACTGGCATGCTTCTGTGTGTCCGATACTAGTCTAAATCTTTTATTTTGTGAATATTATAAAATAAAATCCCAATGAAAAAGGCTGAAAGGAAATTCACCAAAATATTAACAGTGATGGTTTTCTTAGAAAAGTGGAATGGTGGGTAATTTTAATTAATATTATTTTTTTCTAATATCTTACGTGTTTTTCATATTTTCTACAATTTTATAATATCACATAATGTTACTATGAAAATCAGAAAAAAATGTACTAAAATTATGTGAAATTTAAAAATAGTATCCTATTTCTCCCTAAACTCCAGATATGATTTAAAGCTTTTTGTTTTTCTTTTCATCACCACCTTTAAAAAGGGGGAGAGGGCAAAGTAAATGTATAATTTCTCCAATAGTAATGCTTTGCTAAAATTAAATGATCACATAATGATGATTAAACATCTAGGTCTGCCTCCAATAAAGAAGTGAGGAATGGCCTAATTACTGTAGTTTGCCAGTAAAAACCTATTCATTTATCATTTCACCGAACATTACAACCAGAGTTTTACAAAAAGAGCATTTTTCAATCTATAATTTCCCTCCCTCATAAACTGAGGTTTCGGTTGAGCAGACATGAGGGATTTAGCTGACACTGGCTAAGGAAAGCCATCCAGCCTTCACCACGGAGTGCCTGGGGAGACTAATACCTATTTACATGCCTCAGGGCTTAGGAGTTATTGTCCCCAAAAATCAGAGGCTGGGCATCTGTCAGTCCCCCCACCCGCCCCCGGCTTATGTTTCTTGTGTAGATTTGTTTCTGATATAAATTTGCTTTCCTATTGGTTTTAACATAGGCAAGACCAGAAGGACTTTACAGGAAAGATTTGGGTAGTCAACTGAGATTATTTTTTCCCTCCTGAGAGAAACTGGAAATAAGTTTATATGAAGAAGTAAGATTTTTCTTTGAAGATACAGGAGGAAATATTGTATGTATATTTCATATATCCCTGGGATCATTCCCTAAACTCCATACTCAAGTGCTAAATTTAGCCAGTCTAGTTTTACATGATTTAGGTGATGTTCCTTAACTTCTCTGTGTCCAACTGTTAATAAGGCTAATAAATCTTGATGACAAAATAAGTTTCCCAATAAAGTCAATATTAAATTATCCTGAAGTTAATTTTATGGTTTTTGGACTCTCTAGACCCCTAGTTTCTCTCTCTCTCTCTCTCTCTTTTTTTTTTTACCACCTTAATTAATGCTATTTCATGAGCTGCCATAAGAACATGAGACAATTGTGAAATCCATATCCCTTACCAAACCTTACAAAACCAACCCAAATAGGAAGCTGGGTTGTGTATGTCAGCAAAAAATAAAGGAAGACACAAAGAAGAAAACATATGACTAATGACTTGGCAGAGACTAAAGCTTTGGATTATCTAGTTGTCATGTTTCAATCTACTTTTCCAACCTTTCTCCGTAATTTATCTCTCATGAGTCCCTTACCTGCATCCTGGACTCTGACCATGTGCTTCCTGAGGCATGGTTTGATATAAGTGGTTTTGATACCATCTTCTCATCCTGCTCCCCCTCCTGGATGGAAATCATTGCTCTAGCCATGCTACATTTTTTGAATACTCTGAATATTGGCCTCCTTATCAATTGTATCTGACCTGGATGTTTCCTCATTTATAATGTTCTCCTTACCACTTCCCTTCTCCACTACCTACTAGACATCATTCATCTTTTGAGAATTAGCTCAAGCACCATCACCTTTTAAAGATTTCACCACTTTCCTCTATGCTCCTGCTGTAGCTTGAAGTGTCTTTTTTCAGCACATGGGATACACATGGGATAAGTTATAATTATTTACATGTCTGTCTCCTCCATTAAGATGTGAGTGTCTTATAGGAGTCCATCCAAATCCTAAAGGAGAACACAGGCAACAACCTCTTCGACCTCAGCCGAAGCAACTTCTTCCTAGAAACATCGCCAAAGGCAAGGGAAGCAAGGGCAAAAATGAACTATTGGGACTTCATCAAGATAAAAAGCTTTTGCACAGCAAAAGAAACAGTCAACAAAACCAAAAGACAACCGACAGAATGGGAAGAAGATATTTGCAAATGACATATCAGATAAAGGGCTAGTATCCAAAATCTATAAAGAACTCATCAAACTTAACACCCAAAGAACAAAGAATCCAGTCAAAAAATGGGCAGAAGACATGAACAGACATTTTTCCAAAGAAGATATCCAAATGGCCAACAGACACATGAAAAAGTGCTCAACATCGCTCGGCATCAGGGAAATCCAAATCAAAACCTCAATGAGGGGCGCCTGGGTGGCTCAGTTGGTTAAGCGACTGCCTTCGGCTCAGGTCATGATCCTGGAGTCCCAGGATCGAGTCCCACATCGGGCTCCCTGCTCAGCGGGGAGTCTGCTTCTCCCTCTGACCCTCCTCCCTCTCATGCTCTCTGTCTCTCATTCTCTCTCTCTCAAATAAATAAAATCTTAAAAAAAAAAAAAACCTCAATGAGATACCTCACACCAGTCGGAATGGCTAAAATTAACAAGTCAGGAAATGACAGATGTTGGCGGGGATGCAGAGAAAGGGAAACCCTCCTACACTGTTGGTGGGAATGCAAGCTGGTGCAGCCACTCTGGAAAACAGTGTGGAGGTTCCTCAAAAAATCGAAAATAGAGCTACCATACGATCCAGCAATTGCAGTACTGGGTATTTACCCCAAAGATACAAATGTAGGGATCCAAAGGGGTACGTGCACCCCAATGTTTATAGCAGCAATGTCCACAATAGCAAACTGTGGAAAGAGGCAAGAGGTCCATCGACAGATGAATGGATAAAGAAGATGTGGTATATATATACAATGGAATATTATGCAGCCATCAAAAGGAATGAGATCTTGCCATTTGCAATGACGTGGATGGAACTGGAGGGTATTATGCTGAGCGAAATAAGTCAAACAGAGAAAGACATGTATCATATGACCTCACTGATATGAGGAATCCTTAATCTCAGGAAACAAACTGAGGGTGGCTGGAGTGGGGGTGGGGTGGGAGGGATGGGGTGACTGGGTGATAGACACTGGAGAGGGTATGTGCTCTGGTAAGTACTGTGAATTGTGCAAGACTGTTGAATCTCAGATCTGTACCTCTGAAACAAATAATGCAATATATGTTAAGAAAAAAAAAGAAGATAGCAGGAGGTGAAGAATGAGGAGGGGGAAATCAGAGAGGGAGACGAACCATGAGAGATGATGGACTCTGAAAAACAAAGTGAGGGTTCTAGAGGGGAGGGGGTTGGGAGGATGGGTTAGCCTGGTGATGGGTATTAAAGAGGGCACGTTCTGCATGGAGCACTGGGTGTTATGCACGAACAATGAATCATGGAACACTACATCTAAAACTAATTATGTAATGTATGGTGATTAACATAGCAATAAAAAAATTAAAAAAAAAGATGTGAGTGTCTCAGTATCAGATGGTGGCTTATTCATCTTTGTGTCCCATCACTGAGCAGAAGCTGGAAAGACCTAGGTTCGTGATGAATGTTAGCTGAATGATTTTTTGCTGAATGAATTGTGGTTCTAAAAGCTATATATAAAAATTCTAGCCGGTGTGGTTGGAGGGAAAATAGTTTTAAAAGATTTATGGACATGAGCTGTATGCTATCAAGAGAGGACTGGTCCATATGGCACATCCTGGGCAATAGGGGAAGCTTACTGTGTAGAAGTAGAGAACAACGAGAGAAAGAGTGGGTTTTCTGATAACAAATATCAATTATTTTAAATGTTTTTTCTCAGAGTCTTCCTTAAGTTGTCCTGTATCCCTTTCTTATGCATTCATCTACTAGATAAATGAATTTAATATAAAATGAGGTCATTGCTTCTAATCGTAAGGTTTTATGTTTGCTTACTGCTGTCTCACATAGAATGAGGAAATTTCAAGAAATGGAGTATTTTCCTGATCTTTCCCAATCTCTATTTATATATCAAGCTCCTACAAGCAACCCAAATGACTTAATGGGAGACGCTCCTTGCTGGCCTTTGTGTACCTGGAATGCGTAAGGATCTTATGGTGAGAAAAATGACTTTGAAGCTATTGAGTTAGAGACATAGATTGTTCATTAAATGGGACAAAAACACTGCCTAAATTAGGGGAATAATGTGCATTTTAGTATGTCAGTGGAGAAATGTGTGTAGAGGGCAGGAGGTGAGGTGCGGCATGATTACAGTCCCCAATTTCCTGGTTGCCTCTCAGGTGTTCTGGACTTAAACTCTCGAAGACCTGAGTCATCACACCAAGTTTCTTTAAACTTTTTTTCCCTTTTTTTCCCGTGTACAGAATTGAGTGCTCTGCTGGGTGCTGCACTCTACAATCCTAATTTCCTTCCTAATTGCACAAGTGGCTGAGCTCTTACAATACCATATTTCTGTTCATTTGCATTTACACAATGTACTTCACCTTGTGCTTCAAATGCACCATTTGAATGTTGAGTCCTGTCTCCATCTTTAGGTTCTTATAATGGCTGGGCCCATGAATAGGGCAAGTCTGAGGAGAGCTGCTATAATCTCAATATGAGACTGTCTTCTTGCAATCGGCCAATATTCAGCTGGCTTCTGAGGTGATGCTGAGCAGTAATTCAAATGGAAGAACACAGCAATAAGTAGAGGGAAAGAACACCCAAGGTGATCATTTAGAAATCACTTTCAGGTCAGAATAAAAGAACATGGGATTTGTTTTATTTTATTCCAAACACCATATAATCAAAAGGGTCTCAGGCTCCCAGGGAGTCCACTACATGAGGTTGCTTTATAAAACTGTTGAACAAATCCTGAAAGAATTCTTGCTTTGCATTCCCTTCCTAACCCACAAACTTGTTTTCAAATAAAATGAAGGGGTCTCTCCGGTCAAATAATATAATTTCACCAAATGCTACAACTTCAGTTTCTGTGGAAGACCTGCTGTCAAATGTAGGGTGCATTTGAGGTAGCAGAGCATATTCATAATGGGATTTATCATATTTATTACATTATGAATTTTGAACATATTCTCCTTTTAGATTAAATAAGAAAAAGCTTCTGGGTTGTCCTGAATGGCAGAATCACTGGAACCAGAGTTGGAAGAGTCCTGACAGAGTCATTCTGTACTGGCTTGTGCTAAATATAGTGGTATGGCAGGTTTTTTCAACTTCCACACTTTTCACATTCTGGCCAGATTCTTTGTTGTGGGCAGCTATTCAGTGAATTGTAGGATGTTTAGCAGCATCCTTGGCCTCTCCCCACTAGATGCCAGTAGCATCCTTCCCCAATTATGACAACCAAGAAAGTCTCCAGATGTTGCCAATGTCCCCTGGGGGGAAAAGTTGCCTTGGTTGAGAATCCCCACCCTATAATAACAATCTTGGTGCCTGTGACCAGTCTCTTTGGGCAATATTATCATTCAAGCAGTATAAAACTAATATAAATCTATTTATCTAACAGATAAAATATTGAGGCTCGGCTTATATTGTGGAGGGTACACATTTATTAGTCCCAGTTCACAGCCAAAGTGGCCTGGGCTTTTAGAGTTAAAGTAGTGATTTTTTCACCAGGCTATGCCGGTATATGGTCTCAGACTCCCTCAGCTCTCCCAGTGTAGGCCAGATAGCAGCATAGACTACTTACCCCACAGGTTTTCCAACAAAGAACTATTGGTTCCATATATAAAATCCTTCTAATCTGAATAGATTATTACCATTACTTTGGACTATTTAACTTATCAATAGGGTATCAACAATGGTGCTGCTCTGTAATATTTCAAATTAGAATCCAAATCTTATACCTTTTTTTGATGATTCACAAGTTGGATTTATAAATTTGTACTCTCCTGAAGTTATAAAACCAGGATTTAATTTATGGAAACTGCCAGCAAATCTTACCAACCTTCCATTGTTTTATAAGTCTTTCTTCTTTCTAATGGTAGTTATAACCAAACTGTTTTAGTGTTCTGTAGGCTCAAAAATTAATTTCCATATCCTTAAATGGATTTACAAATCCTAATATAGATTTACAAGTCCTGAGGCAGATTTTCAAATCATGCCAATAAATCCTAAATAAAAATACTTGATTTACAAACCTGGATTTTGCACCTGGTTTCCAGGAAGTGATTATAAATCAGTTGAGAGCACCCCTGGCAGAATGAGCCCACATTCTCTCTGGGAAGTTCTGTTCTCTGCATTGAATCGCACAGGCCTGATTTACAAGCATTAGCCCGGAGCTGGCAGAGGCCCCTCTGATTTTGATACGCCAGGGTGTTGAGGGAAAAGGGCCACATCCCACAGGATGGCGAAAATGGCCACTAATCAGAATGAAGATAGCAGACCATTCATCTTTGTCAGAAGTGGGAAGTGGCGTCAGATAGTTGAGATTCCCAGTTCTACCTGAATGAAAAAGCAGAGATATACACAAGGCATTCGGCATCAATCTAGTCAACATTAGCACTGACATTATGCTTCACAGCCCAGAACCACAGATAAGGTGAAGAGTGTGTGTTCTTCCTCAGATAGGGCCAAGGACAGGCATCTGTGCTTTGTCCCATTGTCATCATCATGCTTCTCAAGATGTCTGGCCTACGAAGGCTATACACCAAAGTGGGGATAATGGTTATTCTGGGGAATGGGATGAGAGTGGGTGGAAGGAGAAGGGGAAATTTCATTTCTAGTTTATTCACTTCTGGGCTATTTGAATTTCACAGTGAGCATATATTCAATTTGTAATTGAAAAAAATAGAGATTTTATTAGGAATACAATGGAAATAAGAGGTTTTGTTTTTATGTGCTCTTTTGTAACTACCTAAAGTAAACTACCATCACATAGGGCTCCTTCTTCTTTAGCTAGCATTCCCCTCCACTCTTCATAGGTGTCCCCTCACATTTATAAAGGGGATTAGAATCTTTTCATGGAATGCTTTCCTATTTACTTATCCAGTTTCCTGTGTACCAGGCAAAGCAAAAGTCATGTTCCAGATGTGGAAAATGAAAATCCCAGAAATAAATGGCTTGCTTTTTCCAAATGAATATTTAAGTGGCAGAGACAAAATTTGGACCAGCTTTGGATTTCTGGTTCCAAGACCAGTGCTCTTTCCGTGACACCATGTGCCGTGGCCCACACAGACCTTCTCATTGTAGGGATGGAAGAATATTCTGTCTCTTCTAGTCTGGTGATCCTAGCTGCTATTTACCACTAGGCTATGTCACAATCTGTGATCCCACTGAAGCATTGTCAGTGATGGTCTTTGAAAACTGTGACCTATTAAATACTCTCTTCTTTCTCCCTCATACCATTCCACTGAGCCAAGATGTGTCCTTCAGCAATTCCACCTAATTCTCTCAAAAGCCAGCTGAAACACCAGTTTAGTTTATTTTCTTTTTTGTTTTGCTTTTGTAAAGTTTTCCTGACCATTATATCTCAAAGTGCTTCTTTAGATGATCATAGCAATAATTGCTTATTCATCTGACAGATTATTATGTACTTACTCACCTGATGTCTTTAATTTTGGTAAGAAAAGTCTCTGGATTTATTATTTTTTTAAAGATTTTATTTTTATTTATTTGACAGAGAGAGACAGCAAGAGAGGGAACACAAGCAGGGGGAGAGGGAGAGGGAGAAGCAGGCCTCCCACCGAGCAGGGAGCCTGATGTGGGGCTCGATCCCAGAACCCTGGGATCATGACCTGAGCTGAAGGCAGACACTTAACGACTAAGCCACCCAGGCTCCCCCCAAAGTCTCTGGATTTAAAATCAGGAACTCTGTGTTTGTGTTGTGGCTGCATTACTTACTGGAAATAAAGCTTGATGAGTCTCAACTTGTCCAGATAAGAATATATTTTAAGTTTCCTATCTATTGAACACAACCATTATAATGCCCAAATGAGATAAGAGAAAATGTTTTGCAAACCTTAAATGATATATAAGTTATGTAAGCTATGTAAGTTACTAATGTGGTCCCACAGTTGAGGATCTAAAAATTTTAAAAGTGGACAGGGGCAGTAATGCTTAAAAGCAACTTTGATGGTGATTTGGACACAGTAAATTACAACTCAATTACATAGCATATGAATGTGAATTATGTAAATTTGAAGAGGGTAATATAAAACATTAATAACATCTTATTTTATATGTAAATTTTGAGATGAAGGAAGTCCTTCAAATTAAAAAAAGTTGCCAAAATTATATAATTTCGAAGCTGAGTAAATTATAAACTGTGTCTATGATACTGTTACTTGGCAGTGCCACTTTAGCTGGTAAAGAGAAATAGCATTCACCCTTTGTCAGAATAATGTGAACCATGCCTTTATTCCATGTGTTGAAATGTGCTAATTTAAATTTACTTTATTATAATGAAACAATATAAAGAGCCATTAGAAACATTACTTAAACTTTCATCAAGCAGTGGTAGCATTTGGCCTATGAATCCCCCTCTTTCCTTTTCTACCTTCCAAAATGGTAATCTTGCAACAGGTTTGTGATAAAATATCACTTTATTGTGCTATTATTTAGCAGAAATACAGTAAACCAGGCTTCCTTTCAAATTCTTTAAAGTTGTTATTTATAAAGTCAAGCATAATTGGAAAAAGCTGATAAGACTGTGGGGACATAGCGATAGGATAAACATCACTGTGGTGTACATGCCCCTGACTACAATGAATATAACAGAGTTCACTCTGAGACTAAAAAGCCTCTATTTAAATTTATTCATATGAGAATTAAAAAATGAGCAGAAAACACGAATGGACATTTTCCCAAAGATGGCTGACAGACATATGAAAAGATGCTCAACAATGTACTCATTATCAGGGAAATGCAAATCAAAACTACAATGAGGTATCACCTCACACCTGTCAGAATGGCTAAAATAAAAAAATCAAGAAACAAGTGTTGACAAGGATGTGGAGGAAAGGAACCCTCTTGCACTGTTGGTAGAAATGCAAACTGGTGTAGCCACTGTGGAAGACAGTATGGAGGTTCCTCAAAAAATTGAAAATAGGACTGCCCCATGATCCAGTAATTGCACTACTGGGTATTTACCCAAAGAATACAAAAACACTAATTCAGAGGGATACATGCACCCCTATGTTTATAGTAGCCAAACTATGGAAGCAGCCCAAGTGTCCATAAATAGATAAATGGATAAAGATGTACATATAAATTTAAACTAGCACATCTATATCCATACACACATATATACATATATATATACACACCATTGTATATATGTTTATATATTGTGTATGTATGTGTGTGTGTATGTGTATATATATATATATATATGTATGTAGAGATAGCTAGATAGCTAGATAATGGAATATTATTCAGCCATAAAAAGAATGAAATCTTGCCATTTGCAACAACATGGATGGAGCTAGAGTATAATTCTGAGCAAAATAAGCCAGTCAGAGAAAGACAAATAGTATATGATATCACTCATGTGAAATTTAAGAAACAAAACAAATGAACAAAGGAAAAAAAATAGAGACAAACCAAAAAACAGACTTAACTATAGAGAACAAACTGGTGGTTACTAGAGGAGAGGTGTAGGGGAATGGGTAAAATAGATGAAGGGGATTAAGAGTACACTTAATGATGAACACTGAGTAATGTATTGAGTTATTTAATCACTATATTGTATACTTGAAACTAATATAACACTGTATGTTAACTACACTGGAATTAAAATTAAAAAACCAAGATAAAGGAGGATAAAAAAAATTGATTCAAATGAGGAAATTAAAATTTGCAAGTGTTGAAATGTCTCTTTAGGAAAACCTCTCTTACGTAAACTCTGATTTCCCTGCAATCAATGTGGTGAAGATATGACCCCTAAAGATTGACAGGGCACTAGAATATAATATCAGTGAGATTGTAACCTTTAAAATGATGTCTTTTATTTCCAAGATCTTCCTCTTTCTACATCTAAATTATCAACTTCTTGAAAGCAGAATGCAGTCTATTTCATATTCTTTGGACTTCCTCAGTATCTAGTAAACAATACTCAACAGATATTTTGGAATAATTGATTGAAAATATACACCACTGTTGCATATACTCTATTTTAGAATCTAATAAGAATTTCAACCCATGGATGATTTAAAAAGATTATTTCAATAAATGGGGTGCTTTGTTCACAATAAGTCACTGATTTGAACCTGGGCTTAGAGCTAAGATGTGATTTGAGAAGGCCTGCTGATTACTAAATGATTGTTTAAATCTTTGCTTGTTGTCAGAGGCCCTTTACTGAACACCACAGCATGTTAAAGAGATGCTCTTCAGTGTAAACAAATAAATCATAGAATCCTAACATTATATAAGAATCTATGAAGCTAATGAAAACTCAGGGAAATGTGCTATAGCTGAGGGTTGCTGGAGGGGAGGTGGCTGGGGGGATGGGGTAATTGGGTGATGGACATTAAGGAGGGCACTTGATGTAATGAGCACTGGGTGTTATATGCAAATGATGAATCACTAAATTCTACCCTGAAATTAATAATACACTATATGTTAAATAACTTGAATTTAAATAAGACAAAAGAATTTATGTGCATCACTTAATCTAATGAATAGAATAAAGCTATAGACCTGTGGGTGTGCCACATACAAGCAACACCCCCTATCTCCACCTGCCCTCCATGATGTCTGTTTAAGATCACTGAATTGACAAACACATACCAGGTGTTAATTCGAGGTAAGTATAAAGTTTCTAACAACATTGGGGATTTATAGTAACCAATAGAACTAATTAAAAGGATATGCTTCTTTTTTTATGAGAATAAAGTCCAAAGGGTTCTGAACTTGGATGAAAGAAATTTAAAACTGTAATTTCAACCTTTAACTAAAATTTCACATTTCCATCTGTTATAAATATAGGCAACAAACCACTATAGTAATGACTAGTTTTTGTGACCTCAACACAAGATATTTGCATATATTACTGTTGATATAGATATCTTGAAATAGCCTATATGCTCATTTTTAGTTAAAATGATGGTAAGTATTAGATAAATCCATTAGATCTTGTTATTAAATGCATTAGTAAAGAATACATAGATCATTATATTGTAAATTTTAAAAAATGATATCTATGTGATAAAACTAGTTCCCTTTGTAATCCCATTTATTTTATGCTATGCATTTAAGAACATTTCTGGGAAGAAATGCAGAAGACTCACAAGACTCTCCAAAGGGCTATGGCCCAGGAAAGATTAAGAAACCCTGGTCTAATAGCAGTCAAAACCAGAGTAGGACTGTCTTTACTTGAGAATTAACAGGTCGTAAGTTTCAAAGACAAGTAGCCTAACTCACAGTTAACAAAAAAAAGATCCTTTTACTGACCGGGTCTATTGTGATTCTAAGTTGGAGACTGCAGAGGTAATATTTTGTCACTACTATGTGTCAGAGATGTCTACATGAGAAGAGAGGTCATAATCATTTTGTTCTTTGTGGTTTTTTCCCCATATATTGGTTAAAAATTACTTTTAACTATATCTGTTTGGACTTTCTCGGCAATAAGTAAATGATCTTTTAAAAAGCCACATAAAACAGAACCATGACTTTAATTCTTTGTGCCTTATATACAGGCATGAGATTTGCCATGTAGTGATATATATAGTGATTATGCTTTACCAAAGAATAATGGCAGCAACAATAACTCCCAAAGCTGCTTTTGTTCATTGAAATGAGTGATATTTGTTGCTTTAAAAAATATTTCCTAATTATATATGGCTATTTCTTTGCTGAGTGCTGACCAGTCCTGGCCTTCCTTTTCCAAGCTGACAGAAGGTTTCAGGTTGAAAGGGATTTGGACTTGAAACTGAATTTCTAATCTGACCAGCTCCCCAAATGGGGCTCCTGTTCTTGGCAAAATGCTCTCTGCATATTTCCAGGAAGTCATCAATTATTCAGAGGGACCTTTCAAATGCCAACAGTTTAAATAAGAAAATGTGCCATGACAGAAGGAAGCAAGAATGGAGAGTCTCAGGCTGAGCTGCTCCTGCTAAAAGAAAACTGCATACCAGGGCTTTAGTCTCAGGAAGGCTTTTGACCCAGTGACTCCTTAGATCAGCTGGGTCCAGAGGGGTTCTGAGTACTGTGAAGGTTTTAATCCATTTGCCCTGAGGTGGGTGGTCTGTAATATACTGATTCTTCTCATGTCTCACACTTTATTCCCTGAGAAACACTAATGAACATCACTTGATTCTTTATTGAAATTGCATTCTTTCGAGTGCATACCTCATGCTCTGATACTGACACAATTCTTTCAAATTCAAAGTTTCAGGAAAAAGTTGGACCTAAAAAGTTGATTCCCCTCCTCTCTATTTCATTTTAATAGATATTAAATGTCTATCATGTGCTTGGCATTATGCTAGCTGTTATGGCAGACACAATGTTTGCTCTGAGGAAATTCAAACTAAAATAATGGATTGGACAAGGACACAGTGACTATAGGTGTTTGAGTTAAGAGGTTCATGCCTTAAGAGAAGTAGAGTAAATCTCTCGTTTAGAAAGCTTGGTGAATCCTTAGATCCCCAAATATCACTACAGTCAACAATCTCTTTGACTTTTTAATTTGTAAAATGAGAAACTGAAAATATAAATTGTTATTACACATGGTTAAATGAGGTGATGTATCAAAAGAGGACAATACCTTGTAGACATCCGAGGCTTGGCTAATTCATTAGTAGAACAACTCACTCCTGCTTGATAGCCTTATTGTATGTGCAACTCATATGATAAATTATACCAAATCAGTTAGTTTTCGGTAACTCCTGGATGAGCCTTGAGTATTAAATTGATGGCATAATTAAGCCATTATGGAAATTAGGGAAAAGTTAACATAAAGATGTCTTTAAGGAAGAAGTGGATTTTGCCATGGACCTTGAAGAGCCATTAAGTGTGTAAAGCACAGAGAGGGAAAAGATGGTTGGGGATGATTCCTGGTAGAGAGAATAGCATAAGGGAAAACAAATAGCATAAGGGAAAACAAAGAGTTGGGTGACTATGACACATGTGCAGGAAACAGTGAGGCCTAGTTTGTGTGGAGCACGATGCTTGCATTACATATCCATGAAGAGATGGACATAAAAGAATAGATTAGGCCATATCGTGGAAGTTCTTCGTTTAGTTAACATTCAGCCG
Organism: Mirounga leonina; assembly: GCF_011800145.1. Lineage (NCBI taxonomy): Eukaryota > Metazoa > Chordata > Mammalia > Carnivora > Phocidae > Mirounga > Mirounga leonina. The sequence goes on from NW_023270807.1 coordinate 48,433,118, forward strand.
GGAACAATGGAATGCGATTTAACCGGGTCAGAGCTGTGCTTTGGAAAATTAGTTTGGTACAGCATGTAGAATGAATTGGAGGGTGCAAGTAACATTCACGGGAAGAGAGAGGCTGCAATAGTCCAGCTAGGGAATAGCTTAGGAGTTCAGCAGCTGGCTCTTGGCCTAGCTCAGTAGAGCCAATGAAGTTATTGATGATGTGAACTTGGGCTGTGACAGGGGAAGGGGGAGGCATTCAAGAAGCTTTGCAGAAGTGCACCTTACCAACTTAGCACCAGCTTTATAGGAAACAAGGGGGATATCAAGATGTTTTAGAAGTTTGAGGCCTAGGTGACTGAGAGGAGACAGAAATAACAGACATAAAGAATTTGAGAGAGCTGTCTTGTGGGATCAGGAAGATGGAGTAACTCAGGAGATCAATTTGGGGTACGTTGAATTTAGGTTGTAAGTGAGGTTTCTGAGTGGAGGTGCCTAACTGCAGTTAGCAATTTGGATATGGAGCTAGAAGAGAGATAAGGATTCAAATATACACTTAGGCATCATTTCAGAGGTAATTTTGAAACTATCAAAAGTAATAAGATTCCTGAAAAGATAAAAAAAAAAAGACAAAAGCTAAGGTTTGAACATTAGCACATGTCAACTGTTGGTATAAGGGTATGGATGAAGGCAGTGTGGATGAACCTTCGAGGGTCAGCTAGGTAACTTAAAGAGGGAGAGGAGCCTCAGGTTAGAGCATACTTGCCAACTGAGTGTGAGGTGGGGACTGAGGCACCAAGGAGGTAGACCTTTTTTAATGGGGCCCCAGGTGAGTTTCGATGAGTAGGCCCAGTATTGCCAGATCCTCTGATCTTTCAAAAGAAGTCATAACTCTAGATTATAGTGGGAATCATAAGATCATAACACATTAAATTAGACTTTTAAAAACACTGTGTAGGAGAAATAGAACCTATTTGTGATCCTGGACTACACCAAGGGTCATGGCGCTCTCCTTCTGAAGTAGATGGAGAACAGCCAGAGAGGTAGGACTAGAGCCAAGTTCTCATCACTCACAAGGACACTAATCCCTATGATGCCATGGATAGTGAGAATTTCAAGTTGTGTGGGTTACATCCCTCTGGGAAGCTAAGGAGGACAAGAAGTGAGAGTAGCACATTGAGTCTGATGAGTAGGACGCAGTTGGTGACTTTCTAAAGAGCGGTTTCAGCAGCAAGGTAAAGTTAGAGGTCAAATGAAGAGAGACATAGCCAGAGAGGGGAGAATTCTGAGAAGTTCTGCTAGGTCGATAATCTTACATTGCTATTGCTGGGATGGCAGATGGGAAGTCTTTAGTAGCTAGGACCACTGATTAAGAACATTTCATAAGGAAAATAAAAAAGACTTTCCAAATTACTACATTATTATGAGTGAATTAGGAGAGCAATTTGATCACTTGGAAAGTGCTCCTCTTTCAATAAATGTAAAATATGGATTCTTGCTGAGATTTCTAAGCTGCTTCATCTAAATTATATGCTAAAGTAGAGAAACAGATGTTAAATATGATTAAAACCAATTACAAGTTCCACAGTACAATACTGTGTTTTACTTACATTAGTCTCCCTGCTAGCTTAGGTGCCATCCGTTTTGCCTTTATTTCCTGTTCATAACTCCAGGGTAAGCAACATGGGGGATTTAAGCAGTTCAGACTGGAGCCTGATAGGAATATACGGATTCAAATAGAATTGCCTCAGCAAATCTAAACATCTAACATAAGGCTTACTGGAGAGGGAGGTGGGGGTGGTGTCCTGATTTTGCATATAAAGCAGATACTGAGTTGCTGGCCTGACATATCAGTGCTTGTATCAAAACGGAATTTTGACTCAATAGTAGGGTGAAATTTTCTGGATTTTTTTTGTTTTTAATCTTTTCAGTGGGTTATTGCTGTCTTAAGCATATGACTGAAGCCTACTTTTTATCATTCAGGAACTGGGAACAGTGACTCACTCAAATACCTCAAGAAAAAGGGGTCCCCTTATCGAAATTTTGGTGGCCTGGGATGGGAAGTGATCAAGAATGGCAATCCAGGGACTTGATTCTCCTCTTGCCTCCTGGTCTCCTTCCAGGTGTCTCTGCTGGGTCAATGCTCACGCTCCTCTTTCTCTCCCTCTCTGGATGGATTCTCGTGCTGACTCACAGAACAACCTCCTGAGAACTTTATCTTTCACAGAACCTTGCGGCTATTCTTTTTTTTTTTTTTTTTAAGATTTTATTTATTTATCGATTTATTTATTTGAGAGAGAGAGAGCGTGAACACAAGCAGGGGGAAGGGCAGAGAGAGAGGGAGAAGCAGGCTCCCTGCGGACCAAGGAGCCCCTGCGGGATTGGATCCCAGGATCTGGGATCATGACCTGAGCCAAGGGTGCCGCTTAACCCACTGAGCCACCCACGTGCCCCCCTTGCAGCTATTCTGATATCTCTTACTGCATCTACTTCAGCTCTCACCACCGACTATATTAGTCTCCTAGGATTCTTTCCTTAAATTTCCCGAAATCATGGTTTCTGATTATCTTTTTTGGGCTACTGATGGCCAACTATTTAGGATTGGCTGGCCTTGTGTCAGCTGACCATCACCTAGCCAATCACCTTCAGTGAGGGTTTGGGAAGATGTCTGATAAAATATATTTGTACCTTGCACAAGGACTTTAGACCTGGAAGATTTACTTGAATGGGTTTGTAGACAATACACCTGTACTAAATTTATTTTAAATAAATAAATTTTGCTATTCTCTGTCTAAGACAGGGGAGGCACTCAGTAAATATCTGTTAAATGTTGAATAAATGGAGTAGTTTGTGTTATGACTAGCTGTGTGTGTGTTTGTATATGTGAGAAAAATGTTCTCACATTTGGGACTAAAGGAAGTCCACTTATATATTTTTTAATTATTGCATTTGGAAAACTAAACAAGGAAAAGCACTTGTGCTGGAGCAGCATCTGATTTAAAAATAGCTATATTTCTTTTTAGGGCTTTAATTGTAAAATATCCTAAATTCTTCTTAAGCTCCAGTCAGTCACGGGTTGTGTGCTCAATAGCCTACTCCCATATTCTTTCCTCTCTTTGTGTAAAATGGGGCCAATAGAGAAATCCAAGTTGATTTAAACATATATCTTTCTTACAAAATGAGTCAATTAATAGTTTAAAACTCTTGATTCCCTGGGACTCAAGTCTTATAAGAAACTGATTACCATAACTCATTTTCAGAGTCAATTCTCTCAATTCTAATTAGAAGTTTCTGAGGAATCCTGAGTACTTGTAATTCACACATAACATTAGCTATGCTTGAGTTATTCATTGGGCAGTTTTTTCTTTTTCTAATGACCTCTCCTCAATTTCTGAATGGATGGAGACCTCAGTCTTCTATTTTCTTACCTTCCTCCACCTTCTTTACATTCCACATTGTCATCCATTACAAAGTAGTTGATGTGGTTTCAGTTATAGTGTTTTGGTTTCTTGTATTTTTCTAAAGTCTTAAATTATTTAGCAGATTCCATTAGAGAGTGTTGCCCTTATGCACATTTATTTGTAATGAAATGCGTTCTGGAATAACCCAAAAATAGTCATTTCCTTGATACTATTGGCTCCTCTTCCATTCAGTGGTAGTTTGTAGATATTGAGAACCCACAATGCAAAATGGAAATGCCAGTGTATATCCTGAAGCTCTACTTGATGGGATTCAATGATTCCTATTCCACAAAAATTGGCTCCAGTGGTGATACATGCACTGCTGCAACTTTGATGCAGACCCTCTCATTTCAAAGCAGAGGGTAATATTCAGGATAAAAACACAGATAGATAGAGGTGAAGCTGCAGGGAGCCAGGAGAGGGCAGTGGAACTGGGAGAGTGGCAGGCCTTGGGTCAGGCTATTACTGAGTTCTGGAGCTTGAGTATTGAATGCAATGTTTAGCTAATCAATGAAAAATCGGTAAAAAATTAAAAGTATAAAAATGAGGGTTGTGAGAAGGCATGGGACAGACTGGCCAGCCAGCTGAGATCATGTTTAACCACAACAGGAGATGTGGCCAAGTTAGCACCGATGGGCATTGAAGAGTAGGGGCTGAAATCAGGAGTAAGGCTGAGCACCCAAGAGTGAGGGTATAGTGAACAAGTCAGCTGAAAATCTCATGGCAAATTGTCAGTCTCCATGGCATTTACTCCATCCCCTTTAGAAACTGGGACCCAGTTCTGCCTCAGTAGGTGCTATAAATTATCTACACTTGAGATCATTCTCAGTTGAGAGTGATATGGCTCTTCAGGGGGCATTTGACAATGTTTGAAGACATATTTTCTTGTCACAAGTGGCTGGTGTTACTGGCATCTAGAGGGTAGAGGGCAGTGATACTCTTAAATATTGTTAATACATAGGATAGCTCCCCCTATAACAAAGAATGATCTGATTCAACATGTCAACAGTTTCAAGTTTGAGAAAGTTAATGGGAGACATTCTTAAGGACCCATTTCCTACATGTTGACCTTATATTACATGTTGACTGTAATGATTGCTATCTCTTCCTAACCTTCCCCACTGCCACAATTACACCACCTCCTTCTTTTTCTTCCCAAGCACCCATTCATACTTCAGTGGATTTTTGAAAATTGCATCTGAAAGGAATTATTCTGGAGTTTCTGAATATTTTGAAAATGTTTATTAATAAGTCAATTCAATTCAGTTCAACAAACATTTGTTGAGTTTCTGCTCATAAGTATTTTGCTGTATTTCCTATATAAGGGAATACAGAGGTTAATAAGCCAGGGTCCCTGTCCTATATGAGATCATAATTTAGTGTGGGAGCCAGCATATATAATTAATTATAATAAAGACAGACTAAGGTAGAGCCCATAACTGAAGGATAACTTAGATGCCAGCTTGGGTCTTCTTGGCTCTAGAGATATAGGTAGCATTGTTTCATATCTCCAAGTCTGTTACTTGAGTATATGTGAACCTTCTAAAATTTTTTTGCAAATTCACAGGGCTTATACTGTTATATTCTGGCTCCTGTATTAATGCCTCCTTTCTCTATCCACCTCCTCCACAAAGATTCATTCCTATGTTGGTTTTCAAGTGTAAAACCACCTACTCCAAGATTTCCTTGCATTTTTGCAGAATGTACCATTAATTCCAGGGTATTCATGGAGGGATCTCTTTGAATAATCTGCTCATTCAGAGTCCCCCACCCTTCATCACTTTCCTTTGGACTCTCACCTCCCAACTCTTCTGTAGAACAACACATTTCTTCCATTGCCAGATGCCTAGCAGTTCTCCCCAGGCCCAGCCCATTTGTGTTCTCACCTTTTATCTTTGACCTTTTTCAGGATATACTTCTTTCCATAGAAATACAATTCCCTTCCTAAGAGAATTTTTGGTGCCAGAAATAACATTTCCTTCACGTCTTTACAAAAATATAATCACATTACTTAAGTAGAAGAAATAAACTGGATGATGGGATCAGGAAAGACTGTGTAGGGGTTGTGAGCCTGAAGATAGCAACAGGAATTAGCAGACAGAAGGGAGGAAGCTGCAGATATTCCAGGCACGGCAGACAGTATCAACAAGGCACAGAGGCTAGAAGTGCTCTGTGTTTGGGAAATTGGTATGACAATAGTACAAGGAGTGTTTATGCTGAGAAATTTAGGCTTTGCTCTGTATTCAGTGGGAAATCATTAAAGCATCCTAAATATATGTGTGTGTTGGGGAGGATGGGGGTGCCATGATCAGATCCACATTTTAGAGAGATCACTCCAGATACAGTGTGGCAGGTGGATCAGAGCAAGGAGCAATGGTGGGTAGGTGACCAATCAGGGGACAATCACAGTCGTCCAAACAAGAAATTACATAGTGCCATACACTGAATGTGTCCCCTCCCCCCCCCAATTCATATGTTATAGGAGGATTATCAGACTAAAACACATGGGAATGGGAAAGGGGAGTGGAGAATATTTTATTTAATTTTTTGGGCAATATTTTGTAATTTCATGTGCATGTCTCTTCTATTTTATGATATGGAAGGAAAGAGAATATAATTTAGTGTCATAAGATCTAAGTTTGACTCCCAGATTTGTGAATTTTTTAGTCATTATGCCCAGAGGGCTGCTATTTTTGAGGTGTCTCAAGTGGCCATTTGGGCTGTGTATGTCATCATTAACCAAAGAGACCCTCCTCTTAGGAGGTCAAGCAAACAATCATCAACCTTTTCTGAAATAGATTCTTGAGTGGGTTTCCTCCTCCTACCCTTTACTTCTGTTCTATAAGGTTATCTTTGTTTTCTTGAGATAGCTGTGGTTCACTCACTTTTGTTTTCCTTTGAAGAGTTGGTTTGGCAAGGCAAAAACCCTGGGTGTTCCAGCCCCCAAATGCCCCCTTTTCCGCTCAAAAAGTTGCTGCATGGTCCTGACTTTTGTAACCTGAATATGCAATACTTATTTGCTTGACCATGGAAAGGACCATTTTTTTTGTAGGTCTCTGGAATATTTTCCTTGAGGATATTCCTGGTAGTTTCAAGTTCTAAATATCTTTACCTTGCTCTCACTCCTCTGCATGGTAACTATACAAACTTCATTCCTGTATGGTTGTCCTTTAATATTCCTCTAGCAGTTGCCATTCCAGGCTCCTGGTGTTCCTTTAGTTTCTCCAAAGAGCTTCTGGAACATCCTTCCAGTCACTCCCACTTCTCCCAGGAACATCATCTCTGTCACCCTTGTTTGGAGTGAGTCTTTATTTTTATTTTCCGGGAAGAGAAACTCCAGTGGTTGCACAGGATTCGTCAGTTCAAATCTTGATTCGATCAGAACATCCTTAAAGAGACAAACATGTAAGAAATAAAACATTGCTTAGAATCAGCAATCATTTGCTGTCTACTAGGTGGGAAAGTTACAGTCTTTCTCTAAACCTTAAAATTCTCGTCTTTCAAGCTAATATAACACATTGCAGGGTTATTGTGAGGGTTAGATGAGATGATGCATATGAAAGCACTGTTTGAACTTTGCAATAGGATATACATTTTGGTGTCATAATTATTCTACATCACTTATTGCATGTTGTATAGTATTTCATTAATAGTGGATAGGCAAAAAAGACCAGTAAATGATTTAATGTAAATAACAATCTAATAGCCCTTGTTATGAAGTGAACGGGAGTAAGAAAGGAGGATGTGCGAGAGAGGAGGTGCCAACTTGCTGATGTAATTTTTTTGTACTTAACAGTAGATAAGAAGGGCCTCCTTAGTCTTTTGGTCATGAGCCTAAAACTTGATTCATGCCACTAATCTGAGTCTCTATTTCAGTCTAGTATGTAACCAAAAGTACTGTAATGACATACTTATAAGGCCACCTCTCGAATTTTTGGCTTTAAAGTGTTGAATTCTCACCAAACATTATAAGACATTACTACTTGGAGATATTAATTATAAGGACTCAAGAGATAAGCATCTCAGCTTTTGGAAGATTAAGTTTATCCTGAAGTTTGCCCACCTCAATTAAACCTGCCTCTCCAGCCCTTCATTTGGGACAGTTAACTCAGAGACAAGGATGCCTCATCTGCAATGATTTCCTCTATAATTAGGAAAGTGCAAGCATTAACATTTAGAAACAAAGAAACTATTCTGTGTATTTTGGATGATTCACAATCATTTAGACAAGTAGCTTCCTCTGTAGTCCAAAGCTTTCTCCAAAAATGTTCCAATGGTTGTTGCAGTATCTCATGCCATTTAAGTTGACTTCATTTTTTTTTCCCGGACAGTTTTTCACCTTTGTTTTAGCTACTTCTAGATTGTACACTTGGAAATCAGGCTTAAAGCTAACTCTCTCTTAGAGAAATCACCATAGCACGAAACTGAAATCTGTCACGTGACTGGCATCATGTTTTTTGTAAATGGGGAGTTTTGCTGAAATCAGGTGGTCAAGTAATCAGAAGAAAAGATGAGAGAAAAGCCCCAGGGAAGCATGCTAGAAATTGGAAATGTGTGGGTACATACTTGTATTTGCCATCTGTTCAACTGGATTTATAATTTGGGAAGAGTCAGAGAAGAGATGAATAGAAAAAAAAATATATTAGTTGCCACAAGAGAATTTAAGAGAAGCTTAAAAAAAGCTTTGGTAGACAGAGATTAAACTAATGAAATGAGCCAGTGAACTTCTGTTGAAATTTTCTGTCTCTGGATGATTTCTCCAAATGTTTGGAACCTTTCTTATTTAAAGGCTTAGGAATAGCACATTCTCAATTGTTTTATTGACTTCTACCAAGATGACTTATAAAAGCATCCTAACGCCTTTGGCTTCTAATCGCTCCTCCTGAGAAACTGTTCTAATTTTGCCAAATGAATTGGGAAGGTGAGAGTGTATGAAACTTCTTCCAGGTTTGTCTTGCTTCAAATTATGTTCCTTCTTGTTATGAATGTCTAACGATAAAAATACTATCCCATTGCCATCTGTTAAGTACATTCTAAACAGTTTGAGAATATATTAGAACAATACCTTGCATGTTGAATTTATCTTCCAGAGATGGGGTGGCCTCATCAGTCTCCAAGGTCATGGCACAGTCAGGACACCTGTGAAGAATGAAGCCACCCTCATCATGTGCAGATGAATTCAATTTTCTTTCTATTGTAATGTCATGTTTGATTCACTCACTTCTTATTTTTATTTTTAAAGACAGCCTACTGCTGCAAGCCTCTTTCTTTGTCACCGCAAATAGGAAACATTCCTCAGAACTATCAAGCTCTGACTCTCTTTGCCTTTCCAAGGTTGGTGAACACCTCAAACACCGAAGTAGAGTACTTAGATTAGAAATATTTTTGGTCTAGGAATGTCAGGCAACTCTATGATATCCAAAGTTCGACTGTTAAATTCATCATCACAGAAATTGTCTATTTGATTTGATTTTTGCTTTTCTTGATCTTACGTGCTAAAGTAGCACACAGGCCCCTGCATCGTGTGGGCAGCATCCTATACGCTGCACCTTAACGAGGGATGGGTCACAACACAGCCTGAATCTGAATCCAATTAGAGTAGCAAAAGGTTCTGCAGAATAAGTCTCCCGTCTTTGCTGGTTTCCTCTTTAGAGAAACAAGGCAATGTTTCCACATTATATTTACTTAATGGATGAGACTCAGTCTATTAGATGAGATATAAAATAAATTAAATTCTGTGGCAGGGGAACACCCCGAGGGCACTGCGGTTTGTAACACTATGTTAATATTCTCCAAGACCACTGCATGAGCTTAGCAGAACTATCTTCAAAATTAGCTTTACAGGCCACCTGCAGACTTCTTTTTTGCTTTCCTAATCAAAACTGCAATCCTAGGTAATTTAACAAAATATTAAGTAAATAATTGCTTCAGAATATTTTAGGTTTAGGGACATAAATCGTATTCTTTTTATATGCCTGCTGATGCTGAGAAGCAGGGAGGTTCCAACTTCACAATTTCAGTTTTGGGTGAGCTCTATTACTTTCCATTCTGAAAAATTAAATTCCTTCTGCAGATGGATGTAACAGAATCCTTAGCTAAATTATACTGGAAAGAGGATCTGACTTCAGGGGTCTGTACAGTTACATACTCAGGATCAAGATAAAAAAGAGTGTAACAAGCTCTAGGGTTTTGGAGTATATCCATGCGTACTTATGAATGTGAACTCCTTTTTTGGGGATGGTTTTTGTTATGCTCTTCCAAACCAGTGCTTTCTGAAACTGAACACCAACTGGGATAATAAGGACCTGTGGTGGGTGAGCCTCATAACTGCAGTTGTGGATGGAGGGGGCTTCCTAATTAGACGCTGGCAGCTTAAACCTGGCAATCTCTGCAGCAAAAAAGTGGTTGTGATAATAATGACAGCAGCAGGGTGTGCTGTGTGTGAACAGAGAAGCATTTGCATTTTGCAATAAGCAATCTGCTTTTGGATGTAGCTCTTCCATAACGTCAAGTTTTGGTTTAGATTCTGCTTTGGTTCTGTTGATGGCTTCTCTTATCCTCCTTTAGCTCCTTCCTTCTCTATTTTCTATAGAATGATGGGGTTTTCTTTATTCCCTCCCCCTGCACCCGTGCCCCTTTCTGGTTGGAAGGTTTTTTATTGTCTTTTCAACTCCTTAATGGTTATTTTTATTTTTAGCATGTTTTTTACTTACTAATGCCAAATATTAATCAGTGTCCTGCTTTTCTCCCAAATCCTATGAGGACTTTAGAACTCAGTAGCTCTTGTCACCTCTGTAATAACTTGTACATTGTTTTTGTCCCATAGCTGCCTCATGTCATTTAGAAAAACTTAAAATTAGTCATTTTTATTTCCTAATAAAGCTGATACTCATGCTTCCAGTTCTTTGCTCACTATTCCTCCTTGCATAGCCCTCTTTCCTTTTCATTTACTTTTCCATTCTAAGTTCATTCCCCTGAAGTGTATCTTTTAAAAGATTTTTTGTGTAGGGATCTGCTAATGGATAGTTATGCTCAATTTTGTAGTCTGAAAATGTCTCTATTTTGTTCTCATTCTTCAATAGTAGTTTGGCTGGTCATATGACAGTAAGTTGACAGTTATTTTCTTTTAACGCTTTGTATCCTTCCCCTGCCGCCCCGAGCTTCTATTATTGTTATTAGGAAGTCCCCTAGGGGATGCCTTTGCTTTCTATATTATCTATTTATTTTAAAAACATTATCTTTGTCTTTAGTGTATTCCAGTTTCTCCACTATGTGCCTAGGTAGAATTTATTTTTGTTTATCCTGTTCAGGACCAGGAAAAATAATTGCCTAAAGTCGTAGAAAAGAATTCTAGTATTGCCTATCCCAAATGTTCATCATTTGCCAATTACCTTCACAATGTTTGCCCCATCTGCTTACCACCATACTTATGTTTGCCATCATACTTAATATCTTTCTTTAAATGGGCTTTAAAAAGCTTTACTATAGTATAAATAAGTACAAAAGAAAAATTCTATGAAATTATGGGTTTAATATGCTAATTATAATTTCCTAATGAAAATATAGCTAATATTTTATTTAAATAGAAAAGTTCTTGTTTGTACCACCTAAAATACTTTGTACACAAGCAGTGAATTCATCTTATGGAATGAAAAATGCTACTTTAAGTATGCCTTTGTTTGAATTCTTCCTCAGACTTATGAGGAGGATTCTATTCCCTAACTGGATGAAATGACTTCTGGAAGCTTCTGCATTTGGTTAGGGCATTGTCTGATTCTGGGAATCTTGCCCCACCATAAAAGGAAAGTATGATGTTCTATGGTCCTGGCCATTTTGGCTAATGGAAGTGACTAGAAGTGGTGAAAGCAGAGGTTGAGAATTGAGAGTCCTCTAGCTACTCTCAATTCTTAATCTCTGGTTCACAAAATGGACAAAAATTTGCATTTCAACACAATGTTTGAGTCAATCTCTTTTACCAAGGAAACTGATGAGTAAAGCCAAACTTTTAAGTTTATACTTCATAGGAGGTTAACAAAGCAACAAAACACTAAGCCAACTTAACCACTGCTCTTGTGAGCCAAGGGTGAAAGAAATTTATGGTCAGATTTAAAATGCTTTCCTTGATCAGAATATTCACACAAGTATGCTAACTCAGGGAGAGATAATTCCTCAGTCAAATTCCCACTCCAACTGAGATATTATCACTGTTTGAAACACTGAAGAGACTATGATATGCTAATAGCTTTAAATTAGTTCACATTCAAATTTCTAGGTGTTTGGGGAAACTAAACATGCTTTACAGTAATTGGCCTCTTCTGTAAATGTGGCCTTAGGTACCACTTCTTGTGTTGAACAGCCACTTTTGAGTCCAGGAGTGAGGGGTTCCAGGCCTAGTTATCTCAGTCTTCCTTAAGTAGACATGGCTCTCTGCCATCTCACTGGGAGGCCTTCCCCAGTGTGGTACCTAGCTGCTTAGCTGGTTTTAATTTGGCCTTTTGTAGAAAGTTTTATTTAAAAACAACTATGAAAAGGACCATTAATGTCCAAGAAAGTGAAATTTGGGCCAGGATGAAAAGGATGCAAAGATGCCAGTAAACCATGGATACTTAATGAGAAACTCCAGAGAAGGAATGAAATCAAACAAATTTGACTCCATCCCAATGAGCTGTGTTTAGTTTTAGATAAATATATACTTAAGCAAGTCATGTAGGGGACTAAAAATAGCATTCAGGTTCAGGATAGTTTCTACCCCATTTATTAGAAAATGCATGAACTCAATGGTAATTCAAGAGGATCCAAATTAATAACAAAAGAAAAATCTTTGAGAAAAACAACCCCTGCTCCCAAACAAGAAAAACAGAAAGAAATAAAAATAAACTTAAAAATAAGGAAGAAAAATAAATGCCTAAAAGGTAAAACTTTGATATTTTAGGTTAAGAAAGAGAGAAGAGAGTTAAGAATCCCTTCTTTCCTCCCACCTGGTGACTTCTCCATTACCCGGGAATGCAGAGATGAAGGACAGTAAGCTGTTTCTGCTGGAGAAGGTAACATGGCCATAGGCACTTACATTTTGAGATGGTGTTGAGTGTAGGGCAGATATGGATGGAATGGTCAGATCCTGACATTTCTGATGGAACAGTGGCAGCAGTTCTGTGCTACAACTGTGCACAGTTGTAGACTACTAAGTAGAGTTTACTTAGGGTGCCAAACTAACCCTCTGTTGAAAAGCTGGATAACTCTTCAAGGTCACTGAAGAAGGGGTATGTATACCAAAGAGCTGCCATAACAAAGTACCACAGATTGGGTGGCTTAAACAACAGACTTCTATTTCCTCACAGCTCTGGAGGCTGCAAATCCTAGATCAAGGTGTCAACAAATTTGGTTTCATTCTGAGGTCTCCCTTCTGGGCTTGTAGATGGCGTTCTTCTCCCTGTGTCTTTACATGCTCTTCCTTCTGTGCATGTCTGTGTCCTCACCTCTTCTTATGAGGACAGTGGTCATATTGGATTAGGGCCTATCCCAATGACCCTGTTTTACCTTAATTACCTCTTTAAAGGCCCCTTTTCCAAATACAGTAACATTCGGAGGTCCTAGGGGTTTGCATCTCAACGTATACCTTTTTTTTGGTGGTGGTGGTAGGGGAGCAATTAAGGCTTCCCCAAAAGAGGGTGATTTGGGCAAATATCCATGCATATCTTTGCAGAAGTAAGTGGTACCCTCTAAAAGTCCTTGACTACCTGTAAATATTATTTAAGTCAAACCTGCTTTGTGTGATTTTTTTCTAAAATTAATAATTGAATACTAAGGTATTAGGATTACTTAGAAGAATATTAATTACAGAGTTTTGAAATACTTTTGTCTTCTCACCACACTCAAAATAGAAATCAAGAATCTTGATTGAATATCTAGTGCTGGTGAGTGTTCAATAATGATGATATTAGTTAATAATAGTAGAACAATTCTGAACAAAATAATAATAATAATAAAAAAACCCAACCATGGAATTCTTTGTGGCCTAAAAGAAAAGTCATAATTTTTCCATATATATAGGAATAAAAAATTGTGTTGAAATGGTATAAGCTGTGTTTGAGGAACTTGAGTATTTCTTGAACTACAACTGCCTCAAGAAATATTTTCCCACAGTTCCTTCCACCCCTAAGCCATGTATCTGGTGCTTTGGGAAGGGTTCTGTTTCTAGCTGGCCAATTATGGATGATAAATAAATGATAAATATAGTCACAGACTGAAGTCCAAACATTTGATAAGCTTTGAAAGATAAACTTTAAATGAAATTGAAAATGACATCTATGTCATTTTGTTATGTTACCTTTTAATATGTTACCTTTTCTTTTGGCTTAATATGTTACTTTTTAATATGTTACCCTTTCTTTTGGCTTCTTTGAGGACAAAGTTTGGGTCCAAACCTCAAGGTAGGGTTGGACATGGTTACCTCTGACATGGCCTGTTGGGCACTTTAATCTATATCTAAGTACTTTCAACTTTCTTTATGCATTGTTAGCTTGTTTTAGGCCTAGAGACTCAAACGGAAGCTAAAGGGGAAAATATATATTGTTAATCAGACTGTACCTCTGCAGAGTCCAAAAGAGAAAAGGAAACTATTTCCTAAAGGCCAATGTTTGCATTTTCCCTGAGAACTAGGAAAAGTTTGAGTTTGACAGAGAATGAGGTTCACCAGTGATGAGATATTGTTCTCATTTTATCTTTTGTAAGAAAATAAAAAGTAAAAATAATACAGAATGTATAGTCAAAATTGGAGGCATGATTTTAATATTTTCAAGAAAACGCAATATTCTAGACCAAGTTTTATCTCCATACAAATTGCTGATTTTGAAAACCATAAAAGTGAGGTATTTTTTGGAACCCTTTGAATACAGATATATAATTCTTAATTTCATAATAAAGTATTGGGCTCCCCCTCCCCCCCAACTACACATTAATTTTATTTTGTTTGTTTCTTATTAAACTGATTTTACCACTAGATACATTTAAAAACATCTCCCAAGTAGCAGTAATTATAATTTGGTTTGGCAACTCATGACAATGCTTGGTGTCAAATAAAAATTTGCCTTTAAAATGATACGCATATATCTCCCAAATACTTCATTTCTTATTTTTATGAGCATTGTGGAGAAATAGCTCTGCAGTGAAGGCATTCACAAATATAATAGTAATGCTATTATTTCTGATTTCTATATAGAGCTTTTTATTTAGTGATCACAAAATGCATCAGAAATGTAGCCTCATCTGTTTGCCCAATACTAATCACTGCCGAATTTCTTGCTAACAAATGTAGAAAGAGAAGCAAGGAAGTTGGGCGTGATTTTATACAAACATCCCTGATGTTTGGAAAGACTGCCAAGGGGAGAGGATTCTTTTCTGACCCCTGGGTTGCTATTTTAGCCCCTATTTAGCCTTTTTCCCATGGAGAAAATGAACTATCTCACACAATATGTTTACAGTACAATATGTAAGGCAAAATGGCACAACACAGTTCTGTCAATATCATTTACGATGAACAAATTAAAAAAAGATTTCTTTCATAAAATCAATAGTGCGTGCGAGAAAAATCGAGATGAATAGGCGAGGGAGAGAAGGTGCCCAGGGTGACAAATGGGTGGCATCTTTGCACATTCCTGCCTGAGTGAGCAAAGGTAAACAATTATTCGCTGAATTTGTGTTTTCACTGTGTAAGTTGGGTCAACAGAGTCTGATAGGAGGAAGAGAGGATATATTGTTGAGGCATAAAATAAAAATGTTTATCTGAGCATTTATCACCCCTTGATCTAAAGTGGAATTCAGAGATGGGGCTCTGCGCTCGGCAGACTCAGCTCTTGGTTTATACGCAGCCTCAGAATCGCTCTGCAAACCATAAAACGTGCTTTCTCACTTTTCTGCTTGGATGATTTTAGAGCTGCTCTTTAGAGACCAATTTCTCTAATGGTGAGATCTAATTCAATTGTGTGCTCACTCAATTCAGAGGGAAGTCCATGGAAAGAACAGCACCACAGCATGTTTGGGTGCTGGTTGGATGAAAATCCTATTCTGGGCAGTGAGGAGAGCAAATGTATTGCTTCCCACTGAATGTGTTGGTCATGCCTCGCTCTGAAGCCTTCTTATTCATTTAATTCAGGTGAAAACTCTACTGTGCAAAGATTACATACATCTTGACTGATTTTGAAATGGTTGTAATAGTTTTTCTTTTTCCTGAATTCTACTTCTAATCACTGTTATTTAGGAATGGACTATGTCAGTTCACTGGATTTTTTTCAACTTAACTATAGCCAGTTACCATACCATTGATTGCATGGCTTATACCCATTCTGAATTTGTCATTAAAGCCCCCCAATACCACAGTAATCTCATGTTGTTGTTTAGAAAGACCTGCGTTGTAAACTCTCATGGACCAAGGTTAAGCTAATGCTGCTCATTCTGTATTGTTCTTATTTAGTATTGTGCTCATGATATTTGGACAAGTCATAAATACCTCTGATGATAATGAATTTATTTGAATGCTACATTTGCCTACAGAGAACCAACTCTCAGTAGGATCTGTGCTTTGAGTTATTTGTATATAGTGATGGTAGATGTGATCCTCATTCAAATATCCTCTTCTAGCCATTTCCCCAGAAATGATTATTTCATGTGTGCTCTGGACAACAAGGAAAGGTAAGCAGACTGTCTTGTACATTAGGCCTTATTCATTGATTAAGCCTTCCAACTTTCATACTATACTTAGTAGGCTTACAATGAAAAGACCAATGCTTCAGAGACTTTTAATTTTCTCCTAGTTATCTGGTTTCTAATGAAAACAATAGAATTACAGAATTTCTGGAAATTAAAGGGAGCGAAAGACCCTCTAATACTCTGACTTTACAGATGGTGAAAGAGAGGCTTGGTGAATTCGAGTTCTAAGATTAGTTAATGGCAAAGTCAGGACCCGAATCTGACCCTGTTCCTTTAGTTACTTATCACATGGCCTCCTCTATGGCAGGCACTGTGCTAGTTGCGATGGATACAGAAGTGGATGGGACAGACCCAGAACATGAGGGATAAAAACTTAGTGAGTCTCCCTCCTTTCAACTGGACCTCTGAGCGAGATCAACTCAATGTTGACTTCTTGAAGCACATTCATGGCTTAAAGTAATATTTAAAATATGTAAATTCTTCGGTAACTTTTTTTTTGAGGGAACATGTATGTTTGCGTGTGCGTGCCAGCTGGCAGGCGTGGGAGGGGGAGGGGGGCGGGGCAGAGGGAGAAGAAGAGAGAGAGAATGTTAAGCATGTTCCACACCCAGGGCAGAGCCCAAGGCAGGGCTTGATCTCATGACCCTGAGACCATGACCCTGAGTCATTATCTGAGCCAAAATCAAGAGTCCAAGGCTTAACTGACTGAGCCACCCAGGTGCCTTCTTAGGTAACTGTTTTTAATCCTGGCCTGTTCTTCCATTTTTAGCATCATGGTTTTCCAAGAAAGGTATCTTAAACCAGCTTCACTAACATGTTCCTCTTCCCACTGGTGTAGTTTGTTTCCTCGAAGTTCTTTGGCTTTGTGCCAGTGGTCTCTCTTGTTTCCACTACTGTCTGGTGCTGGTAGAGCAAAAAGAAACCCGGAGAGAGAAACTCCCGAAGATCAAGAAAGAGAAGGCCTACCCCTCTCCAGCATTCCACAGACCGCTAATTCTAAGAATCATTCTTCTGACTCTTCCCTGATAGCCAGTTTGTCAAGATTTCTCAGAATTAATTTATTCTTTGCTCTCTACATCTTCTTTTATTTTCTACCTTGGAAGATACTAGAACAAAAACCTAGGTCCTACATCTGCCAGCATAAAGCCTTGTCATTGCTTTTTATTCTTATTAGCAAGAAATAATTTTCCATTTTAAAAATGTTGTCATTTTGTCTTTAATGAAAACTTATGTTTACATGAAGCTTTATTGTTTACACAGTGCTTCATATATTTTATCCTTTTTAAAAAAATATTTTGTTTACTTATTTGAGAGAGAGAGAGAGCATGTGCAGGGGGGGGCAAAGGGGCAAAGGAAGAGGGGAGAGAGAATCTCAAGCAGGCTCTGTGCTGAGCATGGAGCCCAGTGCGGGGCTCGATTCCAGGACCCCGAGATCACGACCTGAACTGAAACCGGGAGTCAGGCTCTTAACCAACTGTGCCAAAGAATTTCTTTGTCATTTTACATATATCATTTTATGGTCTTTATAGTTCTTTATCATTTTACATTTTCTCCATTTACAGTGTGAAACCAAAGGCTCAAAAGGTGTGGTGAGAAATAAGATCACATTTTTGCTGCCTGCTAGAAGGTGGCTGGCAGTTTGCTGAGAAATGATCTTGACTTATTCCATTAAGCCACACTACCACCATGATGACTTTTAAAACCATTCCTCTTGATTACTCATAAATTATATTGAAGTCTTCCTGAACAAATTTTTTTCAGAGCATAAACATGTTTTGAAAACATAGCAAACATAGCAAAACAAATTGCAAATTTTGCAAACATAGCAAAATTTTAAATAGCAATATGAAGTTGTGTCCCTTTAATAATGTATGAGTTTATGTAGGATTTGTTAAATAATTTGTAGAAGTAATGGCATTTGATCTTCTACAAGTAGTCTTCCCTTGGGAAGGGAGTTTGGGTCCCAATATAGAGGTTAAGAGTGTGGACTCTGCAAACAGACTGTCTAGTTTCAAATCTTGGCTCTGTCACTCCTAGCTGTATAACCCTAGGCAAGTTATTTAACATCTCTATGTGTCAGTTTCTTAATCTGTAAAGTGGGCATAAAAAAATGACCCTAGCTCATAGGCTTATTGTGAAGATTGAAAATCATGTGTGCACATACACACTATATATATGTGTGTGTGTGTATATATATATATATAGAGAGAGAGAGAGAGCGAGCGAGAATAGTGCCTGGCACATAGTAAGCCATTCAAAGTGTTAGCTATCACTCCTAAGATGGTGTGTCAGGAAAGCAATCTGGACTTGGAGTGGAGGGAGAGTAACTTCAAGGGCACAGGAGAACAGAGTACAGCAGAAAGGCAGGAGTATGTGTGATAGAGGTCGTACTGGTGGGCATGGTAGGGTCGGCAGATCTTGCAAGCTCTGATGCATCCAGGATGACCTTGTATGTGTAGTGCACTGCTTTCCCTGCTGAGCTTGGTCTGGGGTGCAGAGTTACCCTCTGGGGGTGAGGCTTGGAATGAGCAACGCTGAGCCCCTTCCTTAATTGAGGCAAATGATCAGAATAAAGACTTTGGGAAAAGGCTACATGAAAGCTTCCAATCATAGGAACTGGTCCACATAGTGGCCAACCTGGTCTCTAAAACTCTGGAAAAAGTTGCTAGATAAGAATGAAGACATCACAACAGTGCTATCCTATCAGCTGGTGTCAATGGAGATCATGTGTTTCTGGCTGCTAGGAGGTCTTGGGAAATAGCTTTGCTTCCTAGGTCTGACCTTCAGGGACATAAACTTACTCCTACATGACCTGAACTGGGGGTAGGAGTGGGCATGGGGGAAAGGTCAAAGCTGCTTAAGAATTTTCTCTTTCAAGTCAGCGTTGCTCTATGAACCAGGTTCAGGCTGGGGCTGTCTGTGGTGGGAGTTTCCTTGCCCATCTTCCTTTTTAAATGTAAGATCATTGTGGGCAAGGACTGACCATATGCACTGTTTCTCCCTGGCAACTACCTGGTAACTGTTATAATTACAGGTGATTGGTAAATAATTGGTGGATGAATTGGAAAAGCTAGAGAGAAAAGGGGAGATGAAGTAAGACCTGACTTAGCCAGAGACTAAAAAGGAATTTGGCCTCGGGACTGATGCCTGGTCAATTGAAGTGCCCACCAGATCAGCACTTTTCAAATTACAGGAAACTATATAGACTTCTGATGATGCTTGAGTACAATGGAGCAGAAGGAAATGAAAATTGATTCCAATTCTACAGGAGAAACTCATAAAGAAACACTTCAGGAACTGAGAGAGCCAATCAATGTAGTTTTAAAGATGCACACCAGTGTCTCTTATAAACTGACATTAAAAAGGATTATTGTCATTTGCTAAATAGAGAAGTTGAGTCAAAGAACAGCAAATGCCTTGAGCCCCTACAACTAGTAGATGGCAGGAGTCAATCAGTTTTACGTGCTGTTCTGTCTTCCTGTTTAAAATTTATAAAATCTAAACAGCTAATGAGGCTGTGTTTAATTCTAGGGAAGAGACCTAAAATGATTTAGTTCATGACAGGTGCAACTCCTTAGGGTAAGGAAGGAGATGCAGGGCTTCATGTGGAGGAGGGAAGCAGAACAATGTAAGAAGCCATCCTCTAAATGACTGTGAGGATTTCAAAATCAGTATAGGAAGCTTCAGGCTGTGGCCTAATCCTTCCAAAAAGAAAGTCATTCTGGTCTCACTTGGAGCTGAAGCCTCAAGCAGTTAGCCCAAGGCGGAGGGTGTCAGAAACAAGGCATGGCTTTAATTCAAGCAGAGTCAGTCTGTTGACTATGAAAAGCCAGACTCAGGTTGTCCTCCCAGGACAATTGTCTTTCCTGTTCATTTCAATTACTTTCCTGCAGCCTGTAAATGGTTTCTGAAGAGCCTTGGTAGCTATACCATCTTGATTTACAAAGAAATATTCTGCAAGACTGGGGCTTTGGCACATGAATTTTAATGATTTCTTTCTTCTTTTTTTTTTTTTTTATGGGTCAGGCCTGATGGAGTGGTTAATCTTGTGCTGAGTTTTAGGCACCTGCATTGTCTGAGCTGCTAGCATAACAAACCTTTCCTATCAATGGAGAATTTTTAAAGTCAACTTTCACACTGGCTTTAGAATATCAAAGGGAATATAAAAACTAGAAAGGTAATATTGGAATTCTAAGTCAATGCTAAGAAAAATGTTACAGTAAACTGCCATACACCTCAGGCTCTTGGAGATGGTAGCAGTGGGAGGTGGGACACAGGAAGGCTATATTTTGATTTTCAAAAGACCAGTGAAGAGAAATTTTTTTTTTCTTTTTCAAGGTTAGCATATATTTTGCCATTTTAGTTTTAGCACTGGACACATATTGTAAGTATTTTATTTCATGACACCCTGACCTTCTCTCTCTCTCTCTCCCCCTTTTATCTACTTATTTTGTCTCTTTCCTGGTAGTCTCTGAGCATCTTTAAAACTATTCTTTTTCTCTATCCCCACTTCTTAGGATCATGCCTGGCACAAGGTAGATCCTTAATAAACATGTGTTGAATGAAAAACTGAATTCCAGTATGTGGAATGACCAAAGGATAATGAAAAGATTAATTTTATTTAATTCATGCTTTTGTTTTTGGTTAAATGTTTTAGGTTGTATTTTGATTCATATGTAGCACTGTGCTGTGCCACAGTAGGTCAGAGTGAAAATTACGGACTCTGGAGCCAGGTTTTCTGAGTTTGACTCTTAGCTCTACTACTTACTGTCTGTGTAACCTTGCACAAATTGCTTAACCTCTCTGTGTCTCAGTTTTCTCATTTGTAAATGAGGATATTAGTAGAATATACCTCAAGGAGTTATTAGGAAAACCAAATGATTTATTCCATGTAAGGCACTTAGAACAATTTTTGGTCTGTATTAAGTGCTGTGTTAGTGTTGGTCATTGTTTTATTAATCATGCCCTGGGAGTGATCCTCAGAAAGCGAGTCTACTAAAAGGGTTCTATCTTATTACCAAAAACTCAAATGAGTTTTCCAGTCTCTTCGTTTTAATAAGTATTCAAAGTGACATGTGGTTTCCTCTCAGTCCTTTTGTGGGATTTATTTTTAGTAGCTGGGAAAGCTGATATCTTTTTTTTTTTTTTGAAGATTTTATTTATTTATTTGACAGAGAGCGAGAGTGAGAGAGGGAACACAAGCAGGGGGAGTGGGAGAGGGAGAAGCAGGCTTCCCGCGGAGCAGGGAGCCAGATGCGGGGCTCGATCCCAGGACCCTGGGATCATGACCTGAGCTGAAAGCTGATATCTTAAATGATCACAGCTTTTGATGCCCATGGATTTGGCCAAGACCAGCTTTCTAAATAAATGCAATACGAGGATCCTTTGGTCAGAGATGGGTTCTAAAACTACTCTTCCAAGAAAAAAGTCTTAGGTGGAGTGAGGGGATCACACCCTCATTATAAATCTACAGTACAAATATAATATAGTCCCCCAAATAATCCTACTCTTCAAAATTTGATTCTTTATAGGGAATGCTTCTGATTTATATGACTTGAGTTAGGCCAATTAAAAACTTGATGGACTGAATGGTGAATACCTAAACTGAAAAAATGTGACTCTCTGGATTGTTGCAGTTCTTAAAAATGTGAAGGTATGTAAAAGCAGTATGTTGGCTCACTGCAGGATGCTTGATACAATTTCATGGCATGTTTAAATCTCTGCAATCTGAGAAGACGCACTTCTCTGTTTTAGCCCCAGATTGGCTCTTAGTTACATTATCCTTCTGCTGCTTTCCCTTCCTGTTTGATTTACTTTTTTGTGTGTGGGGCTTCTCAAAGCCTTAACCATATGGGATTATATTAAGTGGCTCTAGTAACCAAGTTGAACACCAATAAACATGAAATGGCTCATTATAGGGCAGGAATAAGGAAATGGAAAGTGCTGGTAGTTATATAGGAGTTTATGTATCTAGTAAAAGGGGTTCTGTTTTTAATACCTTTTGTGGCATATTAGATGTGCTTTCTTGTGTTGAAAATCTTTGCATCTCTTTCACATTAAATATTTCAAGATCACTTAGTTATTTATTCTTCAAATACAATGAGTAAAACTATCCCAAAAGGAGGAAAATGGCAAATTGCTGAAATTACAACTGTTTTTACTTTTCTCTATTGGAAGTAGCTTTAAAATCCATGGGGGGAAAATCCAATTTGAAGGAAAGCAGTATTAGAAAGCATGCAATTATGTATAGTGAATATTTCCTCAATGATGGAAAAATTCAAAATACATGAAGAGAAGCCTTTGTGACCATTTTCTCAATAAGGTGAATTGATACCGTACACTGCTATTGGGGACTCCTGTTGCCAAGGAGGCAGAGTAGAAATGGATTTATTTTTGTATTCTGGACTGGGGTAAGGGCACAATATCATTGATGGAGATGGGACCATGTGCCAGAGACCACATAGGAATTAAAAATATGCAATTTGATTTTCCATTCTGATTCTGCTCCTGAGAATAAGAATAGTGATGATAATAGCAACTATTAATATTTAATTCAGTAATACAGTTGTTGCACGTATTAAGTGAGATATTTTCTTAAGTTATAAAGTTCTGACGTGATGTAAGTCAAGCCACTTGGCCAAGTTTTATTCCTATTAGTAAAACGGAATAAACTACTCTTTTGCTACCTTGAAGATGAAGGCCCTTAAAGATTTTCTATTAGATATAGGATATGTTTACATTAATATAGAAGTTGGTATAGCTAATTTTGTGAGTTCTTACAGGTACCCACTTAGTGTTCTTTTCCATTTCCCATATGTTGGTATTTCTGTTCATATAATAATTGCATTCAGGCAGGTGTGAAGCTGTTGGACAAGGAGAATATGAAAATGGTCCCGCCTTTTTTTTTTTTTTTAAGATTATTTATTTATTTATTTGAGAGAGAAAGAGAGAGAGAGAATAAGCAGGGAGGAGAGGGAGAAGCAGGCTCCCCGCT
This sequence comes from Mirounga leonina, assembly GCF_011800145.1. NCBI lineage: Eukaryota > Metazoa > Chordata > Mammalia > Carnivora > Phocidae > Mirounga > Mirounga leonina. The sequence goes on from NW_023270807.1 coordinate 48,456,254, forward strand.
GAGCAAGGAGCCTGACACGGGGCTCTATCCCAGGACCGTGGGATCATGACCTGAACTGAAGGCCGACACTTAACTTACTGAGCCACCCAGACACCCCTGACTCCGACTTCTTCACTTAGCACATGGAAAGATGGATAGAGTATTGTGAAGCATACTTAAACTCACCCAGGATAAGTGTGCTGAATTCTGGAAATAGGGGACAGAGTTCTTATAGCCTCATGTAGGGGCACTTAAAGGTGAAGCATTCATTTGGTCATATCTGGGCCGTACCTCTATAAACATAAATTTTATATGGCTTATGGGAATGAGGCACTTAAAGAAATTAGTTGAGGAAAAATAAATCAGGTGCAAACCCTCAAAACATGAGAAAGGGAATTGAGAGGGAATGAAATATATTTTTTTCTTTCCATTTCTTATGTCTACTCTTAAGGTTTTATGGAATTATTTTCCCAGGATTTGGCTATTGGGTTTATGGGTTACCCTTCTCAATCTTTATATTATACAGCCTGATATTTGTGAACTTTGGATATTATGTATTTTTGCACATGTTTTACCCACAACTGGTTCATGTGCTGTGATAGTTTGGAATTCATAATTCACAATGCCTTTGGCAAGGTATGCTCAAAAATGTATATGATTTTTTCCCCAATTTTCTTTTTTAGAAGTTATTCTAAAATGTTAGAATATAGAAAAAACTCTAAATAATTATGCAATGAGTAACTGTGTATCCACCACTCAACTTAAGAAATAAATATTGCCTATTACTAATGGGACTGAGCATCTAATCATGTTTATGAATTTTTATTCATATGTTAATTATCTATGTTTCCCTCTCAACTTTTTTTTATTGTGGTAAAATATGAATAACATAATATTTGCCATTTTAACCATTTTTACACGTACAATTCTGTGGCATTAAGTGCATTCACAGTGTTGTACAACCATCACCACCATTGTATTTCCAGAACATTTTCGTCTTCCCAAACAGAAGCTCTGTACCCATTAGGCAATAATTTCCTTCTCTCCCCACCCCTCCCCCAACTCCTGGTAACTTTTAATCTACTTAATGTCTCTATGAATTTGCCTACTTAAGATATTTCATATAATTGAAACCATACAATATTTGTCCTTTTGCATATAGCATATTTCACTTAGCATGTTTTCAAGTTCATCCATGTTGTAGCATGTATCAGAAATTCATTTATTTTTTATGGCTGAATAATATCCCATTGTATGCATATATTACATTTTATTTATCCTTTCTTTTGTTAATGAACACTTAGGTTGTTTCCACCTTTGGCTATTAGGAATAATGCTGCAATGAATATTGACACACAAGCATCTGTTTGAGTCCCTCTTTTCAGTTCTTTTGGGTATATATTTAGGAGTGGAATTGCTGGGTCATATGGTAATTTGGTGTTTAGAATTTGTTTTTGAGGGATTGCTACACTGTTTTCCACAGAAATGGGACCATTTTACATTCCCATTATCAATGTACAAGAGTTCCAGTTTCTCCACATCCACTCCAATTCTTCTTATCTTCCATTTTAAAATGAAATTAACAGCCATTCTAGTAGGTATGAAGTGGTATCTCCTTGTAGTCTTTATTTGCATTTTCCTAATGACTAATGATATTGAGCATCTTTTCATTGATTATTTGCATATCTTCTTTGGAGAAATATCTATTTAAGCCCTTTACCCATTTTTGAAGTTGGGTTATCTCTTGTTGTTGAGTTGTAGGAGTTCTTTATATATTCTGGATATTAAATCATTGTTAGAAATATAATTTGCAAATATTTTCTTCTATTCTGTAGGTTTCTTTTGATAATGTTCTTTGATGCAAAAGGTTTTTTAATTTTCAGGAAGTCCAATTTATCAGTTTTTCTTTTGATGCTTGGGGTATTTTATCTTTTTCTTATTGATTTGTAGCAATCCCTTATATATCCTGGATATAAATCTTTTATTGATTATATTCATTACAAATATTTTCCTTATGTGTGTGGCTTGTCATTTCTCCCTTTAAATGATGTCTTTTGATGAGCACAAGTATAAATTTTAAGTTAGTCACATTTATTTATATTTAGTCTTTAGTATTAATAGTCTAAGAATTCGCCTTGTTCAAAGATCAAAATGATATTATTCTGTATTTTTTTCTAAACATTTTACATTTTCCTTTCAAATTTAAACCTTTAATCCAGTTCTCTTTTTCTTTTTTTTTTTTTTTTAAGATTTTATTTATTTATTTGAGAGAGAGAGAATGAGAGACAGAGAGCATGAGAGGGAGGAGGGTCAGAGGGAGAAGAAGGCTCCCCGCCGAGCAGGGAGCCCGATGCGGGACTCGATCCCAGGACTCCAGGATCATGACCTGAGCCGAAGGCAGTCGCTCAACCGACTGAGCCACCCAGGCGCCCCAGTTCTCCTTTTCGTGTGGCTGGCAACATTAAGAGAATCTCTTGAGGGGCGCCTGGGTGGCTCAGTCATTAAGCGTCTGCCTTCGGCTCGGGTCATGATCCCGGGGTCCTGGGATCGAGCCCTGCATCGGGCTCCCTGCTCAGCGGGAAGCCTGCTTCTCCCTCTCCCACTCCCCCTGCTTGCATTCCCTCTCTCACTGTGTCTCTCTCTGTCAAATAAATAAAATCTTTAAAAAAAAAATAGAGAATCTCTTGAAGCCACTGTTGGACTCCAAATGTCACCACAAGTGTACGACTGGCAGCCCTTTGCCTCCAGATCCTACTTCTTGTTCGGTTCTTTCAGGTGGTTCTCCTGACTTTCCTTACTGACTTCTTCTTTTCCAGAAGGAGAATCGTGGGTTGACCTGCTATGCATCCTTCAATCTAGGCCTTTGAGTATCTGGCAGACTTGGATTAAACATTCTATCTCGTGCCTAGAATGAATGTAGACTTGTCCACATTTTGTTTGCTATATAATTCTAGAAGGTGGAAAAGTAGGCATTTGTATTGGTGCCATCCCAAGGACTTTCTGGAGCATATTTAGTTACTTTGGCCAATTGTAGTGTTGCCTGGAAGGGGAGACCAGGAACCACTCTGGGCCTTTCTGATCTTGACATTTTAGAAATAGAATAGCTCTTATTGGTGGCATGACATATACAATTTGTTTTATAAGATGAACATTTCTTTTTTCTTCTGTTCTTGTCAGAAGTCAGATGGAATCTCATATTTTCATAAATTACAAATTTTATTTGGTAACGGCTAATCAATCATATTTCAGGATCCTAACATCTACCTGTACCTGTATTTTGTGTTGAGAGATGAAAATAACTGATAGCTCTGAAACTTTTAAACAGGGAGACAAATGATGGCTGCTCATCTTCCCTGGGGCTGGCAGGGAATCATGTGAACAGAGTAATAGGGTAGCTGAGAACATTGATTTTGCAGTTTGAAATATCTAACTTTTAAAAACAGTATAAGAAAACTTATCGGGCGCCTGGGTGGCTCAGATGGTTAAGCGTCTGCCTTCAGCTCAGGTCATGATCCCAGGGTCCTGGGATCAAGTCCCACATTGGGCTCCTGGCTCAGCGGGGAGCCTGCTTCTCCCTCTGACCCTCTCCCCTCTCATGCTGTTTCTCTCTCGCTCGCTCTCTAAAAAATAAATAAAATCTTAAAAAAAAAAAAAAAGAAAACTTATCGATTGCAAGGACTACAGCTGAAAGAAGCATGGCTGCCTGTCATGTTCTTTTATAAACTTTAAAACATCTATGATTAAGAAGTCCTGGGAAAAGGCAAAGGGATTCATCTGAGACTTTGGAGATCTGGCTTTTTCATCATGGCTCTTTCTTCTCCATACCAGATGAATATGTTTTCTGCATAATATCTCTGGATCCTTCTCTCCATTTGGCATAGTGATGCCTACATTGCTATTATGCCAGGATTTTTGAGAAGAAGGCAATGCATGGGAAAGTAGCTCATGAACCATAAGCACAGGCCACTGGTTATGTTCATCATCCAGCTGATGAGACAGGAGCAACAGGTTCTGGCTGAGTTAGAAGGCATCTGAAAACCACAACTAATGGAAGAGTTATTTCTAAATTGTCAAACTTTCCTCATTTTTTAAGGACTTTGCTTATTTAGCCATGACAAAAACCCATAGCTGACATTTTAGATGAAAGGTGAAATGGACAATTTACTCTTTGGATACATGGGAGTGGGGATTAGGGTATATGGACCCTGCAGCAATCCTAGGAACAAGGGAGAGACCGGCATCTGGAAGAAGATCCATTCTAGGCTGGACATTGTGCCACCTGTGTTTCTCAACCCTTCTGTGTTCCTGCTTATCTTTTGGGGGAGGTCCTCCCCTGTATCACTTTCTGTGGATTTGGGTTTACAAAAATACAATCACTTTTGGCAAAGTGTTCCAGATGTTGGGAGAACTACTACAGAATAATCTTGTTCTGCAGAATGATTTGATTCAAAATGTAGCCAATTTCTAGCCAGCAGAAGGCTCCTGAAATGTTTGTAGCATCTGTGGCTCTGAGCTACTCCAGTCCAGGGCTCCAGATGCTGGCAGGCATTTCTCTCTATTAAATCAGCCTTAAAGGATTGCTATATGCACTTCAATCAAACCTTTCCCACACACACGTTCCCATAAAATTGCTGCTCTCCAGAAATCTTTTCAACCACACTCATGTAAATGTGGCTTTTTCTATGACTAGAAGAGAAAGAATATGTATAAAGTCTGGTTCAACAATAGCACCTTTATATACCCCTCCACGCTTTATGTTGTGTGATGGGACACTGCTGCTTGATCCTTCAGAGATTGTCAGGGGATGTTTGGTCAGGTTTTTCTTGCCATAAGTTTAGTGAGTTCCCATTATGTGACAGGGTTGGAATGCAAGAATAAAAACTTATTTTATGGATTTCCTATCCTAAGTTTCATTTCTTTAAACTTTATGGCTTTCAAACTCTTTTTCTGATACCCAGGTTAAGTAGGCAGAGCAGGTGTTATTATTCACATTTTATAGATAAATCAAGGCTTAGTTATGACTTAGAGATGTTAAATAGAGTTCACTGTACTACATTTAATAAGATTTTTTACTATGTTATTTTATGTTACTTATTTTTGAGTTTTCTATTATAAAGTAGTTTCATCTTTGAACAATGTCTGATCAAAATCATAGGAGTCAGACCTGTATCCTTTTGAACTCTCTGAGATTATAGTTAAATGGAAATAGATTTTTGGAAATATAGATCAATGTATTTTTCATTTCCCTTCAGTCATGCTTCCCTACAAAAGTTAAGGCAGATACCTTCTAGAACAAATACATCCATAGGGTAGAGAAGGGGGATATGGCCTTCAGGATGTCTTCACCAAATAGGAAACAGAAGGGAACCCTTATGGTAGAGGGAAGGGGAAAGAGAGTATCCTAATTCCTTGGGTGTAACCTGAGGAAGCAGCCAACCTATCTGAGTAGGAATATGTTGAAGTTGATGCTGTTGTTGGCAGGATGTGATTTAGCTAAGAGTTAGGGATGAATCTGGCACTTTTCAATTTCCAAAGCCAGTGGATGAGATGCAGAAGATTTCAAAATTCCCATGGGCTCTGCTGGGGAAACATACGGATATCCATTGGGCCAGCAGGAATCAGAGCGCCCTTCCCAACCAGAGATGAATAACCTTGATCATGCACTCTAACTGCTGCTCTAGCACAGTGTCCACCCCCATCCCCTACCCCACAGTGGTCACAGCACAGGACCTCAGGGCCCAGGGCTGCGCTAGTGACAGGACTCTGAGGACCCTCTATGGATCAAGCCCTATCTCCAGCCCCATCACACTGAGGACTTGTAATTTACTCTTTATACCCACATGCCATCTTTACTTCAAATATGTGGGCTCATAAGGAAAACTTGAGAGACTGAGTATTTTTCCAAATGAGACCAAATAAGTAATTCTTTTAAGCAAGCTTAAAATACAGAGAAAGTATTGAATTCAGTAGTTTAAAATTCCTTCTTAGATCATTTCCATTTTGACCTTCCCCCTTCTCCCAATTCCCAGTAAAATGGAAGTGCTCACAAGAGATTTAGTTCAGTTAGAGGGATACAAAGGAAGTTGCTTTTTTTTTTTTTTTTGGTAGTGTATTTGAGTTTTAGCATGTGAATTGTCCACCTAGTTACAATAGGAGAAGGAAATATTTCAGTGGAGCTGAAGGGTATGTTAGAGGTCGGTGTATATGAGAACCTTGGAAACAATAGGAGACCATAGGCATTTTTCCTTTCTTGTATTTGCTTTCATTCTTGCTTGCCTAAGGATCTTTTATATAATGGACGTCAGCAAAAGTGCCTTCCTCTAGGAGGGCAGTCCCTGTGCCTACTGTGCTGGCCTCCAGGGGCCCCTTGGTTTCTTGATTTAATTACCATAAGACCTTTTGCAGTTGCCCCATGGTGCTTCTAGGCTTTCCCAGAAGCTGTGCTATAAATCTTCCACCCACTGAAACCTTTTGTATATCCCTCAACCAGAATAATTGGGAAGAAAATTATGTGCATGTCATTTCAGTTGGAGAAAGTGCTAATAATTCAGGGATCTGTGCAATGGGACATAGAAATCCATTACTTTTAGGGTTAGCTCCATATTCCGTTGACCTTGGGCAGCTCTCTGGGCCACTGTAAAGTGAATTGGGCTATGTGATTTTAAATGTCACCATTTACCTTTTGCTTGATTTGCCTATTCACTTAACACATATTTATTAAGTGCCTACTATGTACTATCCTAGGTGGTGGGATGTGATAATGAACCAGATAGGCATGGTCTATGCCTTCATGGTGTTTTTATATAGAGAGAGAAAAATTGGGAAACTTTGTAATAAATTATAAGGTGATATTTACCATAAAACCATGACACAAACACTAATCCCTTTACAATCAAATTAACTTTTCAAGCAACACTTTTGTTCCAGATGTTCTTAGGCATCCTAGACCAGCTCTCTTAACAAGCCTGGTTCAGATTGGGTTCTCCAAAGGGCAGTGGAGAGAGCACTAAGGTCTCAGCAGAGATCTTGCAGGCAAAATGGTCCTTTCATGATTGGGGCAAAATAATGGAAGTGACTAACACTCTGAGCACCTATTATATGCTAAGTGCAACACTGTGGGCTTAACACCCATTATCCCATTTGGGGGAGGTCAATCTCAATTACATTTGGCCTTGAACTCCCAAGTAAACTATAGATAGATGGCTTTCCATCAGAGCTTTCCATGTTCTTTACCATGACCTTTTTTTCTAATTCAGTAAAATAGAGCACAAGAGACCACCAAATGTATTAAATTAAAGATAACGGCAACTGATCACAGAACTTTTTGGTGAAGAAGGGTGTATATAAGAGAGAAACAGATGGGGAAGATTAATACCGGTGAGTTCACCTCTTCATTTCATAAGAAAAGGGCATTTTATAGCCATCTATATTATTTTGAAGTAATGAAACATTTTCTTAAGTGGGAAATCCTATCATCTGTTGTGCTTGAGTAGCCTTAATCTAAAGAGAAGCAAATATTTCATGTTTTTATAAGGAACTCTGAAAAAAAAAAAAACCAAAAACAATGACTAACCATCTGGTATATGCTTAAAATCTGTTCTGGAATGTATATTCTATATATTTTCTAGATTGTTATATTTTAATGCTAAGCATCCTTACAGATGCACCTATTTCAGGATTACATGTCCAGATGACTGCTGAAAGAAGACACAATATCCCTCCCCAACCCCAAGACCAGTATTCTGACCATCCTTTATTCAGAATGTTTAACAAAATAGAGTCTCAAACTAGGGCATATACACCTAAATATTCATGTATAACTCTGTTGCCCAGTAGACTGGGGAGACCTCGGGCCCTGAGGCCTCTACGCAGCCAAGCCAAAGGATGTTGCCCTAGGCTCTTGGTCTTGCCAGGAGGAAGAATTCAAGGACAGACACAAGGCCATGGATGAGCAATATAAGCAGGGAAGTTTATTAAAGTGAAAGTACACTCTCAAGATGTGAGAGCGGGTGGGCTCAAGGAAGAGCTGTGCCCACTGCGGTTTGGGTTTCCTACTTTCATTGACAGTTGCTAACAAATGGGTAGAATACTCATTACTTGAGGAGGGGATTTCTTGGAAGCAGGGTGGTCTTCCAGGAATATGGGTTATGCTGCCTTTTCTTCCTTATCTGGTCAGGAATTTCCTGTCATGGCACCCTTAGGGAGGAGATTTTAGTACATTAATGCAGCAAATAAAGGAATAATGTGAACTTTGTTCTACTTTGTCAGCCATCTTGTGCCTATCTGGTTTAATCTGGTTTCTTTTGATTTTGTTTTGGAGTGCTGCCACAACAGGCCTCTGACTTCCTCTTAGTTGCCCATGACCTCCTCTTTGCTGACTTCCAGGCATCCTGTTAGAACCTAACTAACTGCCTACTCTAACAACTCATGTATGTTAAGGCAAGCCCTTGAACCCGAAATAGCTCATTTTCTAAACATGTACTACTTTCCTTCTGTAGAGGGGTCAAAATTTATATGTGATTCTTTAGATGGGGAAAAAATGAGGAAAACTTTATTTTCTATCACTAATGTTACTTTGCTTTTGAGCTCTATACCTGAAAATGGTGGAAAAAACTTAAATTTGTAAAGATATCTTGGTTTCATATTTTAGGTAAATCTTCAACTAAAGTTCAAACTCTTTATAACTGCTGTTTCTCCCATATCAAAGGCCCACCCTGCTTTCCAAAGGGGGATCTGAGTGTAGTGTAAGGTGTGGTAGAAGTGTAAGTGGCCTCAGGGTCTCAGGGGCCCATCTGGCCTACCTAGTGTCTTCTGGGGTTTTTCTGAAAATTTCCCTTGACCTGACTTGCTCACCGCTGCTACCTGTCAAGTGTGGCTTGTCCTGCCCAGTTTGTTTGCTAACTGCTGCTGATTATCGATTTTTCCACCCTCCACAATCAGGATCAGGTACATAATTTGGAAGACCCCATGCAAAATGAAAAAGTGGGGTCTTATTCAAAATTATTAAGAATTTCCAGATGGCTACAGTAGAGCATTAAACCAAACACGGGGCCCTTCTGGGCACAAGGTTCTTTTAAGCTTCTCTACTATACCTACTTTCCAGAGTAATTCAGAATAACCTAGTCTGGCAAAGAGACCACTTTAAGTCCTTAGGAGATTAGGGAGGAAGAGAAGCTGAATGGGAGAAAACAGATTTATTCATTTATTTAAAAAAATGAGGTGGGTGAGAACATGGTTGCATATTAATAAGTCTTGTTTTTGACACAAGCTCAGTCACTCAATTCTTAAACTTGTGAATGATTGCTGTATCTCTTTGTCTCTAAACCAAGCTCCCCATAATTTGCTTTTTCTTTTTGCAAAGGTCAGCATCCTCTTATTGAGGTGGCTAATTTCTCCATGTGGCTAATTTCTCCATGTTGTGACAACTAAACCTATATTTATATAGATAAGCCTTTTATATTAACACTATCAAAACTCCTCCCTCTGTAACCCCCCTTCCCCCCGGCCAAATGCTCTAAACTTACAACAGTGCCCTAAAATATTAAGCTTTAATATTTACATTATTTTGGTACTATGTCTTCAGGATGGGAGTGGAAAGCATTTCTTTGGGGTGGAAATAATATTTGATTTGTATGATGGTTGGTGCATTAAAAGTAATTTATTCAGTATTCATAATCCAAATGAATGCTGATGCTAGGGCCCCATCTTGTGCTTTTAAAAAAGGAAATATACCTGTGATTGAAATCCATTGGAATATAATAAAATCAGATTAAAAATTAGAATAATATTGTTAAATTCTAATTCTAGTGTCTTCTATATTATGTAGACCTATACTTAAGAAGTTGAAATAAAATTAAAAATATTTGCCAGAAAATTAGGTGGCAGTTTAACCTAACATTGACTGCCACTTTTTTTTTTTTAAATTCAGAAGGCTAATCAGTCACAAATTACATATTGCTATGCTAACAGTATCTTATGTAATGTCTAAAAATCAGATTGACAACTTCATACTAAGGGACGATGGCCCTTGTTAAATTAAGAGAACATTTTTATTTTGCAGTTTGCTATTTACCTGGAACACCATAGCAGCACTAATACCTACAATTATAGACAAAGAGGTAAAATAAGGTGGCCATCTACCCTATTTGATTTGTTAGCAGCTAAGAGCAACTTCTTAATAACATAATTTAGACTCATGCATTCTATGCAGAGGCAGCTGATTGTGATATTTCTGGGGAGGGTGGAAAGTGTTCTATCCAACAGATGTATTTGGAAAGATATGCTAATGTATAGTTGGAAGAAGATTTTTGCCAAGGGTTTGGGCTTCTAGATTAAAAAAATTCTCTCATTAATAATATTGTTACAGTTAGAAATATGAATGGTAATTTCCAGATTGCCTTTCCTCACCCTTCGTATACCTCTATTTTGTTTACATCCTAGTGAAATATTAGCACATTTCTATTCATTAGTCAAGTCCTGCGATTCCTTCATAATGCTTCATAAATCTAAGCCTTCCTTTAGCTCTCCCCACTATCCATGTTTAGGTTTCTGTTGCTTCAGTCCTCCACAGTTATAAAAACCTTTCTGTCTTCCTGCCTTTACTCTTATCCTTATTTTATTTATCCCATACACAGTTGCCATATTAATCTTTTGAAAATGACACTGGATTACACTATTCTCGTACTCAAAAAACTTAAAGATGCCCCAGAGTCTAGAGAATAAAATCCAACTTTCTTATTCTGGCATGTAATCCCTGCATAATTGGGCCCCAACTACCTCTTCAACCTATATTCACACTGGTCTTCCCAAAGATCCTGTCATTTCATTTCAAATTGGTCAGATGAGGCAACCTACCCGAGTGTGCTTCTGCCCTCATGTGTTTTTACTAACTGTGTTTTCATCACCTGAAATGCTCTCCTATAGTTTCATCACTTACCCAAGTTATTGTCAGTCTTCAAAGTCAGCCTAAATTCTCTCTGCTCTGTGGACCTTTTTTTCTAGCATTTGAGATAACAGACATTTTGGTTCTTTTAATTCACTCAACCAATAATTACTAAACTCTTTCTACATGTTGGTTTCCTTTACAAGGCCCTAGAGATGTAATAGTGAGCAAGCCAGATGTGGTTCCTGCACTCATGGAAGTTCCAGGCACAAAATAGAGTAAACCTTCTCTCTATTTCCAGAGAGAGCATTGACTATTTATGATCTAATTTGAACACAATATATTTTATATGTTGTGATATATATATATATATATATATCTCACATAGTATATATTTATATCTTCTTTATATACTTGATTAAACCCTTTGAGAACAGAAACTATGTCTTATGTTCAGTTCCATGAAAGAAACAGTGTGGCATGTTGGGAAATAGTGCAGCTCTGTAGCCAAATGGCAAGCTGTCAGTTTGGTTCTAGCTCTTGATGGTTTTGGAGCTGGGGTGAGTTACTTACTCTCTCACAATCTCCTCCTTTCAAAGTAGTTTAATTTTAATATACCTACCAAAACAGGGTGGTGGTGATGAGTATAAAGTGATTTCACACTTACAAAGTTCTTCCAACAGAGCCAGACATATATTGGGTGCCCAGCAAATGCTAGTTTTTGTTCTTATTTTTATAATGCCACACACAGCCTTTGCGGTCTTAGGCAAATCATTTAACTTCACCATAGTTTCTTTACTTAACGTGTAAAATAAAAATGATCATGTAAGCCCGCTGAAAGGGGTGTGTGTGTGTGTGTGTGTGTGTATTTGAGGAAATTAGATAAAAGATGAAAGTTCTGGGGAAATCAGAACATGCTATAGGAATGTAAGGCTCTGCCATTAACCTGTGCTGGTTGCCTGGGAAAAAACAACCATAGTTCTTGACCTCCCATAGCCTACAGTCAAACCGGGGTAGCAAGAGAGACAAATAAGCAATGACAGTATATTGTGTTAACACTTGGAGAGGGAAAAAGGAAACTGTGTTCAAGCATGTAGCAGGAATACCTCGGGTAGTCCTGGAATGGCAGCGGTCAGAGAAGGTCCACCTAGGAGGGATATAAGCAGATGGAATGATATGTGTAGAAGCAAGGAAAAGCATGAACTTGGCTTGTTTGAACACGAAATAAAATTTAGTATAGCTGGCACTTGGAATGTGAGCATGAAAGTAGCAGGAGGGTGGGTACGTAAGGTATTCAGGGCTGACTACTACTCTAATTTGTGGGGTCTCAGTACAATATTAAAATGTAGACCTCTTTTCAGACAGCAAGCACATGGCTTTTTCCTTTCTTTTGCATACTCTGTCTTAACTTATTTTTTAATTTGCTGTTTAATGTGCTCTCTCAGGCACAGGGAAACTTGGAGGGTAAGTGCAGACTCTCCAGTTCTCCTGTGCCCTATCCTGCTACTTGGTGCTAATTGTCCAACTTCAGCTCTCCCCGAGGGCTGGGACCAGTAGGCAGCAACAGTTGCTAGGTGGGTGCAGGGAGCATGCAGCTGAGAATCCTTCTTGGGACAGTCAAGAAGCAGTGAGGGGTGGGAGGCCCCAGGACATGCTCCATTGTCTCATCAGCCTTCATTGACAAAATTCAAAGATAAAATTATTTAAGAATTTCAAGATGGTGGTATTCTGAGTATGGGAATTAGTGTGACTGTATAGTATTGGTATAAGACTATTTTTTTATTATGTTATGTTAATCACCATACATTACATCATTAGTTTTTGATGTAGTGTTCCATGATTCATTGTTTGCATATAACACCCAGTGCTCCATGCAGTACCTGCCCTCTTTAATACCCATCACCAGGCTCACCCATTCCCCCAACCCCTCCCCTCTAGAACCCTCAGTTTGTTTCTCAGAGTCCATAGTCTCTCATGGTTCGTCTCCTTCTCCGATTTCCCCCCCTTCATTTTTCCCTTCCTGCTATCTTCTTCTTTTTTTTTCTTAACATATAATGTATTATTTGTTTCAGAGATACAGGTCTGATTCAACAGTCTTACACAATTCATAGGACTATTTTCTTATGTTCTAGGGATAAAAGGTAGATATCTACATATAGATATATAAAATTATACAATGCCAAATCAATGGATCATTTCGATCACTTCAGAGTCAGTTTTTAAAAAATAATTAAGAAAATTAAGTAGGAAATACATGAGCAAATAAACAGGGAAAAGATGTGGAAGGTTTAAATGGTTTCCTCTGAGTGGGGAGATTATTGTGTAATTAATATATATATATTTTTTGCCTATCTAAACTTGATAATTGTTCTAAAATAAACATTGATTTTATAACAAAAAAGAATAAATTATAATATTTTTTATCCAAAAAAAAAAAAAAACCTCTGGAAGGGTTTTTCTTGAGTAGTGCTCAGAAAAAAGAAGGTTTTAAAGCATGTATGTTCATAGCAAAAATGGCTATATTAAATCATTAGCCTGGTATTTCCAGAATAAACCCAACTTGGCAATGATTAACAAAAAAATAGCCTAAAGTATTTGGGTTTGTTTGCTAATAATTTATTTTTTTTTATTTTTGTTTCTAGGTTTATAACTGAGATGAGAAAATTTATAGACTATTATTTTGTATTAGAAAAATATTTTGAGGAGAGTGACATCAGCAAGATGGCAAAATGGGAGTATATTGCTATTGTCCCCCAACAGAATTTACCTATTTTAGGAGGTGTATAGTTTGATGAGTTTTGACAAATATATAGTCATGAATCCATTACCAAGATCAAATATTGCTTATTTCTGTTACCCCACAAAATTCCCTTATGCCCCTTTGTGATCAATCTTCTGTCCCCTAGCTTCCAGCAACAACTGATCTGATTTCTGTCTCTATAGCTATTGATTGATAACTATTGATTTTAATTTAGTTGCACTGTGGCTAGAGAACACAGACTTTATTATAATGATTCTTTGATATTTGGTAAGATTTACTTTTAGCACATTATGTGGTTAATTATCATAAAGTATCTTTAGTTTTGAATTACTATATGCAGAGTCCTATATATGTCAGTTAAGCCAAACTTATTGGTAGTTTTTTCTAATCTTCTATCACCTTACTCATTTTCTGTCTGCTTTATCTATCATATTCTGAGAGAGGTATATTAAATTTTTCCACTATTGTGGTGGATTTGTTAATTTCTTGTTGCAGTTTTGTCAATTTTTTTGTGTGTGCCTTGTACCTGTTGAGATTAGGTGCTTACAAGTTTAGAATTGATAAATCTTCCTTGTGAATCAAAACTTTTATTATTATATAGTAACTTTCCCTTATCCCTAAAATTTTTTTAAAATTATATTTTTCTGGTATGAATCCAGCTTTCTTCTGGCCAATATTTGAGTGACATATTCTTTTTTCTAGCCTTTTATTTTAAATATTTTTGAGCCCTATGTTTTATGTGATCTTTGTCCAAAGCTTAAAGCTGTATTTATTTTTTAACACAGTCTAACAATTTTTGCCCATTAACTGAACAGGTTAGGCCATTTACATTTATTATTACTTATATTTTTAATTTGCTTCCTCTTTTTGCTTCATATTTTATTTTTTCTTTTCCTGCCACGTCTGAATCCTTTTGAGCTTTTTGTTTGTTTCATTCCCTATCCCCATTGCTTTGGAAGTTATATACACTTTTTTAAGTGATTACTCATAAAATTATAATATATCCACTTAATTTGCCAAAGTTTAAATATAATATCTCTATTTTCTTCATGATCATTAAATAAGTTTAGAATTCTTTAAACATGATTATACCCTTCCCATCTTCTATGTTATTGTTATCCAGTATTTTAGTCCTCAGCTGTTTTTGTATCCCTCAAATCAGTTGTTTTAAATAATCCATTTAGATCTATCCATGTACTGAGGGATACATGGATATTCTTTATTCACTACCCCTAGCTTCTCAGACTTTCCTCCTGAGATCATGTTTCTTCTTCCTAAGGTATATCTTTTATAAGTTCTTTTAATGATACTGTCTTGCTAGTCAATTTTCCTAATTTGCTCTTGTTCTTTTTAGCTATGCATACAATTCTGGGCAGACAGTTATTTTCTCTGGATGCTTAATGCTATTACATCATTGTCTTAGTTTAGGATGTTATAACAGAATACCATAGACTGGATGGCTTATAAACAGTAAAAATTTATTTCTCACAGTTCTGGAGGCTGGAAGTCTGAGTGAGATCATGGTGACAGTGTGGTTGAGTTCTGGTTGAGGGTCCTCATCTGGCTTGCAGACCAGTCTTATTGTATCCCCATAGCATGGAAGGGATTAAACCTAATGACTTAATCATCTTTCAAAGGTTTCACCTCCAAATGCCATCATACTGGGGCTTAGGATTTCAACATATGAATTTGGGGGTGGGGGCACATACATTCAGTCCATAACAATCACTACCTTTTGTTTTCCATTGTTGTCAGTAAGTCTTAGGATTCATTTATCTACAAATTCAATTTTGGAAAATCTACGTCATAATTTCTACAAATATTCCCTCTTTTCCATCCTCATCTAGAAATCCAACTTGACATATCTTGGAGCCTCTCATTCTGTCCAACATGTCTCTTAATTTCTCTTTCATAATCTCTGTTTCTTTGTATTGCATTTGGAGCAATTTCTTTAAGTTTATCTTCCAGATAATGCCTATTTTTTTCACCGCGAGTTTAGCTTTTCAAGGATCCAGGCTTTATGAAGGCGCTTTACTATTCCCTTTAAGGACTAGTGCTTAGGTCCTACCTAGAGGTTGTTGTTAAAAGCAAAACTAAAACTTAAATTAGGTTATGGATAAGAGCATATGCCCAGGAAATCCAAATCTCACATGATGTTACTATACTGGTTTTCAGTTATCTTTTCTCTTTTTTTTCCCCCAGTCTGTAGGTATTTCCTTTATATTTTATGATCTCAGCTATACATTTCAATGGGTATTCGTTGTATTTTATCCAGTACTTCTAGATGTTTCATTTGGAAAGGAATTTTTGGTATATTTATCTGCCATACTGCTAGAATTGGAAGTCCAGAGTTCATTCTTTACCTGAATTTCCTTTATACTTGGTCAGATTTTAATGTGTATGTATCTTAGCTTTCCATATCTTTGTGTTTTGCAAGAATACAAAGCATTCCACAATCCTGCTGTCTTGTATTCACTGTTCTACTCCTATATCCACAAGATCTTTTTGATCTATATTATTTCTTAGTTTCTTAAATTTCTAATGACACTTTCTACTAACTAGCTCAATGTGGGGATACAGGCACTCTTAGATGCCACATAGCTGGAGGCAGAGTCAAGGGAATGAATGCACCGATCATTAATCACCCCAGATAAGGGGACTGAGATTGACATGAGAAGTGGGAAAATTATAATGTCTGTAAATGTTCCCTTAAATGGAAATGCGTAGGTAGGCAAATTATCTCTACATAAGTATATAAGCCTTTAAGTATAAAAGGACCATGGTACCATGTAAAATTAAGCTATATGGCACTGACAAGTCCCCATTTTGCTTGGACAATATCACTGGTAGCTATGGATAATTTTGGGGGATTAGGAGGGGCCTTGGGAAACTGTGAGGAGACATCCTGCAAAGGCTACTGCTCTATGTGATCCCCTAATTTCAGGTGAGTTTCTATGTCCTTTGGTTCTTAACATCTTTGTGGTTCTTTGTCACCAAGCCAAGCTCACCTCACATGGTACATTAACTTCCTTCAGTATAATAGACTTTCTTTCCAACCATCCTGTCCATTTACAGTATGGATTTATGATTGTTATAATAAGACTTCAGATAAAACTTTAGATAAGACTTCAACTAGATGGTCAGCTCTTGAAGGACAACAGTCTTTTCTTGTATCTTTCATAAGTAGTATCACATTGCTATGGCTCATGCTTAATACATACTTGTTGAGTAAATGAATGAACACATACTGTTCACAGTACATCTTGAGTGGTCTGTCATGGAAATTCACATCTAGAGACTTTTGAAAGTGAATTTTATATTTATAAATGAAACTGTCTTAGCCCTAGTGGCCTATCATTTCAAAGAGTTTTAGTACTTAGTGACCATTTAATGTATGGATTATTGACCTATTCACTCATATTGCAGATGCTTTGAGCTGTCCAAGTCTGCCAACAGAAATCTGCTACAGACTTCAAGATAAATGACTTAATAGTCTTTAATGGTTGCTGTTATGGATGGCTGTGCCCTTAATTGATAGTTTAGCAGATTAACAGCTTACTGGATAGATTACTTCACTCTGCTATACATTTTAGAGAATGAATATATCTCTAATTGCTCAAGTCAAATCAAATATTTGCTGAACTTCCACTATGGGCAAAACACTGTTTAGGTACTAGAGTAGGGATGAGAATCAACTTTCAAAACACAGAATAGCATCAAAATGCATACAGTAAAAATGTCAAAATCAAATGTAGACATCTATAATGGATGCTTTCTATGAATATTTGCCAATTTTATATCAATGGAGCACTAATAAGAAATGCTATCAGTCATTATTCTTAAGAATCTCTAAAACGGATATTTGTTGAGTGCTTGCATAGGCACATTTAATTGTGCTAAAAGAGTGTTACTGAATATTATTGTTCATAAAACATGAAATTAACAAAAACACGAACAGCATTTGAGTAATTAAGAGATGTGTTAGCAGCAGCAGCAGCAGCCGCGGTAATCATGGCCATGGTTAAAAACAACAACAAAGAACTTGTCAAATACCATGCTGTGTATGTTTTCTTCCTTGCTAGTAATGTCAAGCCTAAGAAAAGATTTGTTGCAAATGAGAAGAGGGGGGACTCCTCTGTCTATTCATGAGATTGTGTGTAATGGTTAAGAATATGGGCATTGTTACCAAACAGACATTATTTTGAATCTCCAGTTTTTTGATTACTGGCAATAAGAAGCTGGGCAAGTCACTGAACCTCTCTGTGGTTTTATCAGTTAAGAAATGAGTGCAATACCTACTTTTATGTGTGGTTACTTTACCAGGTAGTTATGAGTGCCTGGCCCATAGCTTGCGCACTCAGAGTGTTCAAAAAGTAGTAACAGGGGCGCCTGAGTGGCTCAGTTGGTTAAGCTCTGACTCTTGGTTTCGGCTCAGGTCATGATCTCAGGGTCATGACATCAAGTCCCACCTCTGGCTATGTGCTCAGTGCGGAGTATACTTGGGATTCTCCCTCTCTCTCTGCCCCTCCCCCCACTCACGTGTGCACTCTCTCAATAAATAAATACATCTTTAAAAAATAGTAACAATTATTATTCTAGTTATTTTACTTGTCCAAAATTCATGTGTCTGCCATGACTGTAAAAATCTAGCAAAGTCATTAACTGTTAGGGAGCAAGTGTTTGGAAAGTCAAGCTGAACTTTGACGATGAAGTGGATGGACATGGGCACAGCTGGGAAGTTGGACTGCAAAAAGATAGGCTGTCTGTAGGACAAGCTGGTGAAAACCGGAGATAGAAAACTGTGGTTGCAGAAACTCAGTGCTGGTAATTGTAGAAAGAAAGGGAGGATTAGCACTGTGTTTTCTCCCAATAAGCCCATGAAGACTGTTTGTTAAATCTAGTTTAAAAGACAGAAACATTACCAGAGAGCACACTGGAGTTTGCTCTTTGTAGTCTGTCTTATAGAAATATATTATTGTTCTTACCTGCATCACTGTGCATGATTTTTTAACCTAATCAGGACTTACTTTTCTTGATTCTTTGGCCTTCCTTAACATTGCTGCAATTTACTCTAATTGATGTGGTACAGAAATTCATGTGGTACAGAAAGTAAAGTGAAGAAAGATTTTAGTTTCTTATTAATGCATTTTACTTACATAAAATGGAAACACTTGATAAATACAAATAAATCTTAGAGAAAGAGTTGGCAGAGTAATAAAAACCAGTTTTCCTCCCGCCCATTAAAGGTGCCTTTTGGATACCACAGAGGAACCCATTCACAAACCGTCGGCTCCAGCATCTCTCACCTAAAGCAGGAGATGCACAGCCCAGGTTGGCTCTAAGATTTCAAGTCCAGAGTCAGCTTACATTTCCCATTAGGCAGGGTAGTCTTGTGATTCATTGCCAGTATCCTGCCCCTGGAGGGATGGTTAATGAGGTTTTGAAGTTTCATTTAAATTTTCTTTTCAAAATCCTTTTCTTTCCATGAAGATGAAAGTCAAGAGTTTCCAGATAAGCTTAGTTGGAATGCATTCTACTTCTCTGAAGTTTAAGAATGGTTAAAAAAATGTGGGTAGAAATGCAGGGACCATGTCTGATTTAACTGGGTGGGACTGCCCCAGTGTTACCTGCTGAGAGGTTTCTTGGGCAGGTATCAATTTGCCTCAGGCATTTAGAAGGCTTATTTCTTCAGGTGGGCTGGCCCATTATCTCCTCAGGGCACAAGACTGCTTTCCATTAGTGCTGATGTGAAGGGCGTGCTCACTGAACATGAGTGCACAGACACAAGTGTGAAGAGCAAGACTGGCGCTGTCGAAAGGAATTGGCAGGGCAGGAGGAGGCTCTCTTGAAATGGTGGCACACGTTCTTGCCAGGAAGTATGCACTTCTTGAAGTTTCTATTCCTGTCTTTAGAAGTGGAATTGGGAGATTTTTAGACAATAGAAAGCCAAAGGTAGAGCATGAAAGTTTTTACTTGGCCCACAGGGATCAGCAGGGTAAGGAGAGAGATTTTTTAAGCTGCCACAAAAGCAGAACACAAAGAACAAGAGCAATGAAGATATTAAGGAACAGCTAATCTTAGCCAAGCGATGGAGTAAAACACAGGATACACCGTGAGTACAGGTGTGGCTTGCTGCAGCAGAAAGCTTCTGACCTTGATCTAGTGGTCACTCCTCACCAGCCCTGGAGAGCATGGAATTCCAAGTGTATTGCTAAGTACTAATTTGTCACAGTTGGAGGCTCTAATAAAAGCTGTTTACATAGATGCTGTTTTGTTGAAAAAGGTTGAAGTGGGGATGAATAGGTAGGGTCTGTAGCCAAATTTTAGGTTGTTATGACTTGGGTTTCATTACAGCTTACTTGGTAACCTTGATGCTATTTCCCAGGGACTTTTGTGTCAGCCTTCATTGCACTGGGCCAATTAGTATTTCAACCAACACGAATTAAGTTGACTTCAGAGCAGGAAAGCAGTCTTCAGACTATAAGAATAATTCTGGCCAGTGTCATCCTGTCATGTCAGCCACCAAACTCTAGGTGCATGTTTTTATTTTTATTTTATTTTTATTTATTTTTATTTTTTTTAAAGATTTTATTTATTTATATGAGAGAGAGAATGACATAGAGAGCATGAGAGGGGGGAGGGTCAGAGAGAGAGGCAGACTCCCTGCTGAGCAGGGAGCCCGACGTGGGACTTGATCCCGGGACTCCAGGATCATGACCTGAGCCGAAGGCAGTCGCTTAACCAACTGAGCCACCCAGGCGCCCTAGGTGCATGTTTTTAAAGCCTGAGCCCAGCTATCTACATCAGAATCACGTGGTGTGTTTGCAAAAATGCCCCACCCCAGATCGGCTGCAATAGAACTTGATGTACACACATGAACACACACTCGGACCCCTATAAATCTAATGTTTGAGAACCACTATTTTTGTAGATATTTATCAGTTTTAAAATATAGGTGGGCAATATTTATATAGGCAGTTTTTCTTCCATATCTACCTTTATGTCAGTTAAGGTGAAAAGCACACACTGTGGTAGCAATGATCCGTAATTCACATGGCCTCTGTAGAGGTTCAAACTGAGAGGCTTATGCTCTCCCAGAAATCCAAACTGCAATAGCAAAGTTTTCATACTTAAAAGTAATAATAACAATGTATTTCCAAATACTGTGCCTATCAAATACATATCAGTAGATTAAATAATCACCTTGAACAATTCTTTAAAAAAAGAAATGCCTTTTCCACCCATATTTCTTTTTATAGTTTAATGTAACCATGTTCTTCCATTTAGATTGATTTTTAAAAACTTGAATGGTCTATCTTTTTGGAACTGCATTTTAGAGGCATGCCATCATAACCCATAATATGTGTAAAGCATGTAGCAGAATGCTTGTCATACAATGATGCTCAGAAAAATGAGTCTGGTGTTTTGTTCCTTCCTCCCCTTCTCCTTATTTCCCCTCTAGATGGCTCCAGAAATTCATATCAACTTTGTGGTAACCACCTTTCTGATTCATGATTTCCAGTTTAAGCCACAGGCAGTCTATTCATCCTATTTATAACACTGGAGATAATTACAGGTACCATTTGGTTCTTAATTAAAAGCATCTTTGCCTGACTTAGTCCTTCATGTAAACTTGGAGGTGTATGCTTCCTACTGAGTCCCTGCTCTCAACATGGCCAAAGGAGAAAGAGAAGAAGATAAATGTGGGGAATCCCTTTATGGAAAGTGTACACATTCCACTTCCTTTTTGTCCCAAATGGGGAAAAAGTAATATCCATGTTTTCTTTTTGAGAAAACGAATAAAGCTGTATCTTCTCGTCAGTGTGATTGCAGAGTTTTGAAGATTTTAACTAGACTAAGGACACCTTTGTTTATCTCTTGTACTGACATTATTGCTGCCCTTGGATCAGTTACCCAGAATCCTCTAATTGAGCAGGTCCCATTACAAGGTTCAAGAGAGAGCATTACATATTTCCCTTTACTTTCACATATATAATCATATGTAGTCACACAAAAGCTCCTTAAGAGGCACAGGGAAGCCATTTTTCTTTGCTGGGACAATCCCTGCTCAGTTTGCCAAAGATCTTACATTTCATTCTCTTCACTGTTATTATACAAATACTCATGAAAGTTACCATTTATTTTTAAGGATCATTTAGAAGTGTTTCTGGATTACAGTTTTAAATCCAGAATATAGATCACTGGCAGAATGCTATCTATACAGCTATCTCTTTCTATATTTATATTATAAATAATTTTAACCCCATTCGCGCTGTTTATTTAAATTGTCTTAATGTTCTAGAGCAGAGTTACGCAGATTACAGATCTTGAAGCACATCCATCTCTTTCACATGCTGCCTTTGCTCTTCATGATCTCTAATTTATGTATTGGAAAATCCTATTAAACCAGGCTTGACAAGGCAAACAATAGTAATTTGCTTTTTCTGTTGATTGCAAATGTGCCTTCTGGGTTACTTGAGTACTAGTAGTTTCTTCAGTTAGAGATGCACTGGGATTTTATTTTATTTTATTTTTTTTAAAGATTTTATTTCTTTATTTGACAGAGAGAGACACAGTGAGAGAGGGAATACAAGCACAGGGAGTGGGAAAGGGAGAAGCAGGCCTCCCGCCGAGCAGGGAGCCCGATGTGGGGCTCGATCCCAGGACCCCGGGATCATGACCCGAGCCAAAGGCAGACGCTTAATGACTGAGCCACCCAGGCGCCCCTGCACTGGGATTTTAAATAAAAAAAGTCAATTTAATTTCCAGTGCCATTTGTTTTGGAAAAAAAAAAATAAAACAAGGGAAGTTGGGAATCTCTGAGGTCTTTACACTCTATCTGAATTTGAATTTACAGTTTGTGGGGAGTAGGACCTTTTACATTTGTTTAGAAACAAAGTTAACATTAATGAAGAAATTAAAGAAACACAGTGGAAGAGACCCAGAACGGTGGGAGAATTCTGATTTAGATGTCAACTTTGCGCTGAACTAATCTTGGTGTTCTAGATTTTTACTAGAAGCCAACTGGTTCATGATTTCCCATTTAAGCCACTTACAAAGGTGCAAAATCACTTACAAAGCTCATGATTTGGGTATGGGGCCAGGGAGGCTGATGTTCAGAGAATATGGCTAAATGGCAGGGAGTTCTCTGAATTTCATATGCTTTAGGATGGTTACTTCTTCTTCTTCTTTTTTATTTTTTTAAGTAGGCTCCACACCCAGCATGGAGCCCAACACAGGGCTTGAACTCACAACCCTGAGATCAAGACCTGAGCTGAAATCAAGAGTTGGATGCTTAACCAACTGAGCCACCCAGATGCCCCTAGGATCATTACTTCTAAAGACTACTGTCGGGGCGCCTGGGTGGCTCAGTCGTTAAGCGTCTGCCTTACGCTCAGGTCATGATCCCGGGGTCCTGAGATGGAATGCTGCATCGGGCTGCCTGCTCGGCGGGAAGCCTGCCTCTCCCTCTCCCACTCCCCTTGCTTATGTTCCCTCTCTCGCTGTCTCTCTCTCTCTCTCAAATAAATAAATAAATCTTAAAAAACAAACAAACAAAAGACTACTGTCCTTGAGGTCAGTAATGAGTTGGTGGAAACTTGGGATGTCAATACCTTCTGGGAGGACTAAATCTATTTATTACTTATAATTTATGCTTGATGGGAGCTGCCTAACAGGTCAACACTTGAGTGACATCAACCTCAGGGAGTGGTAGTGTTGGTCTAGGGAAAGAGGGAGTGAATTGAGGGAAGACACATTGATCAGAAGAGGAAGGAAGGAGAGAAAGAAGGAGGATGCAAATACTATTTGAATAGAAAGTTTAAAAGTAATGATTATCTACTGGAGTATCTTGAGAAATATTAGGAAGTACAGAAATCTATAATAGGTACTTTAATAAATTTGATTATTTATTTCTCCTTTTATCAGGATACTTCTGTTGACAATCATGGGAGAATGTCTTCATAATGATCCTGCATCTTCAAAAAAATATACTCAAAATCTTCTTGGCTTCTCTCCAATCCATTGTTTCTATTTATTTCTCCCTTGACTCTTGGTCTAACCTCCACTTCATTTTTTTTTTTTTGTTCACCAAATTCTGAAAACCATAAAGTTTTAAATAAAGTAAATAAATAATAAAGTCAACCATTATTTTTATTTACCCACTGCCTGATACAGAGTCAGTCATAAAGTTGGTTAGTTGTTGAAATTGTTGAATCATTTTGTTTTCAAAGACAAAATACAAAGACTTAATGGAGTACCACCCATTTTACTATACACAGTTGGAATGTCTTGGCTTTTCTCAGTGAGGACTTTGGTGTACCTCGCTCTGTATATATGATACTCTATACATGTCTTTCTGTCTCTAATGGGGGACTATCTCTCCCATTACTCTAGATCTCTTTAATCTCAGCCTGCCAGTGCTGCTCAGTGAATGGTAATGAGTGGAAGATTAACTAAAGTATAGAGAAGCCATGAATGTCCCATGGGCCATTTCATTTGGCTCTTCTAGTGCCTTCTCTTTATTGTGAATATTGGGGGATGCTCATATTCAAGGGGGCTGCTAGCAGCTGGCTATGGTTCAAGTGTTCCTCTGTATTTTATGTAAGTTTAATCCAGATGTTAAGACCATTCTCTAGAGTTTAATGGTGCTGGGCTTACTGCATCTAAACCAGAGAGGAATATTCGTATGATAATAGGTAATTTGGCTAGAGAAGAGAGCTGGGAGTTGAATCCAGAGTATGTTTCTTCTGTTCCAGGCCAAACTGTTTTCCTAAAGTAGGAGAAATGTTGTATTGGGGATAAAGTGTCCTCTTAAGTGTTCTCACCTCTAGTAGGAAAAATTCAATTTCCCTGAAAGATATGTCACCACTTTTCCCTTCCTGGGGCTTTAATCTCTGTATCACAGTGGAAAAGGCGCTGAGGATCAAAGATGCAATACAAATTACTGGGTCACGTTTTGAACCCTACCTGTGTGGTCATCAGAATGTCTAGGAGCAGGAGGAGGCTGGTGGCAGATGGAGAGCTGTGGGAGTGTCGCAGGAATAGCAGGGAAGGCTGGTGAAATTATCTCAACACAGAATGGTGATTTTGATACTGTGCTCTGCCACCAAGCACAGGTTATTAGCTATAAAAAATCAATTTTCTTTGATAGTGTCTCTATGTCCCTTACCTCTTTTCTGAAATTTAGGCGATGACCACAGTAACTTCAGACAGTATACTGCATAATGCATTATGTGTTTATTGCATTTAGTTGCTCTGGACATTATAAAATCAATACATTATGATGCTGAAGCCAAATTTCAAAGTGTATACCGTATTTTTCCTATCTCCCTTGTAATTTCAATCAGATAAGGTTTTTTGTTTCTTGTCCAATACCATTTGGTGAGCATTCAGTTTCTTGCAAAAAGCTAAATGTAATATGTGGATATGCTTCAATCTAATCTCAACGTATTTATTTAGTTCATAGTATGTGCAAGTACATAGAAGGTGCCATGAAAGAAACAAACTTTGTATTAGACACAGCGCTCTTCCTCTCTTACAGAATTTACTCCTGTATGTTATATTCTCTGGCTCTTTTTTCAATTTTTGAGCTTATCCTTTTTATGACAAAATTAATATAACTACATTATCAACAAATTGGAAACAAGTGAATCCATATTGTAGTAAGTACAGTAAGTAGTAAGTAATATTGTATTCTAGCAAGAACTCTGTTTTCTTCCAGTCTTTTCTTCTGGGCATGTGGGTTAGAATTTCTTTGTTGCAGTGTACCTGTATGCTTATAGCTTCTTTACCTTTTACAATAGTATAAACACTGCCCATTTTACTATACAATCTTCATATTTTAATTGTGAAAGGCCATGATACTTTGAAGAATAGATGAGAGGCACTATTCAAGTAGTCCCTTGTTTTTATATCTGTAGCAGCAGCATGGGATGGTGAAGTGAACATGGGCTTGGCCCAGAAATTGGGCTTCGGGACAGACTCAGTTACGTTTTTGCTCTGTGAACAGAAGCAAGTTATGTCTCCTTTATGAGCCTCAGTTTTTCTATCTGTAAAATCTGCCATGTATTTAGTAAATGTGTGATCTGGAAATGATAGTTATTATCACTTAGGCTCTTTCCAGCTTTTGTCATAAATAGTAAAATGTGGATCATCTTTGCATGTATAACACTTCCAGATTTTATATTATTTTCTTTGGCTAGAACTCCAAAGTGGACTTTCTGGGTTGATTTATTTAAGGATTCTTGACTTGCTTTTTCATGTTGCTTCCCAAAAGAATTTACTAATTTAAATCATACTGTCAATGTATGAGAAATCCTCATCTTGCTTTTTGTTTTTCAGATGAGCCTTAAAGTCATCCATTTAAATTCCTGCTAATGCAAATGGGATTTTGATTGTAATATTCAGCCTTCTCAATTGGGAATATTGTAGGTCTGTCCATTTACTAAAATATTTTCTCTTTTTATAAACTTTTACATTTTTTCATATATCCTATTTTTCTCATCCAGAACATGTGTAAAGCTTTATGTGTCTTATTGCTATTGGGAATATACACATATTAGAATAATTATAGATTATATAATTATAGATAATTATGTGATATGATTATATTATATAATCTATATTTTTCACATTTCTTTAATATTCATACCTGTTTTGTGTGCTTTTGCATCACCCCTCTTTTAGTTAGAATTTCTAAGCCAATATAAGTAGTGATAGAGATAATAGGCATCCTTGATTTATCTGAATGTAAAAGGAATTTTTCTAGGACGACATTTCCCAAACTGTTCTGAGGGGACTATGCTTTGAGCAAAAAAAAAAAAAAAGGTTACAGTCCATTGAGATTTGTAATTGGCAGTACCATCTTAATGTTTTCAAGGAGTCCTATAGTCAGAAATACGTTTAAACTTTGTTCAACTCAGCATTTCCCACACCTACTTGGACAAGGAATCCTCATATTCCATCCCCCACACCTATTTTTAGAACCGCTCATATTAACATTTTAGAGAATGGTATTTCTGAGTAACTCCCATTTGGGAGAAATTCTATAATATACCCTGTGAAGTATAATGTTGGAATTAATTTGGAAAAGATTTTGTTAATAATGTCAAGGAAGTAGGCATTTATTCCTTTTAAAAAATGTCATTAACAGGAATGAGTATTAAGTGCCTTTTAAGTATCTATTAAACAATTTAGTTTTTGTTATTTAGCCTACTAATAGGATATAATAAAAAGTTCCTCAAGACTGAACCCTCTTTAAAAATCCTGGCATAATAACTACTTGGAATTGGTGGATTTTTTTTTCAATACTCCTTGGATTCTCTTTGCTACTATTGTACAGTAACTACTATAATTACAGTAATTTTTGCATCTACAGTCTTAAGTGAAATTGGTCTATGATTTTTATTTTTGTGTTAATGTCATTAAATTTTGGTATTCAGGGATATACATTCATTCCATTGAATGATGTGAGTACTGTCCTATCTTTTCTCAATACAGTAGCTGCTTATATTCAATATGGGAATCCTTTGCTCCTTGAATGTTTGAAATAATTCCCTGGTTAATGGGCTGAAAGCTTTTATGGGGGATATTCTTTAATAACCCTATCAATAATTTCCCCAGTATTGCTCTTGTCAGGTTTTCTTTTCATTGTTAAGTCAGGTTTGGTAATTTATATTTTTCATCCAGAAAACTATTTTGTTGGGATTGCCTAATTTATTTGCTTCTATATAAAGTATCCACAGTATACTTTATAATTTTCAAATATTTTCTGTCCTAGTTTTTTTATATTTTCTTTTTTCTAATTGTGCTCTTTCTGCCTTTTTTCTAAGAGCTATGCTTGAATTTATTAACTCTACTATTTTTCTTTTTTTTGATTTCTGAATTTATTATTATTATATCTTTCTGTTTTCTGAAGCCACTGGTATTTCTTTTCCTAAATAATGAATTTGATTATTTTTTCCCTTTCTTTTCTACTTTTTATTTATTTATTTTTAATTTAATTTTATTTTTTAAAGATTTTATTTATTTATTTGAGAGAGAGAGAATGAGAGACAGAGAGCATGAGAGGGAAGAGGGCAGAGGGGGAAGCAGACCGCCAGCTGAGCAGGGATCCCGATGTGGGACTCGATTCCGGGACTCCAGGATCATGACCTGAGCCGAAGGCAGTCGCTTAACCAACTGAGCCACCCAGGCGCCCTCTTTTCTACTTTTTAAACAATAAGAACACTTGACCATAAAATTGCCTGTGAGTAGATCTATAAATTCTATAAAATTTAGTGTGTTTTATTACCATTTTGTTTTATCAAAATAAGATTTTATTGTATTACTATTTGGCCTATTGAAGATCTCAGGAAACATCCCCTAAAACGGCCTGAGATTTGTGGCTGCCATTCATTCCCTTTTCTTTCTCATGTTCACTGCTAGATTTCATTGGGCTAAGATGGCTGGTCAGAAGCAGGCTATGCTAAAGTCACTGTGGTTCATGTAAAAGTTCGACCCCTTACCTACTCAGGAGAGAGAAAGCTAGCTACGACCTTCAAAGTGTCTGTTTAAAGCCACTTTAAATTTATTTAACAAATATTGATAAATCAATTACTATGTCCCAAGCATCACTTTAAGCATTTTGTGAATATTAATACAATTAATCCTGTAACAATTTTGTGCTATAGATATTATTCACCCCTTCACAGATGAGAAAAGCATAAGGCGCAGAGAGGCTGGTGAGAGTCAGGACTTGAACCCAGTGGGTCTGGCTCCAGAGGCTGCAGTCCGAACAATTAAGTTAAACTGCTCTTTTGTTTTGAAATTCTGCCTGCTTGTTCCTTTGAGACAAATATCTCCATAAATATGTTAGAGAAAAACGTCTCACTTTGTACCCTGTTTAAAATTTTTAAAAAGGTTATACCTGCATAGACTTCAATACTTGTCCCAGGAAGGTTATAAAAAGGGTGAAGGGAATCAGGATACGCCACCCCAAAATATAGAATCTTGGATATTTTCAGCAGAAGGAATTTGGGAAACAGCCAAGCAAGAAGGACTCCTTGACCTCCTCCTTCTCTCCTGAAGCCGATCCCAAGACCCTCTGGTGAGAGGTGCCCTCCCTATACAAGGAAGAAAAGAGCATCTTTATCTCAGGAGACTGGAGGTCCTGGGAGGAATCAAAACCAACAGTCCTTGCTAATTTCCCCCAGTTTAATAACCTTAGCTCATACCCTTTGTCCTAGTGTGTTTTCCCAACACTTGCCATTCTTCATCAAGCCTAGTTTTAAAAGGCTCAGACTTAACTGTTTTTTCAAGTCTTCATTTCCTTATGATGGCTCCCATGTCACTGAAAACCTATATTAAATACATTTGTGTGTTTTTCTCATGTTAATCTGCCTTGTCACTTTAATTTTTAGGTACAGCCAGGGACCCCAAGAGGGTAGAGGGAAAGTTTTCCTTCCTCTATAGAGGTCAGAACACACCTGTCTTATTCTACTCCTTGCTGGAATGACCAGAAAGCCTGATCATTTCCTTTCCTGTGGTATTTGCAGGCTACAGACAAAAACCTGCATCCATGCTTATGCCAAGCCAGTCTTAACAGAGTCCAAAATGTTCAGATCATTGAAAGCCCCACCATTGACAGGGGGGTGCAAGCAAGATGGACTACACTGAGACTGTCCTTGGCACTACCTTAGGTAGGAAATAGGAGGAAAGGAAACACAGATTGGTTGCTATTCTTGGTATTCTGAAGTTGCTGTCTCAGATGGTTCCAAAGAATGAAAGCAAGATGTAGTTCAGTTAAACAAGTGGCCCTGAGTTTGGAGGTCTGACAACAGGAAACACTTAAGTGGCTCAGGAGAAACACAGAACTTTGCTTCTGACCATGGATCACTCCGTGCAGGGTGCCGCACTGAGCAGTTACCTCCTGGCCAGTTAACGTCTATAATTCAGTCTCTCTTCCATACTGTAAATGCAGTTTTGAAGTTTATGTTTAAATGGCTGCTGGTTTTCTCTGACCAGGACCTCAAAGTACACAAAGAACATCTCATCGGTCTTTTTATTGTTCTTCAGTTTCAGCTCCTTTGGAGGAAATAATTTATTTCAATAACGCGCTGCCTAGTAAACCACACCCCCCTTAGCAAATTTTACATATACCTTATAGTGTATATTTCACTCAAGACCATGCCACATATAACCTTCAAATTCTATAATAAACACACAGAAAATTAGCTTTATTTATATAGATTGAGTTCCTCCTTGACCCAGTTGTTTGTAAGATAATTCTATTTTTTTTCCCCAGTGAATGGAGTTTTAATTTAAAAATATCATTACTTTTAGTGTGTTGTGGTCAGAGAATACGTTCTACTTTTCTCTCTGTGTTTCTATACACATATCTTTGGTTTTTAGTGTCAGTATTTGATTTAACAAACACAAAGAGCTTTTTAACGAATGGGGCAGTGATAGTAACATCAACCACACTCAATGGCACTATACAACATAACAAATGTTAGTTGTGTCATACTTAGCTAGTGAAGTTTTGCATCAATTGCTAAAATGATATGATCATACAGTGAAGATGTAGATCATAGATCATGTAGTCTTATCTTTTCCCAAAACAGTTACAGATTTTAGTAGGCCATTTGTTTAATTTCAGGATTTACCTAACAACGTCACCTACTTGCAAATCAGCTCTAACATATGGAAGCTCATATTTCATAATAAAAGCATCATATATTAATTGTAAATCATGTCACAGCTCTTGAGACTTTTTTGTATCATCTTAAATATTTAAAGTCATAGAGAACCCTTCATCCATTTCAGCCAATCAACCATTTCACTTTCATCCTTTGGTTCTTCATGACACCTAATTTCTGAACTACAATATTCTTTATAATAGACTAGAATGGGTAAATTATTGTCCTATGATTCTTCTGGCTAAGAATGACTACCAGCATAGTTCTGGAAACACTCGAGTGCCATTTCCCTAGAACAGAGGTCCTCAAACTTCAGCAGGCATTAGACTCACCTAGAGGGCTTATTAAAACAACATTGTCAGGCTCTACTCCCCAAGTTTCTGGTCTGGCAGATCAGCACGTTGCCTGAGAATTTGTATTTCTAAAAAATTGCTGGGTGATTCTGAAGCTGTTGGTCCCAGTCTGTACTTTGAGAACTACTACTCTAGCATCACATAAGACATGTACAGAACTTTTGTTCCAATATAACCTAAAGGATTGTCAAACTTGACAAGTCCCAAGTCTCAATCCACTGGTCTTGATTGTAAGTCTGAAAAATCTATTCTTCTTCAATAATAAGTGCTTCTCAGAGTCCATCTTCTCAGCTTTCTGGCTGGCTTAGTCTTAATCTGGGGGGTTATCATTCTCAGACTTGGAAACTCCATCATGTACAAGACAGTGCTTTGGCATGCTTTATTCCTGTGGCAGGCATCATTTGAAATACACAGACTCTTGCTCTCTCAAACACCTGAAAAGAACTTTTCTATACTTTGATCTGTTTTCTTGCTTACAAGAGTGAGATAGACAAGAAGAATGCAGAAATGGTGCAGCAAAGACGGATGCTCCTAGAAGCCAAACAGAACAAGTAAGGGCGTTTAGGGCTGTCCAGGCTTTTGCTGAATTCCTTTGAATCTCTATTGCCTCTGGGTGTGCACATTTTTTTGATGCTCAGATTATATGATTTTTTTCTAGTCTAGACAAGGGAGACGAATTAGAATTCTTTCTGGGGTCTTTTTGCTTCATTGCATACTAATCACAACATTTCTTGAACTTCATGGAGAATTAGGAAGAGTCCCTCATAGTAATCAGTTCTGTGTCATCCACAAATAAGGTTACAAAGAGAAGCTTTCAGGTTATCCGACTAAGACCATCTTTAAACATGTTTAGGAACAGATATTCCAATCTAGGTAGCCTGTTTTAGTGTTCATTCATCTGTATATTGATGACGTTCTTCTCCTGAATTTGTACAAATCCTTAAAATGTCAGCCCATTTTTTTTTTTTCTGATTCCATTTTTCTATCCAGATGAGAATCAGGTTAGGTGTCCCCTCATGGTAACACAATTAAAATATACTTTTAAAGGCAAAACGAATTGAGATTCTTTAATTTTTTTAAATAGATATAGCCCTTAATCCTGTTAATGCTCTTTTTAGTCTTTGTCATCTCCTTAAATATTTGTAAGCTAATTTTTTTTAATAATAACATGTTTTCTTACTTGCTATGTATCAGGCAATGTCCTAAGCATTTCACATGTCATTGCATGCTTTACCAAATTAGTAGATATGCATTATTAAAACCTCATGGGTTTCTAAAAAAATTAATCATTTTGCATAAAGATTCAGACATTTCTCTCAAGCGAACAGAAATAATTTTTCCTGGTCATTATTTCTTGTTTTCCTATCTTGTAAAGGTTCTCTGGAAATTGATTTTTGATTTGCACCAGTTGTTTTAATATTCTAGTGTTTTCCAATTCTGTCAGTATTAGTAGCTTCGATGAATACTGCAATTTTCTTTGGCATTCAGGGAAGCTCAATATGCTAATTAAAAGATGCTGATCAGGAGATGTTAAAATTTCTTTTCGGATCTCAGTTAAATATAACACAGAGATTTCTGACAGAAAAGAAATGGGTGATAACAAATATAGAAGCAGGTGGCAGAAACTGTTTAAAAGATTGCTAGATGTCACTCTGGAAGAGTAAGCAAAATAAGAACACTCTCCTGAACAGAAAGGTTTAACCCTTGAGAGTGATTACAATCTTTGTGCCTAACATAGAAGTTCGTTCATTCATTTGGCCACTCAAGCAACAATCACGAGCAGTCCTGTACTGTGCACGTGGCCCTGCACTGAGGTGAGGTTACAGCTATAAAATCCTGGTTCTTGTCCTTGAGGGAGAAGCTCCCAAAGGACAGGATGGTGTAAGCAACGCTCACCTCACCCCTGCATTTCACTTGTACACTCTTAAAATGCTGGAGAAGGGCATTTTCATTTGGGATATTGTTATTAAGAACAAAAGGGAAATGTCCTCAGGGGAAAATACTTTTTCTCAGGGGGCTCACGATAGGAGAGAGTGTGAGGAATTTTGTTGGTGGTGGGGAGGAGTGACTGCTGGTGCAATGCGAATGCTTAGGAAATTCTGTCCTCACCTTAGGAGGTTAAGAAAGGGCTCCTCCTCCAATCTGCCGCAGGTCCAGGGATGAGAGCTAAGTGGGTGACCTGATCCTAAGGGAGGGGGCAATACCTGGTCCTGGGGGTTTTGGGGACCCGGGGTCAGGTGGTGTCTGATATCTGCACTGGATGAAGAAGATAATGCTCATCACGAGCTGAGACTATCACACTCTTTCCATGTGCAAATAAGGTTGAGGGCTCATTGCTGCTTTTTCTTAATAAAATCTCTTCTACATCATTTTCTTAATATGTTTGGTGGAATTATTCTGAAAGATGGAATTTGTCAGGTTGGGCATTAGCCTCATCCTCTCTCAAATAATGTGACTCCAGATCTGCCACAGACAACCCTGGCAATCGGATCATATAAGTATCCAGTAAATTACCATGATGCTTTCAGTTATGATACCGTTAAACTTTGAGTAGGAATTCCATAAACTGAACTTCACTACACTGTATAACACAACATAATATAAAATAACACAGCATAACATAACATCCCTGTTAAATCCTTGTCAATAAATGATAACAAGATTAAAAGAAAAAACCTGTTTTTTCTCAGCCATCTCAAAGTATAAGATTTGAGCATATCAGCATCATTTAATCTTAGGCATAGTACGTTTCAGGTCTCCCTCTCTCTCTCCCTCTTTGCAATTCCCCTTCTGACCACATTTGATTGAATGTTATTTATGCTATTAGGAGTAGCCATACACTATGTGCCTCTTATGCACTGGGCATTTTGTATATATTATTGCTAATACACAGAAACTCTACCAACATAGGTATTATTATCTCTCTTTTACACTGAACTCAGATTTGTTGGGAAGAGCGGAGGTAGGATTCAAACCCAAATCTGACAGGTGCCAGAGCCCAGAGCCGGGGCTTGCTCTTCCCAGTGCACAGCCTCCTCTGGAGAAGTGCTTTCTGCTCATATTCACAACACATCTAATCAGGTTCATTGCGAACTGTCCTTTACAACTGATGAGATTGCAGATATGGTTATAAGAATCAAAAAGAGTAGTTGTAACAGCAAATACAACACTTAAAAAGGAAAGCAATGTTGTTAAAAATGGTAATATTTTGCCAGTTTTATGATTTAAATAACCATTACTCCTGTATGGTTGTATTTAAGGTAGTGTAGCAGGAATTCAGTAGTGCCAGGAATCGAATTTGACATTTACTTCAGAGCCAGAGTATATATGGTTCACTTCTCTTCCCCAAAGAGACCAGAATGACAGGTTGCATGTCCAGCCTAAAGATAGGTGGCCTGCTATCACTAAAGATTTACCCCGAGCCGGTGGTCTGGGAGATTTAACCATGCCCCCGCTCAGCGGGCTCCATAGCCTGTGGCATCTTCTAACTTCCAAATGCGGCTCAGTATTTGGTTGTTAGATCCATCCTCCTATGTTGAATCAGAGGGGTCAGGGAAGTCATTTGGAATGTTTTGTTCCAAATTCCTGCTGCTGTTACTAAGCATAGATGCAAACGCAGTGAAGCAGGGGTGGAGCTGACCTCAATGCTTGCACTATGGTGGATGGGGTAAGTAGGACAATGCCAAGGATGGTTACCCGCTGATTACTTCCCTGGAGACTTGAAATTAGCTTCATGGTCCCCTCTGTTCCACATCATCTCCACCTGAGGGTGGCCTGGACCCAGGGTCGTCTGAGTCCAGAGAGAGCATGCCCATATCTTTAGGAGTCTGTCCTTTGTGTGTGTGTTTTTATGTGGGCCAGCCTCTGTGCCCTTGCTTCACTAGCTAATATTCCCAAGATAAAAATATCTCAGAAATCAAACCACTGTTCTTCAACTGCACAAATGACTTGGTGGAGATAACCCTGGAAATATGACCATTTTTCTAAAGGAAGAAAAACAGTATGTTAGGAACTAATAGAACCAATGTTTGAAGATGTTTTGTCTTGTAATATGTGTGCATCACACAAGGTGGCAGAATAAGCATAAGGCTATCCTCCAGCGAGGCTGGCCGCTGCATTGTTTGCAAGGCAGTGACGGATTACAAGCCCCTACCTCTGCATCCACAGCTTCAGCTGCTACTTCTTTCTGTGTGTGCTCACACATTTGTGTTTAAGTAGAGTGTGGCACATAGTTTCATAATTTGCCGGCACGCACTCAAATCCTTTGCTTTCAATGAGAAACTGTGTTAAGTGATTAGACTTCATTGGCATCTTGAAAATATGCACTGACTCCTGGCTCCGATTTATATGCCTTCTTTTGATTGAAAACACCAGCTTATTCTCCATCAGCAGTCTAGTTCAACTCAAGGGTATCGTAAAAGCTCAGCCACAAGACAGTTTTATAACCTATGATATCAAATTTTACTTTTTTTCTTCTCCATATAGGATGTGAATGTGAAGTTAAATATTTATTAAATATTTGTCAAGCTTATTAACTCTGTTTGTTTTTCTCCATAAGGAGAATTAGAAGTCCCTGGATTTATTTTTAAATTTAATTGAATGGTTAATACTTAATTTTAATCATTATTAATTCAATTTTTAATGTAGTCATTTTTATGGCTGGATTAAATATTTTACCAGACTCAGGCTTGTGAACAAGGCCATTAGCAGTGGACTACATAGGACTGTCACACCATGCATTAGAAATACTATAGATCAAATTTATTTGTACTATTAACCTATTCAGTACAAAGAAATGGGTCGTCTCTCAAAGTCATGGTGAAAACATTTGATCTCCAGAATAAAAAATGGAAGCTATGCATATACCTCATTTCTCATATAAAATTCACATGTTTTACTTAGCCTCAGCTGTTTTAACTGATTCAATTTATTTTCCCAAGTTCTTTATAGAAAATATTAGGCTGGACTATGGGATGGTAGAATGCCCATACTTAATAAAGTGGGTCATGTAATTTACCATACTAGACCACCAGGTAGACAGATGACTGTGGCTGATCATCTTTGGTCACTTCTCTCCTATGATTACTTTCCCAAGGGCTTTCAATACTTCTGGAAATCCTGTTGCTTCCTGCATCTGCGTCTCTCCTTTCCTTGAGCTTAAATTATAATCCTTATTTCTAGGCCTCTTGCATTTGGCTGCATCTTGTCATTCCCTCTTCCACCTAACACCCACCTGCAAGTGCTGGAACTAGCTCATACTGGCCTGGGAAAGTCGATTTTACACATCTTTTCTCAATTCTGAGGTTAGCAACACCAGGTTGATAGCTTGGAATTGCCCATGGTGGGAGAATTTACACCACAGAAATTAGCAAACACTACAAAAAATCAGGGCTCCCCTCCTCACCTCCTGAGCCACTTTCCCTGCACACCAGAGTAATACCGCGGATTCAAATGAATAACCCCAACTCCCGAGTCAATTCTGTCATTCCCCCCACCATCCCAAATTTGTAGTTAATGGCACATTGTATGAAGTTACTCTTCACTGTGTTAACTTTTGTAACTAGGAAATAAATATATTTATTCACAGAACTGATGGTATTCTTGTCCATGTTTGGGAATGACAGATGACTGTTATGCAGCTGGTGTGTCATTTGAGCCATTGTGCATGCAGCAGCTGGGCAGAGATTTAAATGGAAAGTGTCTCCACCTAAAGACCATGCCAAAATTGAACTCCAAATAGTCTAAACACCATACTGAGTTTAGTGAAATGTCTAGCACTTCTTCAATTTGCTGGCTACTCCTGGAGAGCTTGGCACAGTAGAGTAGTACAGAGTATTACAAAGTCACAAATTTGATTTTTGAGGGACCTTATGAGCAGCTTTATCCTTTTTTAATTTTTTAATTTTTTTAATTTTTAATTTTTTTTTAAAGATTTTATTTATTTATTTGAGACAGAGAGAATGAGAGACAGAGAGCATGAGAGGGAGGAGGGTCAGAGGGAGAAGCAGACTCCCTGCCGAGCAGGGAGCCCGATGCGGGACTCGATCCCGGGACTCCAGGATCATGACCTGAGCCGAAGGCAGTCGCTTAACCAACTGAGCCACCCAGGCGCCCCGCTTTATCCTTTTTTTTTTAAAAAAAAAATTTATTTATTTGAGAGATAGAGCGCGAGCACGAGCAGTAGGGAGGAGCAGAGGGAGAGGGAGAGGGAGTGGGAGAGGGAGAAGCAAGCTCCCCGCTGAGCAGGGAGCTGACGTGGGGCTTGATCCCAGGACCCTGAGATCAAGACCTGAGCCAAAGGGAAACACTTAACCGACTGAGCCACCCAGGTTCCCTTTGAGTTACTTTATCTGGAGGACTTTTGTCACCCTGAAAAAGAGATGCCCTGACTTCCTGCACTAAATTTGAATATTGTCACCTGGAAGTCAAACAATCTGGCAGAGTCAAGTATTCAAAGTGTTTAAAAATCCACAAAAATCCAGAACATTCTTTAATCTGAAATTCCAAATCCCTCAACAATATTTTCCCAACCAACTTCCCCAACTTTTCTATAGCATTCCCAATCTATCGTCCTCTGTGATTTCCAGTCATCCTGTCTTTGCTCACTCTGTATCTTCTGCCTGAAGTCTCCTTTATCCTCTCTTATTTTATCTAAACTTTATTCTGTTTCAAGATTGATGTGAAATTCTAGCCCTTCCCTAAAGCTTATCCTGGTCTACCCACTTGGAAATAAGTACGTCCTCTACAGAACACTTACACCATTTTCTGTACAAATGTGAGGCTACTTATTAATTTTAGCTATATTTACACATATGTTTTATCTTTTCTACTCGATTTGACAGCAGAAGCCACGGGTGCCTGTTACTAATCTCTGGAGGCTTAGCTCCCAGCTCCCCCTCCTCACTCTGCTCCGCGATGCCGGGGCTGGGGCTGGGCCTCGGCAAACCACACGTCTGCTTTGCCGGCTGCTCGCTGTTAGCTTCTGCCATTAGTGCCACCAGGAGGAGAGACGGGAGGGCAGTGACTGAGAAGGGATGTGCTCCTTCCTGTTTGCTTGATGTTTCTGAAAATAGTGTCCCAGGGATGGCACATCACCTCATCGGCAGCAGTTGCTTCCAGCCTCCGGCTTCTTTTCAAAATTCCACAGCCCACCTCACACTGTCCCTCGGAGGCAGCAGCAGCAGCTGTGCAGGGCCTCGTCCTCAGGCACCTCAGCTCCGGCCCCCGAACCTCCCCTCCGCTTTCCTGAGCAGCCACCGAGTGGTGCTCCCTACTCACACACTGGAGCGCAGATCCAAGGAGCGCCTCTTCTAGCTTCTCGGTTTTCCCCTGTGTTTCTCCAGCTCAAGGCTCAAGGACGCACTGCTTCCTCTGGTTATTAACTCTATGTTACCCCAGTCTTCCCTTGAAAAGGCCTTTTCCACTCCTCCCAACACTTGCGTCACCAATACCCTATACTAAATAGCCTGTTGAAATATCCAAGTGTGGTTTCGGTGCTCCTGACCAGACCATGATTACTACACAATGACTGATCCATCTGTGTTTCCTCCTTTGCCCAGTGCCCTGGCCCAATTCCTAACAGCCTGGTTTGAGCCCAGTAATTACTTAATAAATATTAGTTGAATGAATGAATGTATATTTATGAAGATAAAAGATCCTGCTATATTTCATTATTCTGTCTTTTCTCTGCCATTTTCATGCTTACTATGCTCAAATAAGGGCTTCAGTTAACATTCGTGGGCATTTTTGGTTGGATGAGGAAACGTTTCCTTGGAGTTTATGGGGTGGCTTACAATGCATGACTTGTCACTGTGCTTTACAAACAGCCGAAAACAGCATCTGCATTATGCAGCGCCCCTTAGTGTTGGCCACTCTTCTACTCCAGACTCTGGGGCTTTCCATACTGAGAGAGATTCGGCTTCCCTCATGTGTACTGGTAACCCAGAGAGACATGATTTATGATGTGCACATCGAGAGGGAGAAACCACTGGCCACACTTTTGCTCACTCTAAAAACTTGGTAAGGATATTTTTCAGGATATGATGTAAGGGCCGATTGTGGAGAAAACAGCTGCCCTACAAGCATATGAAGAATTGCTACTTTAACCAGAGTAAACTTTGCAGGAGGCTGAGGCATTATCCATTACAGTAGAAGATAAAAAGAGGGGGCGCCTGGGTGGCTCAGTCGGTTAAGCGTCTGCCTTTGGCTCAGGTCATAATCCCAGGTGGGATCGAGCCCCGCATGGGGCTCCCTGCTCAGCGGGGAGCCTGCTTCTCCCTCTTCCACCCCCGCTGCTTGTGTTCCCTCCCTTGCTGTGTCTCTCTCTGTCAAATAAATAAAATCTTTAAAAAAAAAAAAAGAAGATAAAAAGAGTGCTGGGGGGGAATGTAGAACTGGATCAACTGGGTGATCAGCAAGGATGTGATTTCTAGGCTGGATTATGAGAAATGCTCAAATCTGGATATGTGGTATACCCATAGGAATCTAGTAAAGTGTGGGTACACCTAGATCTCTTTCTCACTGCTTTTTAGTGCTTACATCAACTTGAGCAACTGATCTCATTAAAGTGCCTTTGAGAAAACTCCTTGAATACAGGTGTGAAATTGGTAGTTACAGCAATGGTGGCAGTGTGAATGTTTTCTCTGAGTATTTTGCTGATTTTGATCATTATTAGCATACAAACAAAGCCAGTACTCCAGTGAATAAATACAGCATCATTAAGCAGTCAAGGGAGGTAAGCCATACCCTATACCCCTTGTTCTCATCTAGGCTGTATCCTTTGGGAATCATCTGAAAATAATTCCTCCCCCAAAATGTGAGTTTGCTTAATATAGGCTTTGCTAAATATAAATAACTTAAAGGTAAGTAAATTGCAGCTCAGCAGTACTGGGGAACCTCTCCTAAATAATGGAAACCTAATCTTGGGCACCTATATTATGGATTTTGGATTTGGATCATTTTTATAACCAACAGAATATCAGGAATCTTCAAAAATACATACCATTACTCTTTAAAAAGGACAAAGAAAATGTATTCTGAATTGGAACGATCAAGTGATTTAGGGGTATGGCTAGGAGGCAGATTCTGTCTGTCCACTGGGGTAGTATGGTATGGTGTAATGACCACAGGCTCTGAGTCAGCACAACTGTTTCAGCCTAATCTCTGCTGGTGAACCTCAGTAAAATAGGGATAACAGTATCTCCCCCACAGGTTCCAGAGAGGATCCAGTGCTATTACCTTCCTGAAAGTTCCCGTGACAATGATGGCTTGTAGTAGATTCCCAACCAATTCTGGCTGAGTGGGAAGGGACAGGGGTAGAAGCTGGTGCAGGAAGTCACAGTGGGCTCTGGGGTGTTCGGCACCGGTATGCAGATCCCCGACTGGCCTAAAGGGGTCTGTGACACCCTGTGTTCACCACCCGGGGTGACGGAACTTAGACTTTCCCTCTAACCTCTGGAGTCTGAGGTCAGGTGTGAAAATCAGTGGGGCCAGAATGCAGAGCAGGGAAGGTGGATCTAGGTATATGGCCTCAGAGCAGATAGTTTGTGAGTCACAGAATCTTTTCCCAGCCATCAAAGCCCCTCAAGTAAAATCTCAGACCTGCTGCAGTTGTCCCGCTACTGCAGCATCCCCATATCTTTCTTCTGTTTCTCTTAGGTCCATGTTGCCAAAACATCATACCTCAAGTCTGAGCCGTATTTTGCTATGACAGAGCCGTCTGTACCTATAAATTCCACACTTCAGTGCTGTTTGAATTCTAACTTTCATAGTTTTTTTTTTTTTCCTTCGGGACTGTGTAGTATTTCTTTTCACTGTTATAAATTTTCTGAAGTCATCTTTGCCTCAAGTAGTCTCTGCCCCATCTTCAAATTTGCTATTTCTCATTAACTATAAAATTAGCAATCTGATCCCTACCTTTCAGAATTACATGGAAAATAAGCATAAACGGGTGATGATAAAATCCCAGGTGAATTTCTTATGGGTCGAGTGCCTTAAATTTAGTGCCTGGAGTTTGTGAACTATTTTGACTCCTCCGAGACCTCTTTATGTTCTTCCCGGTTTGTAGCTGTTTTTTTCTGGAAAGGTGACATTTCTTATTGTAGAGTTCTAGGTGAAATATTATTGAATTGTCCTTAATCCTCTTCCAGGAATACAGGGACAATAGTACTGATTCACTGGGCACCTGCCATTCAGTAGAGAGAAGCAGCATTCTGTGCTGCCTCATTTTTCAGGACTCGCGGTGTTGATAAGAGGCATTCAGAAGAGCTTGATACAGACACTAGCTTATCTAGTCTCCTTGGCAATTGCTTGCGGATGAATAGGCAAGTCAAGGCCTCATAAGGAAAGGTCAGGATGAAGGTTAACAAATATATTTTTGAGGCTGGAGACATGAATAAGCAGAAACTGTCAGAGGTTGCAAGGGAAAAGTAGGGAGAAAAAAGGAATTCAGGACCATTTTCAGACAAGCGAGGAGAAAGAGAGCAGACAAAGGAACATATGGGGGAGGAAGTAGACAAAGAATTAATGAATGCTGGCATACTGACCCTCAACTGCAGCGGGAGCAGCAGGTCCAGGAAAGCGTCCCCTGACTAAGACTGATCGCTGAGCCCAGACACAGCATATAAGGTCCAGCTCCAGGAAGGTCCTTGGAGAGAAGCACAGTGTGATTAAGATGCAGTTCCTGCTTAACCCAGACCTGGGAAAGTGAAGAGAAAGCGAAAGGTGAGTCAACAGGAAACTGTGAGCAATACTGTGGCAAGGAAAGAAAGTTAGGGAGTCAGAAGGTGGAAGAGTAGTCTGAAATAAACTGTGCAGCTTGGCAGGCTGGGGCAGGGATAAGCAGTGGCAAAGTGATGGAAAATAAGGACCCCTGGTGTCCTCTGGTGAAGTCTAGAAAGCTGGGCACGTAGGGGCTTGGAACAAAGGACCCCAGACATTACACTGACATAAGAGAGGCACAAAAGAGAGCTACATTTGGGCTGCAAGGGTCTCTAGGGGAAGAATACTGGTCATGGGTATGGTAAATCTTGTATGCTAATGTTCTCCGGTGGCATTGCAGATCGATTTTGCCTCTTTGCTAGGTGCTGTCCTAAGACCAGGGGTCACTACCACCCCTGATCTGAGCCACCATCATCCCTTGCCTAGATTATTTAATAGTTTCTTAATTGGACTTCCTGCTTCTATCCTTACCCTCTAAAGTCTTATTTCCAACCAGAATGATCTATTTTATTTATTTATTTATAAAAGATTTTGTCTATCTGACAGAGAGAGAGAGAGCGAGAGAGCAGAAGCAGAAGGAGCAGCAGGGAGAGGGATTGGGAGAAGCAGGCTCCCCAATGAGCAAGGAGCCCAGTGCGGGGCTCG
The DNA here is from genome assembly GCF_011800145.1 of Mirounga leonina. Classification (NCBI taxonomy): domain Eukaryota; kingdom Metazoa; phylum Chordata; class Mammalia; order Carnivora; family Phocidae; genus Mirounga; species Mirounga leonina. Next base: position 48,498,272 of record NW_023270807.1, read on the forward strand.
ATCCCAGGACCCCAGGATCATGACCTGAGCCAAAGGCAGATGCATAACCTACTGAGCCACCCAGGCACCCCCAGAATGATCTGTTTTAAACTGTAAATCATATCTTCTCTTTTGCATAAAACCCTGTGATGACTTCCCATTTCACCCACAGTAACAGCCAAAGTTCCCACAAGGCTTTACAAAGCTTTTGTGATCTGCCCCCTCCCCAGCCCCATTCCTTCTGTGATTCCACTATCTACAACACTTCCTCTTCTTCACTCTGCTCCAGTTAAATGCCCCCCACCCCCTTGCTATTCCTCAACTATCCCTCCTGAGGGCTTTTGCTCTGGCTGCTCCTTTCACCTGGAATCTTCTTTCCCCCAGATACCCACATGGATAACTCTGTCATCTTCCTGGAATCCTTGATCAAATGTCTTCTTCTTGGAAAGGCTTTTATTGACCACCTTATTTAAAATTGTAACCTCCAAACACCCTTCTTTGCATCCTCTCTCCCTTTCATTCCTACCTTTTTCTTCTTTTCCTTTATTTCCATAGCCTTTATCATTTTCTAATATTTATTATCTAATCCAATTTTTAGGTTTGTTGTTTATTGTTTGTCTCCTCCCACTAGACTGTGAACTCGACAAGGACAGGGATTAATATGTTACACACGGATGTACCCTGAGTGACCAGGCCAGTGCCCTGTCACATAGTAATACTCAATTTCCCTTCAGTAATCTTAATCTCTGTAAGTAGTACCAGCATCTAAACAATGTTCCAGTTGGAAATCTAGAAGTCACCCTAGATTCCAGCCTTCTCCTCTATGTCCTGTATCCAGTTAGCATATTAAAATTAATTTTAATAAAAGTCATACTAAATCAACTTCCTAAATATCTTGGATCCACCTCTATCTAATATCAGTGTTCTACAGCGATGATAGTGATAATGGGGAAAAGGAAAGAATAATTCTTCTTTTTAAAATTTTATGCTGTGGGGCGCCTGGGTGGCTCAGATGGTTAAGCAGCTGCTTTGGCTCAGGTCATGATCCCAGGGTCCTGGGATCGAGCCCCACATAGGGCTCCTGGCTCAGTGGGGAGCCTGCTTCTCCCTCTCCCTCTGCCTCTCCCCCTGCTCATGCTCTCTCTCTGTATCTCTCTGTCTCAAATGAATAAATAAAATCTTTAAAAAAAATAAAATTTTATGCTGTGAGCTTAAGAAGGAGTTAGGTTGTGTGTATATCACTAGAAAAGGAAGATAAAGAAATTGGAAATCTCTGTTCTTTCACTCCTAGTCTAGTACTTAACCAGATCCTCTCTCCTTGCCCCTCACCTCAGCTCTCAGGGGAAGCAAATCAGATCGGTAACTGTCTAGATGTGGATCTCAGTGGCAGTGCAGGTCAAAAAGGGTAACCTAAGATATGGATCATGCAATGAATAGAATACTGTTTAGGTTTTTGTTTGTTTGTTTTGATTAGCTTATCGATATCTGAAGACATAAAGATCTTATGGAGCCTTGGGTTAGTCCAGAAGATCTGCTTCCATCCAGTATAGATATGAAAAGATCTTTCAGGGATGGGGGTGTTAAAATGATGTCTTGGCCCATGACGTCCACGCACAATTAAGGGGCAGGCTCATTAACTGGTAGGGTATTCCCCCGGGGGCAGTCATGAGCTGAGGGACACCCGACTCCCCCTAGAGCTTACCTAACACCGGCTGCTGTGGAAAACCAAGTCCCAGACTAGCAGTCTACTTCCCTTGTCTTTTTCTTGTGATCTGTAGTTCTTGAAAGATAGAAACAGGAAAAAGCATTTGTTGAGCTGATTGAAGGCAGCTGTATTTACAAACTAAAGAAGAGTGATAGAGTCATAGTTGTTCAGTGCCCCAGCCCCACCTTAACCTGCTGAGACTGTTGCTATCTCCAGATGGTGAAGAAACAGTCTTCTCCTGGGCATTTCATGATCAGTGTGTGTAGTATATTTCTCTGGGGGAATTGGGATATCTTTCTCTCACTCTCACTTACTTGCCCTTTGCGAGCATTCCTCTGGGATTAGAACTCTGCAACCAGGTATTTGGAAGCCTCTGTCACCGGGCAGTGTCTGCAGAGCCAGACTGCAGCATCGGCCCTATTTGAGACTTGCCACATGATGATGAGGGGCAGTCTGTCTGCAGATAGCAAGGTCTGCTTCAGAGCCCTTTCTAGAATTTTCAGGGGCTATTTAACCTACTTTGCACCAACTGTCTATGGCTTTCTGGTCTGAGAAGCAGATTCTATAGCATTTTAGCATTCTAAATCCCAAATAAAATTCAAGAACCAAAGTTATACATAGACAAAAACAGTCTCAACTAAGAGAGGAATAAATGAAAGTTTTTGTTCCTCCAAATGTAGTCTTTTTTTTTTTTTTTTAAAGATTTTATTTATTTATTTGACAGAGACAGAGATAGCGAGAGCAGGAACACAAGCAGCGGGAGTGGGAGAGGGAGAGCAGGCTTCCCGCCGAGGAGGGAACCCGATGTGGGACTCGATCCCAGGACCCTGGGATCCTGACCCGAGCTGAAGGCAGACGCCCAACGACTGAGCCACCCAGGCACCCCCCTCCAAATGTAGTCTTGATTAACATCTCCTTTAATTATGGTTTAGAACCTGCTGGACTTTGTTTTCCTTCTCTTAGACTTTCCTTTCTTGCAAAAGATCAATCTCAGATGTCTTCTTTGTGTTCGTTTCAAAAAACACCTATCTGTCCCTTCCTCCCTCCAATTTCCAGTTCTTTCATGGGTAGAACTTTCAACAAGCCTGAAGACTGACTGGAGAAGTCCGACATCTTGTTACTCTGTGCTTCACTGGCTGTTAAATTGATAGTTTCAGAGTGGGTATCAAACTATCCACTCTATCAATGTTTTTTAAAAAAGGGAAAAAGATTACAGTCTGTCTAAATCAATGTGACACCTCTCTGATATGTGTGTCTCGATCGCATTCTCTGAACATATCCATTCCTTTTGACTGTCTCCATTTCTCAATGGCTATCTAAGTCAAATAGGGCTTGTCATTTCAGGAAAATTGCTCCCCATTTTGCTTAGGTTTCTCTTAATTTTCCATCTTTCTGTATTTATCACAGGGCCAAGGATTCACCATGGGCCTTGCTTCCAATCGACATGGGTTGGAATTTCACAAGGCAGACGGAGTCTTGGTTTTTCTCCTCAGTAGAATTTCTATTTATGGCACATGCATTTCCTTCTCTGCTGAATTCCCAGCAACAGTTCTCAGGGAGGGCTGCCACTGCTCTGAGCCTGTTTGGATTTTTCTTTCATTCTCTCTTCACATATTGAACTCATTCTGCCTTGAAAGGTTCTCAGTCTCCACTGGCCGGGGGAAGGTGAAACATATCACAAGTTGGCAGAGTTGCAGTGTGCTGTGCTTTGAACTTGTAAAATTCTTTTTAAAAGTCTAAATCTTTAAAGGAAAGAAAAGAGGCTTCTGGTACATTTAGACAATGTGAGAACAGAAATGACCTGAGTTTTGAGATAAGGGTTAATGCTGTGATGTCAGTTCTTGGGCCTAACTTCCCAGGAACCTTTAGCTTTGCCAAAGCTCTCTGATTTTAAATGCCTTTCAAGGTAATCTTTTTGTGTCTGAAAAAAAAAAAAAGAAAATAGAACGGGATTTATGGCCGTTTTAGTAATTTATCCTAAGACGTACAAACATGGTATTTTGTTGTACTCCCAGAAACCTCTCTTCAGAGATACAATTCAGCATCATGCCCTGCCACTCTTACTACTGCCCATCCAATCTGACAAACTAGTTAGAGAAATGAAGTGCAATGAAGATGTTCACTCTCTTCCCTCTCAATTAATCAGGCCCCGTTAAGAGGCATGGACTGTTCGCACATACAGCAATTACTTCACACATATTCCTCATCCAGCTATGATTATAGGATCCCATACTGACTGCTCGTGATTTAGCTCAACAACCAGGGAATATAAATGCTGCCCTGACAAAGATTCACAGTGTGCCTGGGCAGAACTCTCTGGCTTAATATCATCATCTGAAACATAAGTATAAAAATAATATCATAGTAATCATGGACAGCAACAGAACTTTTTAAAAAGCACATTACATATGCACTGAGTTGGTTCTGAACATATGTATGAAGTAGAGTTTCTTCTTTTTTTTTCCCATCATGACTCCTTAGCACCTGTCCTTAGCACCCTGTGTGCTCATAGGCCTCATTCCTCCACCACCCCCAAAATTCCCCCATCCATCTACACTGTCAATGTACTCATCTCAGTTTTATATTAGAGAAAATATCTGATTCTATGAGCTGATACTGGAGTTGGTTTCTTAACCTGGGGTTTATGAACCCCTAAAAATTATAGGCAAGACTCTGTGTTTAGGGATCTAAGTGCCTTATTCTGCAGACAGGATCTATAGCTTTCATCTGATTTTCAAAACATTCTAGGACTCCCAAATGTTTAAAATCACTGCAAAAAATATTTTCCATTAGAAGGGCTTGCTAATTTGGTCCTGCATGTTTAATGGTGGTATTTCAGGAAATTTAAGGAAGGTAGTTTGAGGCATGGGGGTGGGGTTCTAGTCTATTAGCTATACAATTCTGTATACTCATTGTTGTTTAGAATCTTCAGCTTGTTCCATTTTAGAACACTTTACTTTTAGTGATTTTGTTTGGTACATGCCCTGAGAAAAAATGTACCTAATTCTTGCATGCTGAGTCTGTCCCTCACACACTCAGTGGTATGCACTGTGGGTCTGGGGACACTGTTGTTCAGCTGCAGACTTCAAGTTACTTAGGAGGTGGAAGGTTGGGGAGAGGCAAAAAATCAATTTTTATTCCATTTGTTAATCTGAGGAAAAGGCCCTTTGCCTGAATTACCCAAATGGCTAATAAGTCAGTATTTATCCTTTGAATAAATGAAAGAAAAACAAAAATTAGCTAGGTTTATATTTTGTAGGTTTTAAAGTCAACAAGTCAATATAAATTGCTGGGAATCAACTTTTAAAAACTTTGCCTTTAGTTTGATGTAAAGGATGGACACAGATTAGGGTCCAGAGGCTAGGTCAATCGATGTAGCTCTACAAACACAGGCCTGGGGAGATATCATAATGCGGCAATTTCCAGAATGGCTTCTTGCATGGCAACTCCAAAGATAGAATACAATTTTTTTTTTTTTTTTAAAGCAGATCTTGGTCTCATACCTAATCATTTGACGAAGACCCCTCTCTTGGATCTTTGTGAAGCCTTTGGAAGGAGTCACTATTGCCTCAGGAAAAGGAAATCATCAAGTCTGACTTTTAATAGCGAAGGGCTGCCTGCCAAGGCGCAATTCCTCTTTCCTTTTCTCAAATCTGCTAGGGCAGTTTAAGGAATTTGTCCTCGGGCAAATTAATCTGAAGCAAAATGAATTGGGGGAGGATTGAAGTTTGAGTCAAAGATCTGAAATAATTTCCCCCTGAGTTAATTAGCACACTTATTTTAGGAAAAGTAAACTGTATCAAGAACATTGCTTCTCAGTCATCAGCTTATAACTCATATCTGGTGACAAGAATTCTCCTCTAAATAATGACTGCTTGTCAGAGAGACAGGCTTCCCTTACCTGGCTTTTGCACAGACTCTTAGCTTATAGACAGGTCTCACAAAAGCTTTTGCTGTGTGATTTATTTTCTAAAAAAAAAAAAAAAAAAAAAGCTTGTCTCTTCATAACTGACCGAAAAAAGGGAATTTGGGAGAGATGGAGAATTCTGACATATGTTTTATAGACATTCCAGACAAGCCTGGAACAACAGCCCATTTAAATAACCGCTCTATGGATCCATCAAACTGAGCTGAGACATGCCTCAGCAACCAACCTCTCTCCATTTCAAAACCAAGCTCTCAGATAAAGAGCGGGGTAAAGAAGGGTCTGCAGTCAGTTCATACCTGGGAACTTCTCTGAAATGAGGATGCTGGAAAGAGTTGAATGGAGCAGGCTGTGACAGAGGAGTTGATTTTATCTCTGCTCTTACACAGAAGCATATGGTTTCCGCCCACAGGAAAAATCTGCTTCTCTTCTGGCTGCCACACTAATGCATGCATGAAGGGGAAAGACTTTGCGATCAAATGCATCTCTAGGGTTGGCATCTGTGATTAAGGCTTTCTGCTTGCCCTACATCCCTCCTTCAGGAGGTTTAAAGAAGCTGCCAAAAATTGTGCCTGCTTTGCTCAGATAGTGAGAAGTTGGGTGCTTGTTGTTAGCAGTTTATAACATATCTATTGGTTGGGTCAGTGGCCTAGCTCCATCCTTTACTTCTGCTTTTCAGCTAATGAAATAATTAGAGGACAGGCTTAGAACTTGTAGCTTAATGGAGAAGTGTTTCATGGCCAACACCGATGGCAAACTATCTGGTTAGATTGACCATGAATGAGATTCTTTGCTCCAGGTGTTCTTTACTGTGAGATAGTGATCTTAGTACTAAGGGCTAGATGTAGGTCTTCTCTATTTTATAGATGGGAAACGCAGAGGCTGTGTTACCAAAACACAAATGTGAGAGGACACAAGATAGCTCAGTCGTTGTGGTTGGTGGTGGGTATTAATAGCATGCCAGTGGAAGAAAATATAATGGAGTCTTTAAGGTAATGGAAGGACTGGACTTCTAGTCCTGGCTCAGGGTAGACTTTGCCCTCATCCCTTTAAAAGCCAGAAAATTTCATTTAAGACCTCTTTTAACTACACAGACACAAGAGAGGATTTAGCATTTGTAGCAGGCACATTTCATACTGAACTTTGAGGGCAAGAGTCATGTGCCCTGACTTCTTAGCATTTGCACAAGTCCCTTCATTAACATAACACAAACAGTTAAAGTTTCAGAAATGCAGTTGATTTGAACTTTGTGTCTTAATGTCAGATATTGGAACCATTGTCCAGAGAGACCAAGAATTCTCTGTTAGCACTCACACCGGTACTAGGAAGAGACCTGTCACCTGGATGAGATGGGGTGCAGAAAAGCATGAGGCAGTGATGCAGCACTGCAAACAGAAAGGACTGTAGGAGGCTCTCGTTTGGAACTGGAAGCCTGCTGGAAAGGGAGGGGAACACTCTCCCCTCCAGTCATTCTTTACTTTCTAGAGAATTCACCAATGCCCTATTGTGGAAGGCACACAGATTGTCCCAGAATGACACTGTAGTTAGATTTGCAAGGTACTCTGGTTTGCTTTTGCACGGGTTTACCAGTTGGTAAACTCTATGCGGTTCATTTCAGAATTTTCTCAATTAATTTTTTTGGCTGCCTTTGTAAGTTTTCAAGGCAATAGTTTTGGTGGCTAAGGAGAAACTTCTGTACCACTTGGACCCCACGCTGACATCCAAGTTAAAAATTGTAGAGTAGACCAGGTAAGTCACATCCCACACAGCTGAGAGCCGAGTGAAGTCTGAAATTATGATCATGCGTTAGGAGGTGAAGTGCAAAATCAGCACTTATTTTGTTGTTGGAATTTTTCAGAGTCAGATTCTCAGTATTCTTTCTGTCACTATCAGCAACAGCCTTCTAACAGTTTTTCCTTTCTCAAATCTTGCCCCACTACGGCCTCAGTGGTCTTGCTAATTCCCTCACATGGCGTAAAATGCTCTTCTCGATCTGGCTCCTGCTGTCATTTCCAGCCACAGCTCCCTCAGGTCTCTGACCCTGGCACTCTCTGGCCCATCAGTTCTGAAGTACTTGGAGTTTTCCCAACATGCCCTGCTGTGACTTGTCCCTTTGCAGATGCTTGTCTCTCTGCCTGGAATTCTTCCCCCTTTCCTGTTGGCCATGTGGCAAGTGCTGACTTTATCTTAAAGCCACAGCTTAAGCATTTCTCTTTCTGAGACTGTCTAAGCACATGTGGTTGCTCAGTATATGAATGAACAAGTAAATGAGCAAATAAATGAATGAGAATGAACGAATGGTCTTGGTCTTTACTTTGATTGCTCAGAATTAACAAAGACACTGCTACCTGGGTAAGCATTACGATAAATTTATAATTTTTAGCCAAATGTTGTAAGGGTTGGAGGAAACTTGGCACTTTACTAGGCCAACTTTGACAAACTGCTTTTCTCATTCTGCTTCAGAATGACTTTAAGATTGATTTCTTCATCCTCTCTAATATCACTATCAGCATCTAACATCTAACCTTTACAAAATCAAAAATGATGAAAACTAAATAATTCAACACAGGAAGCTCACCAGAAAACAAATGGACCGTGTGCAATATGTTTGGTTGTATGGATGTAATCTCTCAGTAGTTAAGTATTTGTGTTCATGAACAGGCTCCAAAATCTCTGAAGATTAGGTCTTCAAAGGTAAAGTCAAAGGGACTGTTTCTTAGTTCCTATGTGAAGACTATATCCCCCAGTCATTTCTTTTTTTTCCCCTTCAAGATGTTAAAAAAAAAAAGAAGATCATAGGAAGGGAAAAATGAAGGGGGGGAAATTGGAGGGGGAGACGAACTATGAGAGACTGTGGACTCTGAGAAACAAACTGAGGGTTCTAGAGGGGATGGGGGGCAGGGAGAGGGGTTAGCCTGGTGATGGGTATTAAAGAGGGCACGTACTGAATGGAGCACTGGGTGTTATATGCAAACAATGAATCATGGAACACTACATCCAAAACTAATGATGTAGCGTATGGTGATTAACATAACATAATAATAATAAAAAAAAGATGTTTAGTTAGTGAAATTTGAGCATTTTCGCTGTAGAGGTCTACATGTCACTGAGCAGTGAAGCACCAGGTATACTGAAGAGATGTATTAGAGGGAGGGAGAAGGTGAGTCCACCCGTGATGAGGAAAAACTCACTGAGACGTAGGGTGTGCCGTGCACTCCTGGGGCTGCATCTTTGTCCTCTTCCTCTTATCCTTTACTTGAGTGCAACGCCCCCGAGATAGATTACAGTGTTTGTCTACAAGGGTGTCCCACAAGGTCAAATTGTGATCTTTATTCCTTACGTGGCATTTTGTGCATTAGGGGTTGTGTGTGGAAAGCTAAGTCCTCAATTAATGTTCTTCTCTAACACTGCATATTCTCTGGGTGGGAGTGGGGGCAAGGTGTCATCTTTAGAATTTAGAATATTTGTTTACAAACTGGTTTTAGTGTGGCCAATACAAAACACATGCGAAAGGGATGTGAATAGCTGCTGTCTCTGTTCTGGGTGTCCCAGAATATGTGCACTATCCCAACCCTGTTAGGCATATGAGCTCTATGCCCTTCTCTTAGAGCTATGGGATGTTATGAGCTGGTGGTTCTTTGCTCAGAGTGAGTGAGACAGGGAATGAGTCATAGGGTACACAAAGGCATCACTCCTTCTGGGCAGTGCCAAACCAGTAGCAGCCTGCTCATGAGGGGCCACCCTTTAGTTCTTAGGGCTGGCAAGCCCCTGCATGGCTGCTAGGCTCTGGGCCTTGATGAGGGATGGTGCTCCCTCCAGTGAAGAGTGGGCCATCTGTGGATGACTCTTCTGCTCCCACTTGGCTCTTGGGCATTCAAAGCCCCTCGGAAGCCTTTTGCTAAGATGTCTCTTGTTCTTGCCTGCACGGCTCCTCAGATCTCGCCCCTTCCCCAGGAACTCCAAACCTCTTTTTTTCTTTACCTCCTTCTCTCCAATCCGGGGAAACATTCTTTGAGTTTTGGTACCTGGTATAGTCTCTTAACTAGGTTTCAGCTCTGGAAACCAGTCCCTAAAGAATCCTTTCCTTTTGACCATATCCTTCCCCTGAGGCAGGCGACACAGAACTGAATAGCAGTTTTAAAAGGCAAGTTGGTGGGAGAGAAGATAATTTGTGACTATTCCATCAAATTGTGAATTTAATTCTGAGTTAAATGTACACCATAATGGATAAATATCTATATATACTGTCATAGAATCAAGGATAAATAGTTTGGCCTTAAATTTTGTTTTAGGTGATTGGCACTTATGTCTTATTGGGAGATATCTACGTGTTTTCCTTACATGGAAGAATATAATCTGATTTTCATTCTTTCTGTGGTTCTCCCATTTTTCAGTTTCACTTTATAGGTAGGCAGTGCCAAGGCAGAGATGTGCTCATGGTCTCTGACATTATGTTCTGTATGCAGAAAATCTCTCTTAAAATTTCTAAGGCAATTTTAATTGGTGGCCCTAAAAAGACCTAGTTGTGAAGAAGCTGGACATTAGAATCCCAGAGATTTATCTATCTCAGAAGCTCTGGCATCCTTTAGTCACTGTGAACATGTGTGTTGAGTAAGAAAGAGAGATTTTCTATGTGATGAGCTTTTCTGTATATTTTCTGCAGAGGGAAAATATATAGTTCCTTAGAAGAGAAAAATCCATGAATACATTTAATAAATGTGCATTCCCCACCTGTGAAATAAATCATGCTATTTAGTAAACTACCACCAAATACATCTCAATATGTTAAGATATGAAAACTAATGACTATTCATAAAAATTGAAAGAAAAATATTTTGAGCAAAAATCTATAAAGAAAAGATTTCACTTTAATAAATGGGATTTGGAAGATGAGTTATGCTCTTATGCACTTTCTTGCATTTATAAAATAATAGGCTTATGAATCTTCCTTTGCCTGACAGGGTCAAGTAGCATACGGATTTCCTTTCCTCTTTATTTCAACTATTTAGATGCAGCACTTGAACTATTCTGGTTGCTCTCTGATGGAGAGTTATATCTCAAGGCTGGTGGAAACATGAGAATCACAATACCTTTACCAACAGCGTTCCAGAATTTGTCCCAAATGAATCTTCAAGATATTCTCACTTAGGAGACTGGAATATACTATATATACAATTGAGGTTGTTTTTTTTTTGTTTTTGTTTTTGTTTTTCCCATTAGGCCACACAGTTTATTTTATTTTAAAGATTTTATTTATCCATCTGAGAGAGAGAGCGAGAGCACAAGCAGGGGGAGCTGTAGAGGGAGAGGGAGAAGCAGGATCCTTGCTGAGCAGGGAGCCCGGTGAGGGACTGGATCCCAGGATCCTGAGATCATGACCTGAGCTGAAGGCAGATGCTTAACCGACTGAGCTACCCAGGCACCCCAACGCAGTTGATTTTAAACTATACCATTTACACTCTAGTTACTCTTTAAAAAGTCATCTTTAATAACATAATAAAACCCTCACCACCCAAGTTGCTCGCTAAAACAAATACATAAAATTCCTTTGTTTTAATCTATAAATTGTAAAAGAAGAAAGTATTTTTTCTCTAGAAAAGATTATCCCAGTGGTTATTTAAAACTGGAATGATAATGTGATATGAGAATTATAATGATTCAGAAGAGTCAAACATTTGCAATTACAGCATATTGAGAAATCTAATCACATCATTAATTGCTGCATACCATTGCTAAGTAGAGGAAGGTTATTATTATTATTGTTTTTGATGAAGTACATTTTAATTATTAAGATTCACTTCCTCTTAGCCACATACCCTATACCTATAAAGTAGATATAGCATCAAAAACTATTCTGCTGATCCTGCAGGGAATGCATAATGTTGCAATACTATAGTATTGATTTCTTTTTAAGATTCCACACACAATGGTGTAGTGACTTTTTTTTTTTTTTAAGATAGAAAAGATGAAAACATTTAGTTCCTCTTCAGCGTGTAAGCACCTTTCCCCCATCTCTGTAGTGGCCTTTGTTCCCTTGTTTAGATCAAATCTATTCCTGTCTTTTTGACATATTTCCTTGAGCTCATCATTTTATTTTCTTCTGGACTAGTTTGGAGACTGCTGAGTGCCTTACCAGCTTCAGGCCTTCCCACAGCCATTTTTATTTGTATCTGTGAAAAACAGGATTAGTCTTCTCAAATTTTTCTATAAATAAACCAATGTCATGAGTATAAACACCCATACCTTGGGTTTTGCACTCTATTTTATCATTCCCCAAATGATTCCCCATTCCTCCTCTTTGAGCTCAACCCCTTTGTAGGTGTGTTCTGAACCTCTAACTCATTGTGCCTGAATTCTGCCTGAGTTCTTATTGGGAATCACTTAGGGAAGTTGTGCAGAGTGTATGTATCTCACAGCTCTTTCTCTGATTTAATAAGGTGCAATCTGGATTTCTGTGCTAGGAAGGCTTAGGCCTTGAGACTGTGTTTCTCTTCAGGATTTGATCAGATTTTTCTGTTCCTAGCAATTCTAGTATGGCATAGAAAAAAAAAAAGTATAATGGCTATGAAATAAGAGTTACCTTTTGAGCCAGTATTGGCTTTAGAAATCAAAAGTATCTGATATTCTTAAGTAGAGAAAGTCTCTACATGTATTTATATGATATGGCTCGTTTGGTAAATATACTATTCTTAGCGCTAAGCATCTTGCTATTAGTCTGATTCACAACTATATCATACATTAAATCTTAGGTAAAATAAATATTCCAATATATTGGATCTGAGGACTATTTCTTTCTCAATATCAGAATCCTCCAAGAGTACTTTCTCTCAGAACTTGCAGGGCCTTTTGGAATTCTCTTTTTCTCTGTCCAGTCCCACTTAAGTGCATAAAATCTATATAATTAATCATCCAATACCATTTCCTTTGGTGTAAAATGAACATGATAAATGGCAATGATTGCCAATGGATTTAGCAAGTGAGAAAGTGCATCTGCCTATCCCGACTTGCTTCATTTGCTTATTTCTTGGGAGAGTGACCAGGAATGGCTCTGTAGCAAGCTGATAAATCTGGGCACTTGCTTACAAGTGTCAAGTCATGGGTCCTAGGTACAATACAATTTATGTTAAAGTTCATTATACTAAAAAGTAAGAACTGCTAAAAGTAAGGATTGAATTCTTCAATGATACCTACTTAAAGTAAATTAGTTATAGAATTAGTTTTAAAATAGATTATTTGGTGCCTCAGGCTTTAATTAAATGAATTGAAGGCCCTGTTCAGCAGCAGCGAGATAACATGTGAGCAGTGTTCTGCGAGCTCGTATGAAGGCAGTTATGGCTTCCATCACAAGTGGAGCATCTGGCCTGGTGAATTGCATGCCGTGGTGGTCACGTCGCCATAAGTGAGCAGTACTCTTTAAAAAGATCCATGAATTTGGGGCGCCTGGGTGGCTCAGTCATTAACCGTCTGCCTTCGGCTCAGGTCATGATCCCAGGGTCCTGGGATTGAGCCCCGCATCGGGCTCCCTGCTCAGCCAGGAGCCTGCTTCTCCCTCTCCCACTCCCCCTGCTTGTGTTCCCTCTCTTGCTATGTCTCTCTGTGTCAAATAAATAGATAAAATCTTAAAAAAAAAAAAAAGATCCATGAATTTTAATAATACTTCTTATGACTACTTTTAACTGGAGACATGTTAAAACTTCCAATTAAGCTTTTAAAATGAAGCAGAACACTAAAGGTTGAAAGTTCGTATCTGCCACAGTCTTCTCATAGTGAGCGTTTTGGGGATACTTTTTAGTTTTATGAATTGCAAATGCCCTCGCCGCTTTTCTCGGTTTCTGTTTGTTTCTTGCTATTCATCTTTCCCAGCACTTTTCACTGTTTTGAAAGGTTTCCCCCTCATTTTCATGTTGTAATGCCTTTTTCTTAATTTAGTATAGATCTGGAAAGTGATCATCTGTGTGAAGATTAATGGGAGACTTATTCTTAGAGACACACAGAGCTTCAGACCTGGGCTTTGAAACTTCATGCTGTTGCCCACAGAAACCGCCAAGGAATCTGCCATCATGAGAATGAACAGGCTTGTGCTATGATAATGAAGCTACTTGATTTTTAAGCTTCTTCGGGGTGAAGATTACTTCTTGTTCTGAGTAGACATCCATAATATATGTAAACCATGAGGTGACACCACACTGGTGGTAAGACTGAATGAGTTAGTTCTTGCTTCCAACATTTATTTTTTCTTTTTTTGCGGTTTCTTCTCTTGAAGGGGATCATTAATGAGCCAATGATTAACATCCAGGTTTTCAAACCCTGATATTTGACTCCTTTCTCTCTACTGGCTAACTTACCTCTAATTGAAGGTCTTTAAACATCCTTGATTTAAGCTTTCAGTTATTAGAAGAGATCCTGATTTTTACAGTGGTTTACTCTTGAACCTCTAGGACAGATGGAGAAGTGAGTGGAAACACATGCTGAGTTTGAGATGGAGTAGTCTGGTTCCTCAACATGGACGAATATTATGGTCTGATTTCTGAGATTTTTGAGGTGGTGATAGAGACTCCTGGGCTTGAAGAATTTCAAGTTATTTCCAAGGGACACCCAAAAAGACCCAAGTCTTTCGGTATCTTAGGGTCCAAATGTCCTACTAAATGTCTAAATAAAATAATTGGAGTCCTTGTTCCACATACAGCTGCAGGGGATATAACACTATTTTAAAAATCTGAGGACATTTGGGTTAGGCAGGCCAGGGAGACAGGATGGGAGGGTCAATTACATTCTTGTGGTGGCCACTTCTCATCCCATACTCCTCCACCTCCGGCCTCAAGTCATGACACTTCTTCATCTTATATTTTCTGCTAATGGAGCTACTTTTCACATAACTCCACTTAAGGGTGACCCCAACTTTTTCTCATCCCTCAAGGCAGTATAATACAAGGCTGGTATTTGAAGAGACTTCTACTGAAGGCTTGTTTAACTGAAAAATATGACTTATCTCTAGAAATCGGTGCTACTCAATCTATTGGAAAGAACATGAACTCGGAGACAGACATATTAGGGTGTGAATCCTGGCTCTACCTCTTCCTGGATGTAAGACCCTGGGGAAGTTACATCTTTCAAGTCTTAGGTTATTGTTTTAAATGAGAATACAGATACCTCATAAAGTTATTAAGATTAAGATAATGGGGGTAAATTCCTTCACATATAGGAGCCGTTTGATAAATGTTTCTTGATACCTTTTAAAAGTTCAGACTTCAGCCTCCCTTCTTGAACCAGGGAAGAAGTTTTGTCTTTGTTCTTGGGGTGTGCATGCCTTTGTGTATCTAGGCTTGTGTGTGTTGCATGTAGCTGGAATAGGGGTAGGAGAAGACAGAAAACAGCCATGCTCATTTTCAATGGTTTAATTCAAAACCCTTGAAATCCTTAGTAAGTACTTGGTTACATATTATTTTGTGACTATTCTATTTATGTATTGACTTCTCTCGCCTGGTAGATTCCCTGAGGGTGACTCTGGGTCAAAGCCTCCTAACATAGCTATAGATGCTTAGCATATCTTTTTCAACTTGGTTGGAATCTGTTTATTGGGACATTGATGGACATTAAAGAATCTCATTTTCCTGCACAGGTCATGAAGCCCATTTATAGCCCTCTTCTGAGAATAGTGGCTCGAAAGGTTCTTTCCAGCAGAGTTGCTATGGCTCAAACCACATAGTTTTAGAGTCTTAGTCCTACCCAGCTAGTGGCAGCTGATTGCCCATGGGGTCTGGGCACTGTTGAAGGCAGCCACATAGAAGCTGGCTATATCAGATATCTGCCTCTGAGGGGGGTTTGCATGAATTCTGTCTTAAGAGTCATACCATTATAAGATGGTGGAAATCTATGCCTTTCGAACTTCTCTAAGCCTTAGTCTCCTTATCTTTAAAATAAGCATAACGTTACCTATCACATGGCATGTTGTAAGGATTAGGTGAGTAAGATGGTGCAGGATAAGGCTGAACATAATACTGAATCATGGTATATATTTGATAATACTAATGAGGTAGATGACATTACTGGCCCCAATTCTTTATCCCTCTTGTGTCCACACCCTGCCTTGACCTCAACCTGGGGTCATTGTAAAGCTCACCCCTTGAATTGAGACTTGGCCACATGTTTCACTTTGGCCAATGGCATATGGGTGAAATTGACTATGTGTCAGTTCTGAGCCTAAGTGTTGAAAGTTTTGCCTATTTCTGCCTTCTTTCTTGACCACCACCATGGAAAAAAAATATATGCCAGCCAACCTGTCTTTTCAAGGAGAATGATAGACACAAGGAGCACAACTGCCCTATACCCATAATGAGAACTGAATCACCCCAGCTTTTGCAGCCTGAAGTCGAGCTGTTCAGAGAACCCAGCCCAGATCAGTTGAACTTCAACCAATGTGCAGATGTATGGGTGATAGTAAATGATCATCGTTTAAAGGAACTGAGGTTTGGGTGGCTTGTTATGCAGCAACAGCTAACCAGTGAAGTTAACTAGTATTATTACTATTCTTTTTTGGAAAACACAGGAACTATTAAGCAAACAAAGAGCAAAGAGCGTCCTTGAGCCAGCTGATTGTTGTGGATGACATTGAACCTCCATCCCCAGGTGTAGTCAGAAACCCAGGGACTCCTAATGCTCCAGCTGCAGACAAGGCAGTTTCCCAGGCTGCATCATTCCCCCCTTCCAGGGTTATTGCAATCAACTCTCAACATTGTGGGTGTCACTTTCTCGTGATTTCAAGGATCTGGACTAATGCACTTATGAAAAAGAGCAAAGGGAAAGCAAAATACTTATAGGTTAATTTGCATCCCCTTTCTTTTTCACAATTTCTTCTGAATTACAATTCTGCTGCAATGGATGCTTTTTGGTCTGAGCATAGAGGCATTCCATTCTTGAGACCTTTTCAGCACATAGTTGGGTTCCTTTGTGCTCCTGCTTCTCTCACTACATTGGCCTAATAATACTTGCCATCACCCAACTTCCTCTCAGGGAGTTGGAGGGGATTAATGAGACAGTGTTTGCAAAGCACTCCAAGTCTCTCTCAGGCAGAGACACGGTAGTCATATAAGTGTGGATATCTGGAGTTGGCACTCATTTATCCCTGTGTATCTATTTCAGATAGTTTGGTGTCTTTGAGGCAATAATTTGGAAGGCACAACCTCATGCCCTTCTCTTAGTAATGCACAGCGTTTTGCTTGGAGCCGAGATATTTTTTCCACCCTTTTGGCCTTGTCGGGCTCTTTAACGATCACTTCCATGCTGCCTGTCTCTAATCTGCTGCGAGCTGCTGTCAGTACAGACTCTGCTGTGAGACTGAGAAAATGACACCACAGCCCACACAGAAGTCCTGCTTTTGGTTCCAGGATGTCTGTTGGGGCCGCTGTTAAGAATATGTGTCTAAAGAAGGAGCTCATTCTAATTCTTGGTGCACAGGTGAGTTAATAAGTGTGTGCATTGAGACCAAGAGCTGATGTATCAAAGATGTGGCTCTCTATCACCTCAGGGGTGTTCTTAATAGTGGTGCCGGTTTTTTTCCCCTTTCATTTTCACCAGAGTGTATCAAGGGCTGTCATTGCTTCTCACAGAAAGCACTTATTAATATGTATAAGGTAAGACTGTTCCTTTCTAAGAATTAACTTTACTCACAATCATTACATCTAATCATAATGCATATAAAGAAAAAAGGTAAAGCACACACACACACACACACACACGTGCACGCGCAGACACAAAACCTAAACAATAAAAGAGCACCGTAGCTCTTAACTTTCATGAAACAGAAAAATGTCATATATTAATGCAAAATAAAACACAACCCCTTGCTTTTTATGTTCCTCTCTGAGCTTGTAACATTTCCTAGGAAATGATATATATTTTTTTGTTTCTGAGCCCAAATGTGCTTTATTTTTATTTATTTAGAGTATATATCAGTGGCTAAATAATGGTACGCAGACAATGTTAGAGCTCCATTTCCTTGCCTTGACTCGCTTTTTTAAAAAATTGAGGTATAATGGACATATAACATTATGTTCATTTCAGGTATACAACCTAATGATTCGCTATTTGTATACATTGTGGAATGATCACCACAATAAGTCTAGTTCCCTTCTGTCACTATAAGCAGTTACAATTTTCTTTTTTTTTTTGGTGATGAGAACTTTCAATATTTTTACTCTCTTAGCAACTTTCAACTATTGCAATACAATATTATTGACTATAGTCTCCATGATGTATGTTATATCCCCATGACTGATTTATTTTATAACTAGAAGTTTGTAACTTTTGACCCCCTTCATCCATTCTGCTTACCCCACAACCTCCCTCCTCTCTGGCAACCAACAGTCTGTTCTCTGTATCTATTAGTTTTGTTTTGTTTGTTCACTTGTTTTGTTTTTTAGATTCTACATATAAGGGATATCATATGATACTTGTCTTTCTCTGCCTGGCTTATTTCACTTAGCGTAATATCTTCAAGATCTATCCATGTTGTTGCTAATGGCAAGATTTTCATTCCTTTATATGGATGAATAGTATCCCATTATACACACACACACACACACACACACACATACATACACACACACACATGCCACATCTTTATCCATTCATCCGTTGATGATCACTTAGGTTGTTTCCATATTTTGGCTATTGTAAATAATGCTGCAGTGAACATAGGGGTGCATATATCTTTTCAAATTAGTGTTCTTATTTTCTTCTGATAAATACCCAGGAATGGAATTGCTAGATCATATTCTATTTTTTATTTTTTTCAGGAATCTCCATAGTATTTACTATAGTGGCTGCACCAATTTACATTTCATTTCATTACATTACATTTATGTTAAACAGTGCACAAGGATTCCCTGTTCTTCACATCCTTACCAACACTTGGTATTTCTTGTCCTTTTGATAATAGCCATTCTACCACGTGTGAGGTGATATTTCACTGTGATTTTGATTTGCATTTTCCTTATGATTAATGGTGAGCATTTTTTCATGTACTTGTTGGCCATTTGTATATCTTCTTTGGAAAAATGTCTAGTCAGGTCCTCTTCCTAGTTTTAATCAGATTTTGTTGTTGTTATTGAGTTGTATGAGTTCTTTATATACTTTGGTTATTAACCACTTGTTGGATATATGATTTGTGAATATCTTCTTCCATTTTAGTAGCTTGCTTTCTCCTTTTGTTGATAGATTTTCTCACATTGCAAAGCTTTTATTTTGATGTGGTCCCGTTTGTTTGTTTTAGTTTTTGTTGCTCTTGCCTTTGGAGTCAGATCCAAAAAATCATTGCCAAGACCCATGTCAAGGAGCTTACTGCCTATGTTTTCCTCTAGGAGTTTTATTCAGATATTGTATTCAAGTCTTTAATCCATTTTGAGTTAAACTTTGTGTATGGTATACGATAGGAGTCCAGTTTCATTCTTTTGCCTGCGGCTGTCCAGTTTTCCCCACAACATTTATTGAAAAGACAGCCCTTTACCCATCGTATATTCTTGCTTCCTTTGTTGTATATTAATTGATCATATAAGCATAGATTTATTTTTGGGTGCTCTCTTCTCTTCCATTGACCTATGTGTCTGTTTTTATGCCCAAACCATATTGTTTTGATTACTATAGCTTTGTAGTATAGTTTGAAATCAGGGAGTATGATGCCTTTACCTTTGTTCTTTTTTCTCAAGATTGCTTTTGCTCTTTGGGGTCTTTCATAGTTCCATAAAAATTCTTTGTTTTAGTTCTGTGAAAAAATGTCACTGTAATTTTGATAGGGGTCACATTGAATCTGTAGATTGCTAGGATAATATGGATGTTTTAACAATATTAGTTGAGTTCCTTTCCCCATGTGTCATTTTTTTGTGGAGGACAAATTCAGACCTCTATTTCTTTTTATTCCTGTTCAAGGCATGTGAGACAGGTTGTGGGTTACAGGCATTTGTCATTTTTCCAGTCTCTCCTTTTCTTCCCTGGTTGGTGGGCAGATCTTTTTTTTTTTTTTCCCTTTCATCTGCTTTTCTGTGTCAGCAGCTATGAGGCCTGTTCTTCCAGAGGAGGTGCAATCTAACACTGCCAATTTCATCAGTTTACTAAATGGTCATTCAGGAGAAGGCTTGGCAGGCTCCTTGGCCAGTAAGCCTTCACTGACACTGAGTGGATTTCAGAAACAAATCTCTGTTTCGTGGTGCCAAGTAACCATCTGTTTTAGGAGACTCCTCTGTACTTTTCCTTTCTGCCCTAACTAGGGAGTCATTATTGTGGCTCTGGGCCCCTCCAGAGATGTAATTCAGAGTGGAGCAGAATGGGGATGCTACTCCTTTCTGGAGCAGAATGAGAGCCTGGGTCATGCTTTTTGGGGATTTTGCCTTGTTCCAGGAGTGCCTGTGGTACCTGGGAAGCTCCAAAACACAGGGCAGCCTCTGTTCTGCTCTAGTTCTCTCCTGGCTTTTCCAGGAGACACCTCACTGACCAAGGATGGCCCAAGACCTTGACCTTCCAAGGTTCTCCTATATGTGGCCAACACCAAGCTTTTAGAAGTGTCCAAATTGAAGGTGAAGCTCTGCTACTTGATCTGGTCTTAACTCCTCTTCAGACACCTAAAGTAGTATATTAAGAATTTATGAGGGCTAAAGGGTGATGTGACCATGGCTCTGTTGTGTTGCGCTAATGTCTATTGATGTTGTGAAATGGGAAGCTCTTTAGGTAATCCAACCATTTCAGTTATTAAGTTGCCTTCATGATCCCTGCTTTTGTTCTGGTGCATGTGCCTCACTCCCAAAAACCATATTTTGTGGCTTGGAGTGAAACATGAGAAGCACGGGCTTGTAATATCTTCTCAACTTCAAAATAATGATGTCAAATGATTACTTGGGATGGACATTCTCAGTGCCTGAAGAGCCATAAATTTGTCCATTTGTGGAACTGAGGCCACCCGAGAATATGTCTAGTAGTTTGTAAATTCAACATTCCTATGATGATCAGTAATTCATTTATGACTTCTCCTCTTGCGCACACCACAGTAGAGAAACGATCACTCAATAGGAGAGATATTTAATATTCTCTGCTCTCAAGTGTCAATGGCATAGCATTGTCTGTGGCCTCCTGTTCCAGAACTTCTTCATTAAGTTGAAAGGGAAACCTACCCACCTACTACTGAGTACACGGTGGGATAGCTCCCCATGCCTGGGCCCTTGTCCCTGAATCAGTTGGAGAGAAATATTTCCTCTGATGGAAAACGCTTTGAAATAAATGGTGAAGGGACCCAAAGAGTAAGATTTTCTTTTCATGCTTTTTGGGAACTTTTTTTTGGTGTTTATTTCAAAGACTTAAGTGTACTTTGGGGGGCCCCTAATCATCATAAGCCCTGGGAATTTACTTCTCTGCAGCTGCTCCCCCTCCCTAAACAGCCCTGCATGGAGCAAAATAATTGTCTGTTTCTGCAAGCAGCCTCCTGTGCAGATGGAGCCTGATTAGCATGTGCGCTTGCAGCAGTCCACTGCTCTAACCACATTTGGAAATCCAGCCACTGAGAGAAATGTGGGCTTGACATTCATTAACATTCTTTGGCTCCCTGGGAAATACACATAATAGGGTAAAATTGCCATTAAGGAGAGCAACACTTGAGGGAAATATCTACTCAATAAAGACAGAGCTTCTCATCAACAGCTGAGGAAAAATCCAGTTGCCATAAAGGGTAAAAGAAACAGCCTCTTTTATATGAGTGGAGATGACCGGAGTTCAGCAGGTCTGCAGCTCTAATGAGTCCCATCATCTTGTACTGGATTGCAATTGGCTTGTTGGTATGCACATGTTTTTCAGGCATATTTTGGTCTCAGCAGATCCCAGAAACAGTGTAATGATTTGTATCCCCAGGGTTGTTGGTATTAACCTTAAGAGAAGGCAAACATGGAAGGAGCAAATCTGAACACTGATGGGGAGCACTTAGGTGCAAACTTTTTCCCCCTAGGTTGGGGGAATAATATTCTTGGGTATTCTCCTTGCTTGGAACTTGGAGTTCTTAGTAGAATATGACAAAGTAACCTGTGCCATGGATAATTTCTACACTAGACCTAGATTCACTTTTACATCCCTAGGGTAATTTGATTTGACTCTTTGGTCTCCATAGTCCTTTGAATTTGAATGATATTCTAATAACACTAGAGGATTGTGTGTTGTATATGCTGAACCTGATAAAAGGAGTAGTTATTAACATTTGGCAAGACTGTCCAAAGAGCAGCGCTAAAGAGTGTTTAAACCAATCCAGGTTCTTGGACATTTTAAAATTCTCTTTGAAGAGACTTGAAATTATATTGGAGTTAATTCCTTATTATTGACTTGGACTCAGGTGTAGGTCCATGACACAAAAACTTAAAACCCATTTTTATTTTATCCTCACTTGACCAATGAAATGCTCCATTTGGTAGTTCTCACGGCTACTGTCCTTGATGATTGGCAGGGAGGAACGAGGCTCCTTGCTGAGTCTGTGTCTTGCATAAAATTATTGATGTATTGAAGAAGTTATCTAAAGCAGCAGGTTTCTTAATATCTGGTTGAGCAGTTTTAAATTCCTTCCTGGGGTATAACACCAATTTGTGCACATACTATTTTGATTCTTTTATCTCCAAATGGCCTTAATTTGATGTTAGACATCTGCATTGCATCTCAATTTCATAGGAAGCAGCACCCTGTGCTCCTTATTAATAACAACAATGTCCTATATTTGCATAGCAGTTTATAACTTGCAATACTTTTTCACACATATTCTCATTCTTAATCCTCACAATGTGCCTGTGTGATAGGTGCTATTACCCTCATTTTTTTAGATGAGGAAACTGAGGCTCAGGGAATAAATTGCTTCTTTTCATAGCAATTTATTAACAAACACAGAATTTGGACCTGAAGCTACAAGCCCTTTGTGTAGTACAGAACTACCTACTTTTGCTAGAGAAGCTTTTTGTTATAAATATTATTTTGTTGGTGCAAAATCTAAGATAGTGCTTTAAATATCTGCAGCTAGGTTTGGCTGCAGTTAGCTGAATTTAACATGTTTGCTGGACATGCAAACGTACTGAGGTAGTAAAAAGCCTTTTTTTTTGGTCACAAGCAGATGATCATTAAAAAGAAGTGTTTCTTTGGGCACCTGGGTGGCTCCGTTGGTTAAGCATCTGACTTCGGCTCAGGTCATGGTCCCAGGGGTCTGGGATCAAGCCCCACATTGGGCTCTCTGCTCAGTGCGGAGTCTGCTTATCCCTCTCCCTCTTCCCTCTCCTCCACTTGTGCTCACTCTCTCCCTCCCTGTCTCTCTCTCTCTCAAATAAATAAATAAAGTATTAAAAAAAAGTATTTCTTTAGTGGGCTGTAATGCTAGTACTCTTCATAGACTGGAGGAGCTTGGTACTCTTAAAAGCTTACATTTGCATCACTCTCCCTTGAGATTTAGTGATGTACAAGTTGTATTTCCTTTTCTTCAGGTCCAATGACATGACTTTATATTGAAGTAAAAAATAGTCATCATTGCAATATTGTAAATGTTATTTTTATTGGATTTTACTTTTTGGGATCAACCTACAGACAAAATATTAAACATTAAATTATAGTTATAGAACAAAATGTGACTGTTATAAACCCTGACAGAATGAAAGTAATTGTTGAGCTGACAGAAGTCAGGAGGTGGGGCTAGATGGTGGGAAGATATGGAGGGGAGAGGAGGATTCTAATTTCTTCATCTGATATAATGGAAGGTCAAGATATATAACTTAAAGTTGATGGAACAATACATATAGCTATAGTATTTTAAGTTATAAAGTTAAGCAGTAGAAGGACTAAAAATAATGTAACTAATAAAACCTAATGGGGGAAGGAAAGAGGAGAAAGTATAATTGATCTGCTTTCCTCAGCTTTAATATTATTGAGTCAAAAGTTAATGTCTATAATTAAGAAATCATGAAAGATATGTTTAACGTATTTATGATCACCAATGACTAAACTGGGACTCCAAAGGGTAGTAGAACTCAGAGTGGAGGGTGGAGCAGAAAACTTTCTTTTCTTCATAACATGTTTTACAATTTGATTTTTAAATAATGTACATATAACACTTGAAAAAATTTTAATCAATGAGGACTTTGCCATTGTGTTTCTGCCACAGATTGGTTGGTATAGTTGTGCGAGAGTCATAGTGATTGACTAAAATGACGGATGGACAAGGCCGGCCAGACTTTGAATAGACTAACGAGTTACGACTACAGCCCTGCACAGACCATATGTCTGAGCCAACAGACTCAGCAGAGCCCTGGACCATCAGATGCTGGCCTGAGCCATGTGATAGCAATGTGACATATCCAGAGCCTGGAACAGATGCTAGTAGATCATTTGCTAGTTGTGATTTCACCAGTAACTGATTGGGCAAGTTTGAAGTCTCAGTCTTCTCCTGTATAAAAAGTGGGGGTTCAAATCTAAACTCCCTCCTAACTTCGACTTTTTGCTTTTCTATAATTCTATTTTATTTTTATTTGTAAGATGTGCAAAGTTATAAATCTTTTGAACCTGGACTCACAAGCTTAGCTAGAAGATCCAAAAAGCTATTTTAGAATAACATGTTCTCTCTGGGAAAGACCTTTGTGTTATCAAACAGCTATCAAACATGGTAAGGTCCTGAGCAGTGTTAATCAGATTCAAGAATGTGTTAGTTTAGGGGCAGCTCAGTCGTTAAGCGTCTGCCTTCGGCTCAGGTCATGATCCCAGGGTCCTGGGATCGAGCCTCGCATCGGACTTCCTGCTCCGCGGGAAGCCTGCTTCTCCCTCTCTCACTCCCCTAGCTTGTGTTCCTTCTCTCGCTGTGTCTCTCTCTGTCAAATAAGTAAATAAAATCTTAAAAAAAAAAGAATGTGTTAGTTTATTGCAAATAGAGGTCTTAATTATATCACTGAAATGGTTCAAAAGAGTTTGGGCTTTGGGGAATAGGATTCAAGGTACATTCTCTTCCATCAATTTTTACAATTTGAGCTACTTATTACTTATTTTAGGTGTTTTTAGAATATGTTGTCAAATTTCCTTAAAACAAGCAAGAACTTAACCTTTACAGAGAGTGTAGTTTCATTGCTTGATTGTGCCCAACAAAGTGGCTTTGCTCTATCCCATATTGGAATTGACCCAATCACAATTCCCTCGAACTTTTTTACTTGTCATAGCTCATGATTTCAGTTATAAGACTTTCAGTAACAAATTTAATATGAAGGAAGATGACAAAAAATCAATTAACATTCTTTCATGTTATTGTTTTGCTTCTAGATAATCAAGTTTAGATCAATTCTTTGAGAGTTTTAGTTAAGGTGAGGAAAGAAAAGCTGAATGAGAAGGATGCTATGTATATCAGGACATTTTTCCCCCTCAAATTTATTGCAGACTTTGAAGTTTTAATATATTTGTACAGTTGCTTACCACAGTGATTGTGGAGGTATAAGTTAGCCAGAGTAGTTTTCTTTTTATTTATTTATTTATTTTTATTTATTTATTTGACAGAGAGAGAGGGAACACAAGCAGGGGGAGTGGGAGAGGGAGAAGCAGGCTTCCCGCGGAGCAGGGAGCCCGATGCGAGGCTCGATCCCAGGACCCTAGGATCATGACCTGAGCCGAAGGCAGACGCTTAACGACTGAGCCACCCAGGCGCCCCCAGAATAGCTTTCTAAACAATAAAAGACTGCATTGACCAATTTTCTGGCCATTACCCAGGTAGTCAAAAGCTGCTGTGCTCATCACTAGGTGATGTTGGTTCCATCCCAGCAATTCTGGTTGAATGGGTATTACTATGTAGGTCATTCAACTGTCCTCCTTCTCTTGATGTTTTGTCTCCATTGATATTAGATTCCCCAGGCAGCCAGATATCCATAGAGCTTTAGGCTGAAATGTGAACTAGGGCTCAGGTAGGGGAAGCTACTTAGAGGCCCTATACCACTTGGGGTGGGGCTGAGGAAGACAGAGGCCAGGGCAGCAGGACACTGGCTGAGGCAGTCTGAAAGGTTTTGAGGTTGCTGAGAATGGATTAGGGTGAAGGAGAGTGATGTAATTGTGTAACAAACCATTTACATACAATAATCTTCATAGCAGCTAAGGTAGATACTAAAAGTGTTAAGTTCTAGGTTTGGAGGAGTGAAATAACTTGCCCAAGATCACACATAAGTATTGGAGCCAATATTTGAACTCAGTTCTGCTTGAATGCAAAAGCCTTTACTCAACACTACTTTATCATTCTGCCTCCCATTAGTGACAGCCACCTGGGTGTTGAGGATTGGTGAAATGCTCCTGTGTACTGAGGTGGATGTTGCAAATATGAGCTACCTGTTCTTTCAAAGACACTGGTTCTCACTTGTGCTTACCTGGCAGCTTGCACAAGTTGTAGCAGTAAGCCTCCATTTGCAAGCAAGAAACAGTCTGTGTTGGAAGGCCTGGATAGGGGTGGGAAGTTGGGTATGCAGGGACAATTCCATTTCCCTTCTACCCCATTACAAGTTTATCTTAATAGCACAAGAAATACTTGCTTCTCTGAAGATTAAGTGAGTTAAAGATGCTTTGTTACCATTTTTTTGAATGAAATTAAAATATTCCGTTAAAAGGAAATTCTTCACTTCAAACTGTTAAATGCCGTGATACTTAATTTCAGCTTGTTAAATTTAGGGTCTTGAAACAAAATTCCACGCATAAATGTTCTTTGGGCTTATGGCATTTCCATTTGATTGTGAATTGGATTAATGTTCATTTATCTTAAGCTCTTGCCTCTCATTCTTTTTTGTTTTGAGATACTTAAGCAAATGTTGACAGTTATGGTTGGCTTAATAAGCTGTCTCAGTTATGTAAATGATTTCTGTCAGTTTTGTTATTACTAGTTGAAGATAGTCTTAAATTTTCTGGCGTATTTTTAGGCCTTACTAGTAAAGCATTCCTGATACCTTTTAACATGTTTTTGCTTCTTCAGGCATCAATTTGACCTTTTTTCTAGCTCCCTCTAGCCCTACACTTCCTTTTTGAATCTACTGTTTTCTTGACATGAAAAATGAACTTATACAATTATAGACCCAGTGGCCTTTTCTCAGTCCTCATTCTTCTTTGCTGCACTGCTGCAGTTGACACTGCTGCTTCCCCTCTTTCTTGAAATGTCCTTCTCCTTTGGCTTCCATGATACTCTATATTTCTGACTCTTTCTTTCTTTTCTGACTGCTCTTTCTCCTCTTCATCTCTTCCACAGTATTTACTATAGATGTGTACTTTCCAACTGTAACACTTGTAGATGATAGTAATTGTGCAGCACATGGGGGTTTCCAGATGAGGCCACTTCAAGTCTGAAGGTTACTGGAGAGTGGGCTGAGGACATGAATTTCTTGGCATACCTGAAACCCAGTTGGGCACATCAATGTGCTACTGCATACCAACTGGGAGCTTTGTTACATGCATTCTGGAGATCTGGGTTATCCAACTCCATTTCATAGTAGATAGAGGTTAACAGAATCAAGGTACAGGTAGATAATGGGAAAACCTGGACTCCAAGTAATGAAGTACCAGAAATAGGAATGGACAGAAGGTCCAGGAAGTTTAGAGAGAAGTCAAGGAGAGGGCATTCAACAGATCTGAGAAACAGCAAGGATTCAAACACCAGGAGTTTTAACATGGGCCCAGGAACATCTGTGACAGCTGTCAGATATCAGGAACGGAAATTAGTAACCCAAACCCCCAGTTGAGCTTGGCTGGAATCCAGGGAAATACCAAGACATGGGTGAGCACCAGAAATCAGAGCACAGGTGACTACTCTTTAAAAATCAACCTCAGGTGTCTGAGAGCCATTCTGAGCTACAGAAGGGAACAAGGTGATAGACTATAGACCAAAGAGCTTTGAATGCAGGTGAGATTCCTTCTGGGTAAAACAAACTTGGGGTTCCTGGCTGCAGCTAGTTCAGGAAGCTCCTTTATTACCATATTACCTTTTGGGGGATATCATTCATGTCTAACTCTAAGGTGATGGTTTCTTGCCCTGTGTTCTTATCTAAACTCTGGTTGGATAGAAAGTGAACGTTTCCACCTGGAGATCTTGTTACCTCAAGCTCATGTCTTTCATATCTGAACAATGGATCCACTTTCTACTTCTTGGTTTCTTCATTAATCTGTTAGACTCATCATCTTGTAGACATATTTGACTCACGTCTTCTCTTTGTTACTCATCAACATTAAGTCATTTTCTTTTTTTTTTTTTTTTTAAGATTTTATTTATTTATTTGACAGAGAGAGAGCCAGAGAGCACAGGCGAAGGGAATGAATGGCAGAGGGAGAGGAAGAAGCAGGTTCCCCACTGAACAGGGAACCCGATGCAGGGCTTGATCCCAGGTCCCTGGGATCATGACCTGAGCTGAAGGCAGACACTTAACCATCTGATCCAGCCAGGCACCCCAACACTAAGTCATTTTCTGAAGGGTCTCTCACATCTATCCCTTCCTCTCTAATTCAGACTCTTATCCCTAATACCCAAACCTCTACATCTGTTCCCTCTGTGGTCTTGCTACCTCCAGTCTCTTCTTTTCTCAGAAGCACTTGGCGCTCTCTTCCTTGACTAGTTTTCCATAAATTTAACTTTCATTATCTAACTCTTCTGATCAAAAGTGGATTCAGGCATTTCCCATGTCCCCTCTCTTCAAGTAAAAGCATCTTTGACTGTTTTAGGAAAACTTGCTAGCTTTACAAGCCACTGTGCAGTTTAGAACAGTCTTCTCCCTGGCTTATGAGTATACTCACTCCCTGACTCACCAACCCTTTAAACTAATAGACTAATAGCCCCTAAATGTGTCTACATCTAATTTCCAGAACCTGTGAATATCTGTTACATGGCAAGAGGGAATTAAGGTTGCAGTTGGAACTTAGGTTGCTAATCAAGTGACTTTGAGATGGGGAGATTATACTGGATTACCCAGGCAGGCCTAAAATAATCACCAGAGTCCTTAAAAGTGGAAGGGGTAGACTGAAGAGGGAGAAAGAGATGACAAAGCAGAGTCAGAGTGATTCAATAGTGAGAGGGACTCCATCTACCATTGCTGGCTTTGAAAACAGAAGAAGGGGGCCACCAGCCAAGGGATAGAGATAGCTTCTAGAAGCTGGAGAAGGCAAGGAACCAGATCTAATTTAGAGTCTACAGAAAAGAATGCAGCTGTACCAGTACCTTGATTTTAGCCTGTGTCAGACTTCTGGTCTACCAAACTATAAAATAATAGATTTGTGTTATTTTCAACCACTGAGTTTATGGTAATTTATTATAGCAGTAATAGGAAATCAATACAGGACTCTCCTCCCCAAATAGTTACTGAGTTACTGAATACTCATTAGGAGCCTGGTACCCCAGTACCTGTTCATGAGGAGCTCACAGTTGAGAAATTCACAGTGAGGGCCTAGGAGACAAAGACTCCTATTGATCAAATTTGTACTATTTCATTTATTCATTCACTCACTAAACAAATAATTAGTAAGTGCCTATTATGTAAGGCACTGTGGATGGGACCATTCAGGAACTTAACAAGGACACAGTAGTTGGAAGACACACAATAAATTTAGAAAATATAAAAAATGTCAATGGGAAGTAAGTGCTATGAGTAAAAGTAAAGTAAGTAGCAAGTATTAAGACTGAAGGTTTATCTTTGCGTGTGGTTCAAGAAAATGGTCCAGTTTCATTCTTCTGCATTTCATTCTTCTGTCCAATTTTCCCAGTACCATTTATTGAAGAGACTGTCCTTTTTCCATTGGATATTCTTTCCTGCTTTGTTGAAGGTTAGTTGACCATAGGGTTGAGGGTCCATTTCTGGGTTCTCTATTCTGTTCCATTGATCTATGTGTCTGTTTTTGTGCCAGTACCATACCGTCTTGATGATCACAGCATTGTAATATAGCTTGAAGTCAGGCATTGTGATGCCACAAGATTTGATTTCTTTTTCAACATTTCTCTGGCTACTCAGGGTCTTTTCTGGTTCTGGTACAAATTTTAGGATTGTTTTCTCCCAGCTCTGTGAAAAACGTCAATGGTATTTTGATAGGGATTTCATTGAATGTGTGGAAAGAGCTGAGATGTCCATTGACAGATGAATGGATATAGAAGATGTAGTATTTATACAATGGAATATTACTCAGTCATCAGAAAAGATGAATATTTACTATTTGCATCGACATGGGTGGAACTGGAGGGTATTATGTTGAGTGAAATAAGTCAATCAAAGAAAGACAATTATCATATGGTTTCACTCATATGTAGGATATAGGAATATAGGAGATAGCACAGAGGATCATAGGGGAAGGGAGGGAAAAGTGAATGGGAAGTCATCAAAGAGGGAGAAAAACCACAAGAGACTCTTATGTATAGAAAACAAACTGAGGGTTGCTGGAGGGGAGGTGGGTGGGGGATGGGGTAATTGGATGATGGGCATTAAGGAAGGCACATGATGCGATGAGCACTGGGTGTTATATGCAACTGATAAATTGTTGAACACTACATCTGAGACTAATGATATACTATATGTTGGCTAATTGAATTTAAATAAAAAAGGAACAATAAGTGGTATTTTAAAAATATATAAGAATAGCTCAGACCATGAATTAAATTAAATTTATAATACACATTATAAATTATATATGAAATACACATTATGTTTCTGTGTATAGGTCTTTATGAAATATATACATATGTATGAAAATACACATTATAAATTATATATGAAAATTAAATATCTGATATAAGTATATACTTTATGAGTTTCTGTGCTTTATGAATTTCTACTCTTTATGAGCTTCATCATTTTAGATGTGAAATGATAGTGACAGTCTAGATCTTGGGCATGTGGAGATGGGTGACTCTAGTTTTTCCTATCTCCTGCTATAACTAGAAACATTTCTGGAGTTTGGTTTAGAGTGTTTTAACTTAGCCTTGTTACTTCGAACCAAATATGGGTTTTCTCTTCAATACCTTTGGCAGTATCTTTAATGGATTATAAGAAAGCCTTAATTTTCAACCCATCCTTCATGCAGTCACCAGGTTAGATGGAAAGCTAAGGAATTATCCTACAGATTTAATTCAGTTTCCTGTTTTAACTCATGTTGGAAGAACAGCAAGAACACAATTTTCTGTACACAGTCATGACTAATAATGATATTAATCTACTGTGAATTCCTTAAAGTTGGTCTTCAGGCCAAAACTTTTATGTTATGATGAAGTATGTTGTATAGTGGAGGATCTTCAGTACAGATGCCTTTTTTAAAAATTGGTTTTTATAGTTAAAAGACCTTTTAGGGAGAGAGAAGCGTTGGCTTCAGAATTATCTATGCTGTATTGACTTTATTGTACCCTAAGGTACTCTTGAAATGCAAATGTGGGTGTTCATTAAGCAGAAATGGTTTCAAAACTATTATGCTCTGGTATGTTAATGCGTGTGGAAATTTGAAAGCTTCTTGCCTTTATTAATGTTTTATCTTACTTTTTTGGGG
This sequence comes from Mirounga leonina, assembly GCF_011800145.1. Classification (NCBI taxonomy): domain Eukaryota; kingdom Metazoa; phylum Chordata; class Mammalia; order Carnivora; family Phocidae; genus Mirounga; species Mirounga leonina. The sequence goes on from NW_023270807.1 coordinate 48,529,396, forward strand.
AGAGAGGTATTGTCTGGAGAGTATGTATGGGTCAAACTAAATGCCAGAAAATCTCTCAAGGAAATGTATTTATATTAGGAGTAAGGATTTGCTTTGGCTACATGGGCATGCTGGCATAGAAGTCACACTCTACTTCTTCCATGATTCCACCCCCCCACCCCCAGTACCCAGGGTACAGGCATGTATTTTACAATTAACTATGTATTTCAATAGCTGCTAAGATATTGTATAATAGGTTAAACAACCAACAAATGTGTAATTCAGTATCTCTTCCCAATGCACAGAGCAAATATTTCTAGGACGAGAGGAATTTCAGCTCTAATTCTTCATGCTTTTCATGTTCATTCCTAGTGCTTGAAGTGGATACAACGATGTTTTAACTAGATCTAAGCAAGTCATTTGGTCATTGGTTGGATATTTACTTTTAACTTGCCTCACATGCATACAATTACATAGATACCATCCTTGATATTTGCTATTTGCAACTAGAGCAATGCTGAGGTGAATAGAAAGTAATGGGCCATTAACAAAATAAAGGATAAAAATCATATGATCATTTTAGCAGATGAAGAAAAAGCATTTGACTGGACTCAACATCAGTTGATGATAAAAATTCTCAACAAAGTGCGTATAGATGGAACATACCTCAATATAATAAGGGCCAAAGCTAACAAGCCCAAAGCTAACATTATACTCAGTGGCATTATACTCCTTTATGATCAGAAACAAGATAAGGATGCCCACTCTTGCCACTTTTATTCAACATTGTATTGGAAGCCCTAGCCAGAGCAATTAGGCAGGAAAAAGAAATAAAAAGCATCCAAACTGGAAAGGAAGAATTAAAATTCTTACTATTTGTGGAAGGCATGATTTTATATGTAGAAAACCTTAAAGACTGCAACAAAAAAACTATTAGAACTAACAAACAAATTTGTTAAAGTTTCAGGGTACAATATCAATATACAAAAATCGGTTGAATTTTTATATGCTAACATCAAACTTTAAGAAAGAGAAATTAAGAAAACAATCCCATTTACAACTGCATCAAAGAATAAAATACCTAGTAATAAATTTAACCAAGGAGGTGAAAGACCTATACACAGAAAACTATGACACTGATGAAAGGAATTGAGGAAGACACAAATAAATCAGAAGATATTCTGTGCTCATGGATTGGAAGAATTAATATTGTTAAAATGTCCATACTACCCAAGCAATCTACAGATTCAATGTGACCCCTATCAAAATTGAAATGGCATTTTTTCACAGAAATAGAACAAAGAATCCTAACAATTGTATGTAGCCACAAAAAAATCCTGATTAGCCAAAGCAGTCTTCAGAAAGAAGAACAAAGCTGGAGGCATCACACTCTCTGATTTAAAACTATATTACAAAGCTATGGTAATCAAAACAGTATGGTACTGGCATAAAAATGGACACATAGGTCAATGGAACAGAAGAGAGCACCCAGAAATAAATCTATGCTTATATGGTCAATTAATATACAACAAAGGAGGCAAGAATATACAATGGAGAAAGGATGTCTTCAATAAATGGTGTGGGGAAAACTGGACAGCCACACACAAAAGAATGAAACTGGATTACTATCTTATGCCATACACAACATTTAACTCAAAATGGATTAAAGACTCGAATATAATACCTGAAACTATAAAACACCTAAAGGAAAACATAAGCAGTAAGCTCCTTGGCATGGGTCTTGGCATGGATCTGGATTTGGAGCTGACTCCAAGACAAGGGCAACAAAAACTAAAATAAACAAATGGGACTACATCAAACTAAAAAGCTTTGCATATATTTTCTTCCATTTAGTGGTTTGTCTTTTCCTTTATTGATGGATTTTCTCACTTTGCAAAGCTTTTTAGTTTGATGTAGGGGGTTCATATCCAAAATACATAAATAACTTCTATAACTTTAAAAACAACAACAAAAAATCTGATTAAAAACTGGGTAGAGGACCCGAATAAACATTTTCCCAAAGAAGACATACACATGAAAAGATACTCACTGCCACTAATCAGGGAAATGCAAAACCACAATGAAATATCACCTCACACCTGGTAGAATGGCTATTATCAGAAGGACAAGAAATAACATGTGTTGGTGAGAATGTTGGGAAAAGGGAATCCTCATGCATTGTTGGTGGGAATGTAAATTGGTGCAGCCACTACAGTAAACAGTATGGAGTTTCCTGAAAAAAATAAAAAAAAAAATAGGATATGACCTATAATTCCATTTCTGGGTATTTATCTGAAGAAAATGAAAACACTAATTTGAAAAGATATATGCACCCCTATGTTCATTGCAGCATTATTTGTAATAGCTGAGATGTGAAAACAACCTTAGTGTCCATTGATGGATGAACGAATAGAGAAGATGTGTTATATATACACACACAGAATGGAATATTACTCAGCTTTAAAAAGGAATGAAATCTTGCCATAAGGGACAGCATAGATAAACCTTGAGGGTATTATGCTAAATGAAATAAGCCAGACGGAGAAAGACATATACTATATGATTCCACTTACACGTGGAACCTAAAACAAAACAAATGAACAAACAAAACAAAACAAAACTTATAAATCCGGAGGACAGATTGTTGGTTGCCAGAGGGGAGGGGGGTTGCAGAGTGGATAAAACGGGTGAAGGGGATCGAGAGGTACAAGCTTCCAGTTATAAAATAAGTAAGTCATTATGGTGTAATGTACATCATGGTGACTATAGTCAATAATATCGTATTGTACATTTGAAAGATGCTAAGAAAGTAAATCGTAAAAGTTCCCATTACAAGAAAAAAATAATTTGTAACTTTGCATGGTGACAGGTGGTAACTAGACTGATTGTAGTGATCATTTTGCAATGGATACAAATGCTGAATCATTATGTTGTACACCTGAAACTAATATAATATTGCATGTCATATATATTTCAATAAAAAAAGATAACATTAGGGACATACATTAATGGATTGAATACTTAATACTAAGATTTATACTTTTATGTAAACAAAATATTCACTCACTTAGGGAGATATGAATGAGTAATTTGGAAATGGTCATTGATGTCCTGGGGCATATATTTCATCATCTACCATCACTATTACTACAATGGTCATATAATATCTGGACATGGCAGATTACTCTGACTCGGCATGTTTCACTCCAAATTGGTATATCATAGTGCTTTTATAAGCATTAATATATAAACATTAATTTGGATGCACTGCAGAAACAGATCTGGCTGTTTCTTTGACACTGGGTAAAAAAATGTTTTCGCCTGCCTGCTTAACAATTCCATGTTAAGAGACCGCATTTCTTTTTTTTTTTTTTAACATGTTACTATATAAAGCAGTGTTCACTTGTACTTATAGAGCAAGGGCTGTATAAAATTACATATGGAAAACATTTCTAGTTGTAGAAATTATAGAACTTGTTAGTTAATGATTGTCAGAGAATAATATGTAGAATGGTATATTTGAAAAGCATGATTTATATAACTTCTGGAAAACGGATTGATGTAGAGGCATATTCTCCCATTCTCTAATTCTCCTTCATTTGTATCTCTATGTTGCATCTGTTTATTCAATCACTGCTTTATAATAAAAACACATGTAGTAAATTTTTTTTATGTGAGGAACTAGGAATAAAGGGAAAAGGGGACTAAGAAGACTAAGATGAAACCAGAACTGAGAGAGGGATATAAAATAAATACCAACGATCCTCTTTCTTTGCTAGAGGAGTTTGAGCATCATAACAACCAAGGCAAAGAGAGAATGTCTTCATAGTTATTCTTTGTATGAAATTTGTCTCTTTCCAGTCTTCCCCTAAAAAACAAGTGACTCACAGCATCCAATTAAAACTTCCTGGTCCACTTTCCAATCAGCAAATTCACAGGACAGGAGGCCACACTACTAACCATAGCATAATGGGATCTTGCCCCAGTCTGCCTTTTGGGCTTTTTCCCCACGTTCTGTTTAGGTTCCACTTGAATGGGATTGTTTGCCTTTCCATGAGTGTACTCTGTTGCTCTGCCTTCTCACGCAGTCTCTCCTGCCAAAGGTGTTCTCTGACCGCAACCTCCAAGGCTGAGCCTAAATGCCACTTCCTCCGTGAACCATCCCAGAATCCCCACAGCCAGAACCGACTTTTCCCAACTTCTCACTCCTTTCACACCCTTGTTTCTCTCTAGCTTAGGGTATTTATCCTATTATACTTTCTATTAGTAATGCATGTACAGATTTTATCACCCCTGTTTGAGTAATTTGCCATTTAATTCAATATTTTCCATATAATTGGTGTTTAATACATGCTTTGTTGAATGAATGAGTGATGAATGACATAATGAATGTTAGCAGGTAAGATTTGAGATTCTCCATAAACTGAAGTGGTTTGGCCTTCTCCCCAACTTGGAGTGAGCTATTCTTTTAGAGTTGCATTTGATTTTAAAAACAGAATTAGGGGTCTATAAAAATTGCCTGCAATGAGTTATTTGAGCAGTCTCACTGTTTTTTAAGAGTGGTAATGTTCCTTTTATGATGCTTTTCATTTACAGCATGGCCTTACAGCCAGCTCTTTTTTGAAACACAATCCCATTATTACAGCTGCCTTTTGCCTCAAACAACTTCCCACAACATTAGAGGTATAATATTGCAAGAATAGCTACTGACAGAGAGGTTTCTGGTTTGCAGTCAGGGGGATACAGGATGTCAAATTGCTCATCATTTCTGGGTCTGAAGGGAAGTAGTTTGAAGATTTTATTTTACCTATATGGTTCCAGCCAACCCTGTCATAGAAAACATATTTCCCTATATAGAACAAGGAAATGGCTCAAATAATTCTCACAGTTTGCTGAAATCCAAACATGAAATAGGATTGATTTTGTTTTATTTTATTTCTTGGGATGATCCAAACAGAAAGAATGCGTATAAGAAGAAATAAAGGCTTAGATTCATTTTGAGAGTTTGTTGTTGAACTTTTTTAAAGAGAGTTTTAAGTATGAGCCTTGAAGATTTCTGCGTCTGGATGTTTAGACTCTGGGGTATAGGTTTAGGCATAGTGGAGGCACTGGAGAGAACAGTGGATAGAAGTAGCAAGTGCAGAAAAGACTGGAGGCCAAACCTGAAAAAAGGCAAAACCTGTGTTTAGAGTCCTCCTGGCTCCAGCTGTGTGGGCACCAAGAACTCTTCTTTGCCTCCTGGGCAAATGAGTGTGTGTGTGTGTGTGTGTGTGTGTTATGTTGCTGTTAAGGTAGTAGCAGGACTGGATGGAAAGAGCAGGGGCTTTGGACTGAGTCATTTATGAGTTTATGCTTTTATTCTGCCGTGTACCTTCTATGTGGTGCCGGTTATGTTAATTATCTTCCCAGACCCCCTGTTGCTCCTTGCCCCGTCCGTCAGACTGGAAAATTATTGTAAAGATTAAATGAACCAGCAGGAAAGGCTTGAGTACAGCTCCTGCCCTATAGTAGGGGCTCACTGAACACTGCTTTTGATGGCTGATTTTATGTGTGAACTTGACTGGGCCAAGGGATGCCCAAATAGGTGGTGAAACATTATTTCTGGGTGAATCTGTGAAGGTGTTTCTGGAAGAGATTAGCACTTGAATCAGTAGACAGAGTAAAGAAGATTCATCCTCCTCAGTGTCAGTGGGTATCGTCCCATCTACTGAGGGCCCAAATAGAACAAAAAGGCAAAGAAAAGGGCAAATTTTTTCTTTGCTTGAGCTGGGATTCCCATCTTCTCCTGGTTCTTGAGCCTTCAGACTGGGGCTCATATCATCAGCCCTCCAAGTTTTGGGTCTTTGGTCTGGTCCCGGCTTTCCTGATTTCCAGCTTGCAGACAGCAGATCATGGGACTTCCTGGCATCTGTAATCACACAAGCCAATTCTTATATTAAATCTCTTCTTATATGTATCTATTTCTATATCCTCTTGATTCTGTTTCAGTGGAGAACCCTGACTAATATGCCACTTCTCTCCACTTCCCTCTGTCCTTTTTAACAGAGGACTGGTGTATCTTGCCCACTTCCTCTTGGGGCATGTACCTATGTAAGAAACGGCATCTCCTTGCTTAGCTATCAGTGGGAGTATTTTTGCCTCTTAGATCACACTGTACAAATGGCCGACTACTCTTCTTTGACATATGGCTCTTTTAAGACAAGATTTCTGCACTTTGAAGGTAAAAAATCACCAGCTATCTGGGCTTATCGTTGGAAAATGATTTTTATGGTAATGGATATTTCCATAAATTATTATATCTATTTCGTATGTACAAAGATAAACGTAAATGTACAATCCTATATAATTAGCTTTCAACTTGCAGCATGTTTCCTTATTATAATAATATTTCAGACATCCAAGAAGAAAAGAGGTATGAAAAACAAGTGAATAGATGGATGAAAGAGCCTACCCCTCATTCTTTAAAGAAGACACAACAGTTCAGCCTTGTAGTGATTGGGGCAGTGTTTATTCAGAGATATGTCAGGAAATCTTAGATGCTCTGCATAGAAAGAGGCTAAAGCTAATATACTTCAGCTCATCTGACATGGGCAAGTCACTTCATCTCTGTGGGTCTGTATTTCTTCCTTCTTATCTGATCTTTCAGGTTTCTGAGTTCAGATAGTGAGACTAGTTTGAATGGGAAAAACGACCCTAATAAAATAGATATGAGCTACTGTATAACACTTAGGTTAATTTCCAAAATTTAATTATAACCAGCTTGCTATTTATTCTCTTACCCCTGCAATCTCTACCCATGTGGGAACCTGCATTATCCTTCTGGCCCATCTGCCTGTACTCCTGTCCACACCGTAGTAGGGACTTGCAAGGCCCATTTCTTGCCCAGGCCCCCTTAGCCTTCCAAAGGAGTATGAATCTAATTATAATTCCTTCCCCTTCAGGCTAGACCCAGGGCATGCCTGATGGCTTGATGAACTGTAGAAACCAGGGCTGGATCTTGGAAATACTAAGGACATACTTATCCTGAGTGGGGGCAAAATACCTTCTGTACTTCATCAGCAAGTCACCCTCCCAGGGGTGATCTGAGAACTCTTGGCTTTTTCTCCTGTTAATATGGCAATAAATAAAACAGAGAAAATTCCTCAGAAGATCATTCAGATGGTTAAGGCTTCTGCTCAGGTACACAAATATAAAGTATTCATTCATAACTTATAGCACTCAATTCTAATTAGCTTTTTCATCTGGTTTTTAAAATTTGTGCAGTTTAGAAGTTTGGGTATAAGTCTTCCTAATAGAGTAGGGGTGTAGAAGGACAAATTCTTCCCCTCTTCCAACACATACTTTTATTTATTTTATTTTTATTTTTTTAGAGAGAGAGAGATGGGGAGGGGAAGGGCAAAAAGGGAGAGAGAGAATCTTAAGCAGGCTCCATGCCTAGCACAGAACCTGATACAGGGCTCAATCTCACGATCCTGAGATCATGACCTGGAGAGAAATCAAGAGTCAGAGACTTAACCACCTGAGTCACCCAGGTTCCCTTCCAACATATACTTTTAAAATATACTAAAATTAGTTTGATTTTATATTAATCTTAGAACATATAGTGGGATATTTATAGATGATAGACACAGAGGGGAAATGTAAATTTAGAGCAGTGGGCAATAACAGAAGCTCAAGCAGTTCATACCATATTGGATCTCTGTAAAGACTGGAGCTAGGGCTCTGGCAACTGTGTGTTGAAGGAAATCTGGAAGCCAGTTCCACACAGGGATGGTATTTTGCTCATATCACTATGGATATGCTGGTGTTCAATTTGGTTGTGGCATCCACTGTGAGAAGTTGGAGCTCTTATACAGGTTTCCCAAGGAAGTGCTAGAGAAAATGAGGGAGAGGAAGCAGCTGAAAACATAACGGTGAGGAACTTCTCAGCTTGAACGAAGGCATAAGTCCTTACTAAAATTAATGGAGCTTATCAAGTCCTGAATGACTAATGACTTTTCTAATTTGAATAAGCACCTTAAAAATTTGAATCCCACTATGAAAATAGTAGAAGTAGAAGGTGTAACTTCTGAGGTAGAGACAAAGTAGAATAAAAACTTCATCAAAAGGGTAAAATGAGTTGGGGTACCTGGGTGGTGCAGTTAGTTGAGCGTCCAACTCTTGGTTTTGGCTCAGGTCATGATCTTAGGGTTGTGAGAGCTCTGTGTAGGGTTCCACATGAGTATGGAATCTGAGATTCTCTCTCCCTCTCCTGCTCATGTTTTCTCTCTCTCTCAAATACGTAAATAAACAAACAAATAAATAAATAAATCTTTCTAAAAAAAAAGCAAAAGGAGATATGTAAGTAGGTTCTACCTTTTGCTCTATAATCAAAGCTGCAATAAATATCCTACCTAGTACATGAGTCCTAGTTCACATATGCAAAGATTGTAATAGGAAATATACTTGGAAATAGAATTTATATGTTATAGAGCATATACGTTTTTGCTTGATTGGTTATCATCAAGTTGATGTCCAAAGTCCTTAGGCCAATCTACACTCTCATATCTATGGGTATAGAATTCCTGCCTACCCACATTCTTTTTTTTTCTTTGTTTCTTTTTTTTTATTACTTCTGAATTTTTGGTATGAAATAGCATCTCCTCATTCTTTTAATTTGCATCCCCTGATTAGAAGTGAGGTTGAGTATCTTTTTAAAAATAGTTACTGGCATATGGGCTTCCTTTTCTGTGTATTGGCTCTTTTTATTCTTTGCTCATGTTTTCTTTTGGTTGTTTTTATATTGTGAATATATGTATAGAAATTCTTTATATATTCTGAATTCCAATCTTTTATCAATTAGATGCATTGCAAATACCTACCTTCAGTCAGTCTTGCCTTAACTATCTGGTTTTAAGTTTTGAAGTAGCCAATCTTAATTTTTCCTTTATAAATAGTGTTTTTTGTGTCTTGATTAAAAAAATCATTGGGTGTTATATGCAAATAATGAATCATGGAACACTACATCAAAAACTAATGATGTAATGTATGGTGATTAACATAACATAATAATAAATATAAATAAATAAAAAAAATCATTTCATACACTGATACCATAACTTTACTACATGTATTTTCTTATGACAATTTAAAATTTCTATTTTTCCTGTTTTAGTGATTTGAGTCTTGGTTCAATACTCTCTCGCTACTTCTAGTTCCTTATCTCATGTGTTCTTCCCCCCTCCAAAAAAAAAAGCATCAAGACTGAGAGCACAGACAACTTTTGCCCTGAACCCCATATGTTAAGAGACAAAGACTACTGAATAGAATTTTTTTAGCATATGGTATGAGACAAGAATCTAAATTAATACTTATGTAGACCAAAATCCCTTTGTTTCATTACTATTTATTGCATAATTTCCACTGAATTGTAATGCCACCTTGTTATACACCAAGTTTCTATATAGGCTTTGGTTTCACTAACCTATTGTTCTTTCTCTGCATAAATAAAACTTTATGTCTTGAAATCTGATATGGAAAATCCTTCTCTCCTTTTGTTCTTTATTTGAATTAACTTTGATATTATCAGACTTTCCTCTTCCATATGAATTTTAAAAATCAGTGTACCTAATTCCATTTAGAAATCTTATTAGCAGTGCCTTGAATTTATGGTCTGGTTTGGAGGAAGATTTCATGTTTTAATGACCATCTTCTCATCCATTAATATGGTATATCACTCTACTTATTCAGGTTCTGATTTGTGTCTTTCAATAGCATTTTACCATTTGTTTCTGTAAATATTTCTTGTACACTTTTGGTTAGTGTTAGTTACAATTAATTCAAAGTTCTATTTTTGTTATGAATAGTATTCCTTTTCTTTTAGCTTTCTTTTTTTTTTAATAGATTTTATTTATTTATTTATTTGAGAGAGAGAATGAGAGAGAGAGAGCATGAGATGGGGGAGGGTCAGAGGGAGAAGCAGACTCCCCGCTGAGCAGGGAGCCCGATGCGGGACTCGATCCCGGGACTCCAGGATCATGACCTGAGCCAAAGGCAGTCGCTTAACCAACTGAGCCACCCAGGCGCCCCTTCTTTTAGCTTTCTAATTGATTATTGCTAGTGCAGGGCTGGCTTCATGGTCAACCAACTAATGTAGTAGCTCAGAAGGTGGCCCTGCACACCAGGTTTAATGCTCTGTGGTGGCTGTCTTGAAATTCTTAATAATTTTATCTTTGAAGTTGTGTTTTAGTAAGTCAAGCTTGGTAGAAAATAGAGCTTACACCCAGGGTTTAGATGGCTCACAATGCATATTCATGCCTCGCCTTTTTGCCTCCTTAGGACAGGTTATCGCCTGGTAGTGTCCTTGCCCATGCTTAACTACTGTTACCACCCTCAGCCCCAGGTGGGCCTGGATGTGGGAAAAATCAAGTCTTCCCTTGCACCTTAAGCACTGTGTTGCTGGGCAGGGACCTGGAGTGCTTCTGAAGATCTTCACTCTCCATAGGAGTATCCACATGCTCAAGGGAGTGCAACGGTATAGCCAATAGAAACCATCATCATAGGTCAGAAAAGAGACTGCCAAAGAAAGAAGCTTTTTTTTTCTTGCTTTTTGAACCAGAAAACCCACATTTTCATTTTATACCTGTCTGGCAAATTATGTAATCTGCACTGTGCTGGTGTTTGGGAATACTATCATTTGTGTACATTGATCATTTCTTAATACTCACTGTCTCTTCCCACTCATAATTTTTAAGCTACAATGGGTATGTGTAGTTTCTATACACATTCTAAGATGAAGTTTTAGTACCCATTTGAGAACACCTCCAGGGACAAGTGCCTTTGCAATAATTTAGTTAATCTGAACACATCAAAGCCTGATGAAATTTGGAAAAATTTTACAAAAATTGTTATTTTACAAAACCCTGCTATTTCAGAGGTGTAGCTCAGACATAGGGATCAAAGTGACTTGTTTAAAGCTAGCAATAAGGAGCTGTGCTTCTTCCTACTTTTAGTTTAAGCAGGACTCACATGCTATTTTCTGTTTCAAGGCAAAAATGAAATCAGTGCTGGGAAACTTAAACACCCCAGGAGAGCACATTTATCATGTTTCTTACAACCCTCATGCTTTCCCCCCACCAGCCTCCTTTTGGGTGTCCAAGGATTAATGAATTAGTGCTGAGAAATTATTTATACTTTCTGTACAAAAGTGCCATGAAGAACAATACATATAGTTATTATTTAGAGTCAGTAAACTAAGGTTTTTGGGAACATAAGGCATATTTAATATATATTTTTCACTTCTTAAGGGAATATTCAGAGAAGAACTAATTTATTGAGCTAAATATCTTTGGTTATATTTTCCATACTTGTTTTATATCCCACAGTACCCTGTCAAAATATAGCCTGCTTCACCTCAGACCTCTGTGGGAAGAGGTACATGTGAATATATAGCACAATTCACAGCCAGAAATGGGGAACGGTGTGTGTGGCCTCATTCTTGACCTCATCTTGAAGTCCATTATAGACATTTTTTGAGACTGTTCATTCCAGAAATAAAAAAGTGTGACACTGAACCTTGATTCCAGAGGACAATAATATTCCTTAACTTGTTTTTGTTGTTGTTGCTTTTTCAAATTCAGAACTGGAGAAAATTTTTTTTGTTTATTTCATCATTTTCACAAACTAATATGCAACTTTTATCTATAGTAATATTTTTGATCTAGTAACAAGCAGTTGTATTCTGGGGTACTGAAACACCTCTCTACCTTTTCCAAGAAATATAGAGCTACTCTCTGATATTTAGCATTCTGTGATGAGAACTTTAGTCATTTATATTATACTTAACTGAAAGTGTTTCTTTCCCTATTCTAGTGTAACCACTGCCTTTAGGAAGGTTGGCACACTAAACCTTACCTGACCTTTGTATTTCAGGGTAAATGATTTACCAGATCCTTCTCAAAGAACATGTTTAATGGATGAGAAAATGGATGTGTTTCCTGGGAGACTATTAGATAAGACTGTTCTAAAGGGCGAGAAAGTAACAAGGGGAAGATAGGTGAAAGTAACCCAAGAAACCAACCTCCCCACAAAACCTAAACAAACAAAAAAGTAAAGCTGGGTCACAGATGTTAAAGGGAGGAATCAGTCATCCATTTCACAATGTTGCCTAAGTCTCCAAAATTAATAGAAATTTCTGTTACTCCTATCTTCTTTTTAAAACTTGTTTCAAAATGATTCCAAGGAAAAGATTTAAGGCAGAAGTGGTCAACTCATGGCATCTACAAAGTGCAGAGAACCATTCAGTAAGTTAACAGCAGAAATAGTAAAAACAGAATCTCTTACAACATTACTATGAATAGCCATCATTGTGTTTCTCTTATTGTATTGTAGATATAGATTGCTAGGTATAACTTCTGGAATTCATAAAGCAACTCCAACCTCTGACAGAAACATGGGAATAAGGTACCAAGAGGCCACAAACATGAACATTTTCCTGTCATCTGAAAGAATGATGCCTTACTAATGGTGCTGCAAGTCTATGTTGAGAGGCAATTCAGGAATCCAATTAAAATTTTTGCCTCATTTTAAAAGAATATTGTTTGCCCTTAGTGCCCGTAACATGATTTATTTTAGAATTTTGTTCCCTTAAACTATGGGTTCATACCCATTATCAGCTTTAGAGAAATGTTAGGCACAATCTCCCTGGAAATACTGAGAACATATGTGATCCAAGTCTATAGTAGTTTGGGGGACTTAAGTTGCGATCAGATTTCTTGGATGATGGTTCTTTTCTTTATTCTTACAATATCTATTGACATTGTTTTTTTTGTGTAATAGGAAAATTAAACTGGGTATGAGACAGATAATAGAGAACTAGGTGTACAAATTCTTTCTCACATGCTTGTAATGAATATTCTTTATGAAATTTCTTTAGAAATGTAACCTCAAACATGTCTTTATTTTTAATAATTTACCTCAGATTTACTGTGTAGTTGAGCTAAATGACATCCAAGGATCCTCTCAGACCTGAAATACAGAGTACATATTGAGTACTCTATGATCACACAGAATTCCCTCAGTTGTTAACCTACAACCTAGTTTAAAAGTTGACAGAAAATACGTTAGAAAATGTTTCTAATCTGAAAGAAGAAAACGTCTATGTTTCATAGGGGAGAAAAAAAAAAAAAAAGCTTTGGCTAGGAAAACTCCAGCTTTTTTAGCTCTTACCTTGTCTTCTTTTACCCAGCGTAGGGATGGTAGATTGAAATTAGAAATACCCTTCTATGAAGCCATAATTCATAATAGGCTTTGAGGTTTTCCAAGATATAGTCATCTTTCCAATGTTTCTGTGTTAGATCTGATAATTTGGGTTGACCAAGTTGTAATTTACATTCTTAATAAATATCCTGGAATTCTTGGCTTTTAACTTTCTTGGGGAGGGGATAATAAGAAAATAATATAGGCATCCTATTAATCAGTATTTTATTTATTTATTTATTTCAAAGATTTTATTTATTTATTTGACAGAGAGAGACACAGCTAGAGAGGGAACACAAGCAGGGGGAGTGGGAGAGGGAGAAGCAGGCTTCCTGGCGAGCAGGGAGCCCGATGCGGGGCTCGATCCCAGGACCCTGGGATCATGACCTGAGCCGAAGGCAGACGCTTAACGACTGAGCCACCCAGGCGCCCCTTAATCAGTGTTTTAAGTTTTACTTCTTGGTCAATAAATTCCATGAGCTCTATCTTTCTTATTGAGTGAAACAATGGCTATGAACTATAGAACTGAAATAAAGGCCAAAATAAATTTTTGGCTAAATGACTTGGGAAATATATGAGAAGCTACACTCAATCGTATATTACTTTCTAAACAGAATCATAAAACAAGCTCAATATATTGGTGAGGCAAAGAATAATAGAGACTTAAGGTGCAGACCATGAATCATGAGAACATTGTAAAAGAAATCAGAGGCATGAAAGAGAAATTATAAGAATCAGAAAGCAAAACAACATTTTTAAATGAAAGATCCTCAGATAATACAAAAAATGTATTCCAAAAGCAGAGATAAAAATTAAGAACTGGAATTAAGAAAAAACCTCAAAATACATTTGTCCCAATTTAATCAGTAATAATGAATTAACTGACTAGTTATTATGCAATGAATGCATTGCATGGATATATCTCTTGTATTCAAAGCAATCTTACTTCCTGGTGGTTCAGAGCAATAGTCTCAGCTTTTCTACCATCATTTACAACGTAGTAAAATGGAGAAGTTACTGGACTATTTCACTGACAACAATGAATTTACAAGAGATTAAATTTGACTCTTTCCAATTAAGCTAACAGGGAAAGATAAAATGTATTTTTTAAAATGATGGTATTGCATATGTACAACTTTAATACATGGTAACCTCCCTATATTTATATTTTTAAAAAAACTGAATGGTAAATAGGGAAGGTATTGTCAAATCTAACAGGAAAATGTAAGTGCATGTTTCATGGATGTTTCAAAAATCAGAAAGTTAATTAGAAGCAGATCAATACTAAAAGTCATTTATTTCTGGATTCAGGGTATATTCTTCTATATTAAATCCTAAAAGGAAAAAATAATCATCTTAGAAAAAAAAATTTTTCAGAGACAGAAAGATTTAAGAGTAGTTAACTAAAATCCAACTGTGTCTGCATACAAGGAAGACCAAGTAAGCAAGTAAGACTGGGTATTAAAGGATAAGCAAAAGCATTGTAAAGTACCAAAAAGACAAAAGAAGTGTGTGTGTTGGGGGAGAGATTAAAATTTTAATATTACATTGCATTAAATTTAGGGCAAAAAGCATTAAACAACATGAAGGGAATTTTATAAAGGGTGAATTCACAATGACGATCTATGTGCCAAATAACATAGTATCAACATTAATAAAACAAATGACAAGAATAACAATCAGAAATAATTTGTGGAATTGAAATAATGATAACACAAACAAAGGATATATAAAGTACTAAACAATAATAGCATGTAATCTAGGGGTTCAAATCAAGTTATGGTACTCTAAAATCCTAGTAATTTTTAGAAGAAGGATAGAGACATACATTAATAATAGATGGTGTTATTTCAAATAACATGGCAAAATATCAAGGATAACTAATAAAAGAATAGAAATAGTATATGTAAATTCCAAATTACCAAAGAGGAAGAAACATAATAAGAAAAATGTAAAAAGTGAAAGAACCCAAAAGAGAAGCAGTAAAATCATGAAACATCAAAAATATAATAACTATAATAGAAAAAAAACCAAGTATATAAATATATTACATTAAAATCACCAATTAGGGACACCTGGGTGGCTCAGTTGGTTAAGCATCTGCCTTTGGCTCAGGTCATGATCCCAGGGTCCTGGGATCAAGCCCCACATTGGGCTCCCTGCTCAGCAGGAAGCCTGCTTCTCCCTCTCCCATTCCCCCTGCTTGTGTTCCCTCTCTCACTGTCTCTCTCTCTCTCTGTGTCAATTAAATAAATAAATAAAATCTTTAAAAAAAATAAAATCACCAATTTATATAGATTGTCATATGGTATATAAAAACATGAAACTATATACTTTTTATGAGATGCTTAAAAAAATAAGGTTACAGGAAAGCTGAAGGTAATAGAAACAATATAAATCAAGAAAATATTAACCAAAAGAAAGTTGAGGTATCTAAACTACCATTAGAAAAAGTAGGTTTAAGGACCAAAACCATATGTAGGAATAATAGGATCATCACACAGTAATATAGGGTTCAATTCACCAGAGGGATATGATAATTTTAAACTTACATGCACCTGATAAAAGAGCCTCCAAACAAATAAAGCAAAAACTTAAAAGTTCATTATTATAGCAGGAAATTTCAAAACATCTCTCCATAACCAATAGGTCAAAAAATTCAGTTAGGTTATAAAATATTTAATAAGTAAATTAATAAGATGGATTTAATGAAACTGAAATTATAGCATATGTATTTTTCTCAAGCAAACATGGGATTGTTATAAAGAATAACCATACACTAGGCAATAGGGCAAATTTAAACATATTTCAAAAACTGGTATCACATAAGTAAAATTCTCTGATCAAAATGCAATTAAGCTAAAAATTAACAACAAAGAGATACCCATAAAAACTCTATACTTAAGAAAACTAATAAACTACTCTTCAAAAAAGTTATCCAAATAAGAAATAAAACACAAAAACTAACAATATTTTAAGCTGAATATTAATGAAAATAGTTTATTTTATAACTTGTTGGGTACATCTAAGTGTGTTTGAAGAAATATTTATAGTCTGAAATGCCTATAATAGTTAATTAAAAGAACAGCTAAAACTTAATGAGCCAAGTTGCCAATATTAGAAGTTAGAAAATTAATTCCAGAATAAACCTAGAGAAAATAGGATGAGAGAAATGACAAAAGTAGGTTAAAAGAAAAGAAATGGAAAACAAAGGTACAATAGCATGAAACAACCAAACCCAAATTGGTTGTTTGAAGACTAATAAATAACATACACAAATCTCTAGCAAGATTGATCAAGATGAAGAGAGAGAGAGAGAGAGAGAGAGAAGAAATATATATAGAATGAACAGGGATAAAAAGCGCCAGCAGAGATAAAAAGATAATGTTAGAATACTAAGCATAATTTTCTTATTTTCAATAAATTTGAAAGCAGAGTAGGGGAAATTCCTGGGAAAAAATATTATGTATTAAAAACTGACATAAGATGAAAAACTAAGTTTTAAATATCCCTAATATCATGAAATTTGAAATTAGTATTTTAACTGTGTTCCACAGAGAAAACATAGGCATCAATGGTTTTATAGCTGAATTCCACCAGAGGTCTTGGTAAATACCTCATACTTTCAGTTAAGACTTCTGGAAGCTACACCTAGAATTAAGAACCAAGTCACAAAGGATAAAACAGATTTGAAATAGCTCATTTTATGATTGGATTGAGGCTCTTTTCTGGTTCCACACAGATTTTGGGATTGTTTGTTACAGCTCCGTGAAAAATGTTGGTGGTTTTTTTTTTTAAGATTTTATTTATTTGAGAGAGAGAGAGAGAAAGAGAGAGAGGGAGGGAGGGAGGGAGAGAGAGCACAGAGGGAGAAGCAGACTCCCCACTGAACAGAGAGCCTGATGCAGGGGTTTGATCCCAGGATACTGAGATCATGACCCGAGCCAAAGGCAGATAGATGCTCAACCAACTGAGCCACTCAGGAGCCCAACACTGATGGTATTTTGATAGGGATTGCATTGAATGTGTAGATTGCTTTGGGTAGCACAGACATTTTAACAATATTTGTTCTTCCAATCCATGAGCATGGAACATTTTTCCATTTCTTTGTGTCTTTCTCAATTTCTTTTATAAGTGTTCTATAGTTTTCAGAGTACAGATCTTTTACCTCTTTGGTTAGGTTTATTCCTAGGTATCTTAAGGTTTTTGGTGCAATTGTAAATGGGATCGATTCCTTGATTTCTCTTTCATCTGCCTCATTGTTAGTGTATAGAAATGCAACTGACTTCTGTGCATTGATTTTTATGTCCTACAACTTTATTAAATTCCTGTATTGGTTCTAGCCGTTTTTGGGTGGAGTCTTGGGTTTTCTACAGAGTATCATGTTGTCTGTGAAGACTGACGGTTTGACTTCTTTGCTGATTTGGATGTCTTCTATTTCTTTTTGTTGTCTGATTGCTGGGGGTAGGACTTCCAGTACTATGTTGAGCAACAGTGGTGAGAGTGGACACCCTTGTCTTGTTCCTGACTTTAGGGGAAAAGCTCTCCGTATTTCCCTGTTGAGGATAATATTTGCTGTGAGTTTTTTATATATGGCTTTTATGATACTGAGGTATGTTCCTTCTATCCCTACACTGCAGAGAGTTTTTATCAAGAAAGGATACTGTATTTTGTCAAATGATTTTTCTGCATCTATGAGAGGATCATATGGTTCTTATTCTTTCTCTTATTAATGTGGTATATTACACTGATTGATTTGCAGGTATTGGATCACCCTTGCAGTCCAGGAGAAATATCCCCACTTGGTCATGGTGGATATTCCTTTTAGTGTACTGTTGGATCCTATTGGCTAATATCTTGGTGAGAATTTTGGCATCCATGTTCATCAGGAATATTCAAAGCTCCAAGTTTTAGAAGGCCTGGTAAGGTGCAGGTGCATTCCTGTCCCTTGCGGAGAGGCTCTGGGCTTGCCCAGCACTGTTCCATCCCTGAAAAGTAATTGTACAGTGGGTGCAGAGCCTAGAGTTTATTGTAATGCTCAGGGAAAAGCTGGAACCAGGTTATTGGAGGTCTGCACTTGACTCAGTCCCCTGCTCCCTTCTGTCTCAAAAGAGCTGATGCAGAGGCCTGAATCTATTGTGGCAGACAGCAAAAAGTGGCAGCCAGGTTATTTGAAATCTGCTCCAGTCTCTGCTTTCTGCTTAGTTCTGCTGCAGCAAAGCAGCCATTCAGCACACCCACAGAAGTTTAAGCCTATTGTGGCTCACAGCCAAAAGTTGTTAAGAGGTTTTCAGCCCTCTGTGTGCACCTCTGACCCTGCTGTTGAGCACTGCTCAAAGACTCCCTGACTGGCCTTTTGTCCTTGGAGAGGCAAAATATGCTCTTCCAAATGTCCTCCAGGGAAGGGAACAATCTCTTCCTGTTCAACTCAAGGGATCTTCTCACCGTGGCTTATTATGTGGTCCCTACCCACTGGGTTCTTTCCTACTTTCTCCATTTTCCTGGAGATGTAGGCCTCAACTCAGGCCTTGATCTCAGTGTCGTGAGTTCAAGTCCTGTGTTGGGCTCCATGCTGGGCATGGAGCCTACTTAAAAAAAAAAAAAAAGATAAATAATAAGACAATTTTATTATTTGTGACGTGACAGCTTTGTTTCCTTCTTTCTAATTTTTTTTTTTTTTAAGATTTTATTTATTTATTTGTCGGAGAGCACAAGCCAAGGAGCAGCATTTTTTATTTCTTTTCCTTACGGTGCTGGCTTAGAGCTGCAGGACAGAAATGATAAAAGTGAGAATTGTTTTATGATTTTAAAAGAAATAATATCTAGTATGCTTTTTCTATAGGTTTTTGATGGACACTCTATCAGATTGTTCTTTTTTGATTCATGTATTCATTCATTTATTTATATTGAGATCTGTGATATAAAATTCATTATAGATTCTTTTAATACATTTATTTTCTTTTAAAATCTATATTTATTTTTTATTGAACAAAGTTGGCATATAACATTATGTAAGTTTAAGGTGTACAGTGTTACTTTGATACATTTATATATTGTAATATGTTTGTCAATATGGTGATATTCATCACAACATTATAGCACAATTTTATTGTCTATATTCAACATACTGTGCATTAGATCTCTATGACTTACTACTCATTACAAATTTGTACCATTAAACACCATCACTCTTGTCACTCCCCTCCCTCATCCCTCCCCTGGTAACTACCATTTCATTTTCTGTTTTTTACAGGTTTAAATTTTTTAGATTTCACATATAAGTGATATCATACAGTATTTGTCTTCCTCTGTCTGACTTATCTTGCTTAGTATAATGTGCTCAAAGTCCATCCATGTTGTCACAAATAGAAAGATATTCTCTTTTCTCATGGCTGAATAATATTCCATAGTGTATACGTACCACATCTTTTTAATCCATTCAACTGTTGATGGGCATTTGGGTTGCTTACATATCTTGGTTATTGTGAACAATAAGAGGAACATCAGAGTGTATATATCTCATCAAAACTTTGCTTTCATTTTCATTGGGCATATAACCAGTAGAATTGCTGGATCATATGGTGGATTTATTTTATTTTTTTGAGGATCCTCCACATTGTTTTCTGTAGTAGTTAGATCAATTTACATTCCCAACAACAATGTTTAAGTGTTTCCTTTTCAGCACATCCTAGCCAGTGCCTGTTGGCTCGTCTTCTTGATGAAAGCCTTTCTAACAGGTGTGAGGTGATATCTCAGTGTGATTTTGATTTGCATTTCTTTGATGCTTAGTGATGTTGAATACCATTTCATGTATCTGTTGACCATTTTGATGTCCTTTTTGGAAAAATGTCTATTTTCAGTTCTGAATCTGACCATTTTTCTTTCTTTCTTTCTTTCTTTCTTTCTTTCTTTCTTTCTTTCTTT
>NW_023270807.1:48549544-48609122 GCF_011800145.1 Mirounga leonina
TTTCTTTCTTTCTTTCTTTCTTTCTTTCTTTCTTTCTTTCTTTCTTTCTTTCCTTCCTTCCTTCCTTCCTTCCTTCCTTCCTTCCTTCCTTCCTTCCTTCCTTCCTTCCTTCCTTCTTTCTTTCTTTCTTTCTTTCTTTCTTTCTTTCTTTCTTTCTTTTTGAATCTGCCCATTTTTGAATTGAAAATTTTTTGTTATTAAGTTGACTGAGTTTTTTAGTCTATTTTGGATATTACTCCCTTATTCAGTATATGTTTTGTAATTTTTTCCCCATTTTTCAGGTTGTCTTTTTATTTTGTTAGTTGTTTCTTTTGCTGGTCAGAACATTTTAAGCTTTATATAGTCCTATTGTTGATTTTTGCTTTTGTTGCCAATGCTTTGGCATCAGTTCAAAAAATTATTGCCAAGACTAATATTATTAAGCTTCTTTTCTATGTTTTATTTTATGAGTTTTATAATATCAGGTCTTATGTTTAAGTCTTTGATCCTTTTCAAGTTAATTTTTATGAGTATTATGAGATAAGGGTCCGATTTCATCATTCTGCATGTATTTCTCCAGTTTTCTCAGAATCATTTTAAGAGACTGTCCTTTCCTCATGGGGCATTCTTGGCTCCTTTGTCAAATACTAGTTGACTGTGTATGCTGAGATTTAGTTCTATGCTCTCTATTCTGTTCCATTGGCCAATATGTCTATGCCAGTACAATAGTTTTTGTTACTATGGCTTTGTAATATAGTTTGAAATCCAGAAATGTGATACCTCTACCTTTGTTCTTTTTTGTCAGGATTTTTTTTGGCTATTCAGGATCTTTTTGGTTCCACACAAACTTTAAGATTGTTCTACTTCTTTGCAGAATGCCTTTGGTAGTTTGATGGGGATTGTGTTGGATCTGTAGATGGCTTTGTGTAGTATGGTCATTTTAACAATATTAATTCTTCTGATTCATGAACACGGGATGTCTTCCCATTTTTTTTTTTTACATCTGCTTTGATTTCTTTCAGTAAAGTCTTGTAGTTTTTAATGTATAGATCTTTCATTTTGTTGGTTATATTTATTCCTAATAAATTTATTGTTTGATGCCATTGTGAATGGAATGGTTTTACTTTTTCTTTTTTTTCATATGCCTTATCATTAGTGTAAAGGAATGCAATTGATTCTGTATGTTTATTCTATATTTTGGCACTTTATTGAAATCATTGATTAATTTCAATAGTTTTTTAACTGACTTAGAGATTCTCTCCATATAATATCGTATCATCAGCAGATAATGACAGTTTTACCTCTTCCTTTCTGACTTGGATGCCTTTTATTTCTTTGTCTTGCCTAATTTCTCTAGCTAGAACTTATAGTATTATATTGAATAGGAATGATGAGAGTGAGTGTCCTTTTCCTGTTTCTGATCTTAGAAGAAACACCTTCAATTTTTCTCTGTTGAACAAATTGTTATCTGTGGGTTTGTCGTATATGGCCTTTATTAGGTTGAGGTGTGTTCCTTCTATACCCAATGTTGTATTTTGTCAATGCTTTTTCTGCATCTATCAAGGTGATCATGTGACTTTTATCTCTATTTATATTTATTTATTTATTATTATTGATTTATTGTGATGTATTACATTTATTGATTTGAGTATGTTGAATGATCTTTGCATTCTAGGAGTAAATATCACTCGGTTATTTATAGATTCCTATCTTCTAGCTCACTAATTCTTTCTTTCATCTGATCTGCTTTATTTGCAAAGCATTCTAATGCATTCTTCATCTCATTCATTCTTCAACTTCAGAATTTCTGATTTGTTCTTTTTTAGGATTTCAGTCTCTTTGGTAAAGTATTTCTTCTGTTTATAATTTTATTCCTAGAATCATTGTTTGCCTTTCTGAGTTTTCTTTTAGCTCATTGTATTTTTTCATAACAGCTATTTTGAATTTTTTTTATCAGATTGCAATATTCCATGTCTTTGAGTTCACTTGGTGGAAAATTGTTATTTCTTTTTGTGATACCATATTACTGTGATTTTTTCATGACATTCGACAAAAAGTGCATCTGCTGCCACATTTGAAGTAGTGAACACTTTTCTTATTTAGGCAAGGTTTTGTTTATTTTGATTCTAATATCAGCTGGATAATTAGGAGCCTTCTTTTTGTTTTTCAGAAGGTGGCGATGGTGATCCAGAAGTTTTTGGTTTCTCTAATCACAGCTGACTACTGCTAAGGTTATGAGGGTACATATTAAAAAAGATGGTGTCAGAGTGGTGGGAGGTATATACTTAGCAACTAGGGCTTTGGGCATGTTCATGGACTAGTAGAAGAATCTTTGAGTGAGGTTGGTGGGGGGTACAGATTCCAGATGTCCATGAGCAATCCTCTTGCCAGAATCCCTGGAATACAGCAGGAGATGCTTTCCTTTAATTCTCTGTCTGCCTATTTCTCTTTCCTTTTCTTCCCTCTACTCACTGCAGTCTCTCCTCAGAGAGAGCTACAGGTCCCTCTAGCATGTTTTTAGAACGTATAGCCAGGCAGACCCCCACTCACACCTTCACCCTTCACCTCCTTTGCTACAAAGTTTCTGTTCTGTTGCTGGACCTGCTCTTGCCTTCTTTGCGACCACCAACTCTGCCCCATCTCCTCCATGGTCCCATTTACCCAGGGGCACAGATGGCTTGATCTCTCAAGTGTCCTGGTATATTGTGTTGAGGTGCCTTTTTTTTTTTTTTTTTTTGGTTATGGATCTGATTAGTTGTAAATCGAAGGGAAGAGAACAAAGGAATGACTCACCATTATATACCTATCATGATGCTGGTCTCACTCTCCCAGATTGTCCTTTTAATCCTGGTTTAGGATGATTTTCTGTTGTGAAGAAATATTGAATTAAATTAACTAATAATTAATTTCACCGGTTGAGACAATAATTTGTTTTTATCTTTATATTAATGGATTATCTAATGTTAAACAAACATTTTCATATGTTTATTTGTCTCCATATATTCTCTTAAATGAAGTGTCTATTTAAGTCTTATGCCCCTCCCTTTTTAAAAATTGAATTTATTTATTTTTACTATCAAGTTTTGAGGGTTCTTTCTGTATTCTGGATATAAGTCCTTTATCACTCGTGTAATTTGCAGTATTTATTCCCAGGTCTGTAACTTATATTTTCATTTTCTTAGGAGTATCTTCTGCAGAGCGAAAGTTCAATTTATCATGTTTTTTTCTTTTAGGATCATGCTTTTGGTGTTATATCTAAGACCTCTTTGCCTTGCTCAAGGTCATGAAGGTTCCTCCTGTTTTTGTCTAAATCTTTTATAGTCTTTCTATGCCTGATTTCCCATGGAAGTGTGTATTTCTTCGACACTGAGTCTGCAAGTCCCTTTGGTATCTGGAAATCTATCTTAGAATCTTGAACCGTCAATGCTCAATAAATATTGGTTGGATTAACACATAATAAGACAATGAATTCAGATTTTCTTGTGCAAGGTAGAAATGTTCAGAAATATGTGTAATGGAGATGACTTTTATTTTTTTGCTTTCTTCTGTTCCCTTTTCAGAGAACATATGCCAGCCATAGCCTTGATAGGGGTAGTGTATGTTTCCTGTGACTTTGGCCATAAATGATTGGACTAGAAGTAGAAACATAAATCAAGTGGGCCAACTAGTTTTTCCATTACCAAAATTGGATTGAGACATGAATAGAACAATTCAGACTTCTCTGGGTTCTGGATCTGAAATATTATATAGACTCAAGGGCTGAAGCTACCATGTTGAGGTGGCAGTGATATACTATGTAAAAGTGGAGTGGAAAATGGAATAGTTACTTGAGAAGCAAAAATGAAGACAGGAACAGAAGCGTAGATGCCTGACTGCAGTTTTCCCCAGTGTGGACTATGTTTTTTGAGAGTCCCGATTTTTAAAGCTAGCTTCACTGGGGGTTTGTCTCATTGTAATTAAACAGTCTAACCAAAGCAAGGTAGTAAGAACAATGAACAAATAATATTTGTCTAATTAAAAAAAATAACCTAAGAGGGTAAGTAGACTCTGTGGAATTTTTGTAAGTCCCAAATGAGTTAGTATATATAAGATTTTATTAAGAATAGTTACACCATTGTTATATTCAATACATACATCCATGTATGCTTAATTTAAATAACATCAGTGCCATTGGGAGTAAAGCAGGAGTACTCTTTTTGAAATGGTATCTTCTCAAGATTCATTCATTAGTAAGTTAGTCCCAAGCATTGGATGTTGGTTATAAAAGATGGACCACAGAGTTTGTCCTTCATAAGCTCAGAGTCTAGCAGGAGAAGTGGGAATTAACAAATAATTACAATTTAAGACTCTGATATAAGTATACAAGAAACAATAGCAAACCATACCAGTTCATACATAAACACTCATATAACATTGGAGGACTCCTGACAGGAGCTAGTCAGTGTAGTTAGGGAAGGCTTCAGAGGGATTTGGGATTTGAGGACTGAGTTGTGTGTGGGTAGAGAAGAAAACAAAGGTATTGAAGGTGGAAGAGCTTCCTTTACATGTACCAATATTAATAAAAATGTAAATATTGCTCAGCTATTTTTTTTTTAAAGATTTTATTTATTTATTTGAGACAGAGAGAATGAGAGAGAGAGAGCACATGAGAGGGGGGAGGGTCAGAGGGAGAAGCAGGCTCCCCGCCGAGCAGGGAGCCTGATGCGGGACTCGATCCAGGGGCTCCAGGATCATGACCTGAGCCGAAGGCAGTCGCTTAACCAACTGAGCCACCCAGGTGCCCTGCTCAGCTATTTTTGAAGGGCCTGGGCATGCATTCAAAGTTACATATAGCTTTCCCATGCCTTATTTGCTTGGAATAGCAAAGGGCAATAAGTGTAGAGAGTAATAAATTTAGTCTAGAAAATGCTCTCAGAGTTCAGCTACAATTTTGGGGAAACATAAGAGCAAAGGAAAGATGTTACTGCCAGAGCTTGAGGAAGAAACTGTTTCATGGTGTGTTGACAGTAATTTAATAAAAAAGGTTAACTTCTGGACTAGAACTCAAATTTCCTTACTCTCCTGATGATCAAGGGCATTCTTTGTTAAGTCTAATGTGTTGGCCCTTAAAGTTGCCTAGTGTGCAAGGAAGCTGTCAATCACATACTTAAAAAAAGTATACAGCAGAAGGGTTCTAAAGGGAAATCAAATTATGGTCCATTTGGAAATGTCACAACCAAGTGGCACCAGCAAAAATGAAGAGGTTCATTGACTATTCAAATTGGTATATAAAGAGTTGCATGTTTTTGCTGCTAATCAAAGATAAAGCTGGCCTTTGAGCTGCCTGTGTGGAGCCTGAGACCACCCAGGCTTTAGCTAATGTTAGTGTTTACATGACATGTTGGAAACAAACTGGGCAATTACAAAGGCCCAGTCTAACTAGATCCTAACAGGCAAAGTGCCCTCTGATCCAAATGTTAATAGCTTTGACCTTCATTGGTTTTTAATCTCATTCTGTCTGGCAGAGTAAATGAACTCTAGGTTATACTGTACAGAAGAGTCCTTTTTGTTTTTCATTCTTTTTTTTTTTTTTCTGATATTGCCGGGGAAAATGAAAGTCTGTTTTTTTTCAGCTGGGTATATCACTGAGTGTATGCACAGAACGCCTGCTGATTGTGCTTCAACAAAGGCAGATTCAGTTTGCAGCTGATAAGGAGCAAAGTCATCCATGCCGTGTTTACCAAGTAGGCAAGGAGAGTGAAAAATTAGTGATAAAAGAGCTAATCTTATTGTTTTGCTGGATGAGAGAATGGCACTTTTGTGCTTGCTTTTAAGAGGAGCTGGCATGTTGCCTCTCCTTCCCCCTCTATGCTTTGGCAGCAAAACAATTTTCAGATTCCCCAAAGTGTTATAGATTATAAAGGACACAGTAATGTTGGAAGGGCTTCCTAACATTGAGTAGGGTACAAACTGCACTGGAGATTGGCTGTTTATTCTATGTGCCCATGACCCACACTCCATAAACTTCTATTTTCTCCCCTTGGCATTTATAAAGCAAAAGATAAATATTTGGGCTATCAGACAAATTCATTAGTGTTTAATTTCCTAACACATTTAAATGCTTAGTTGTGCTAAGAATAGTTTGAAATTCCTTCATAATCAGGTGTAGATTCTGGCAGGGGTTAACTGGGCCTCTGTGAGTAATAGGACATGTGGCTGAAGGAAAGGATCTGGGAAGAAGGATGTTTTTGTTCTCTTAGTTCATAACTATTTAGTTGTAAGGTCCATTGAGGTGGAAGAAATAGTAGTGTATAGTAGTTCTTGGTGTGATTAAGAAATGTCTCTGCATTTAAATTGTTTGTGGTCATAACTTCATCATTTTCTCGGTTTTTCTAAGGGAGAGGTAACAGATAATGTTTTGGTAAGAGGCATATCCTAGGTTTTACAGTTCCTCACTATGCTGACTTCTGCATTTAGTGGTAACCTGAAAAGACCTCTAATGATGGTGGTCATGTATCTATTCCAGGTTATCTGGATCATTCCCTCATTTATTCATTCATTCAATATAATGTTCATTAAAGGCTACTGTGGGCCAGGTGCTGGTGCTACTGAGGGAGTAAAACATGAATCACCCCTTCCAGGAGTTTCCAGTCTTGTAGGGAGGATAGCTGAGCAGACAAATAACTATAATACAGGCTACTAAACTTCATAATAGAGGTGCTCATAGAGCACAGAGATACCTTTCCTTGAGTAATGGAGGAAAGCTTCCAAGTAGACAACAATTATTGTATCTTGAAGAGTGTGTTGGTGAGTCAGGAGATGACAAGCACTTTAGAATGACCAGAGCCCTACTCCTCAGCTGTCATACAGAGTTCTGTGCAGGGTATATAAGGCCACAGAATAGATACAACTTTATTCATCTAATAAAAGTTTATTATTTACTTATTTGACAAATATTTTTGAATACCTACTCTGTGCTGGGCACGCTAACAGACTTTAGGGATAGAGAAACAAATGAGATGGTCTTAAAACTCACCATGGACTGTCAGTTCTGGGGAAATATATCTCAAAACAACTACGTATATATTATTGAATAGAATATACAGATTTATGCAATCAAACATGAATATTTCATATACATTTTGTGATTGCAAGAGCAGCTTTTGGCAATGCCCTTAAACCCCAGAAGGATGTGTTGATTTTATTCTAGCATCTGGTATACTGTGTTGAAAAACCTTGAGGAGTGCTAAGAAGGTGTACATGAAGAACTGGGGGGGGGCATGGAATTGGAGAGGTAGGGAGACACTAAGCATTTATAAGTTTGCATTTTATATTAAAGGAAATGGAACACTGTAAGAGGACTTGAAGCAGGAATGGCTTGATCAATTTAGGGCTTTAGAAGGATCACTCTGGTGACAAGGACCCATAAGTACATCTGAGATCATGCTTTAAAAATATAGTTCCTATACCTGTTTTTCATTTTCCCTCTTTGTATTGAATCATTTGATGGTTTCCATCAATGTCCAAACAGCTAATGCTAAGGACTCGAAATGGACAACCCACAGTGTATATAGGCAAGAGAATTTGCCTTTGTGGAATTTGTCTTAAAGATGAAGTCACCAAAAGCATGAGTTGAATGAAAAAGTTGGGAATGCATTTATTCATATTTTAAATTGAATTAACTTTTATGTAAAGGATCTCATAATAATTCACATACACTAGATGGGTCATTTTTCAGACAGAGATTGTTTGGCTGCAGGTAGTTGAAACCCATTCAAACTAGCTCAAGTTGCAAGAGGAGAATATATTGAACGTAGTCAGACATTAGGAGCACTACAGCTAGCATATGGAATGATAACAAGTCTGAGACCAAGGGAGTTATTGTCTTTCTGTGTCTTTTGGTGCATATTGGGTATTTAGCTTCATCCTTTACTATCACTGCCACACATTTTTTCCTTGTTTATTTGATTTGTTTTTTAATGAGCATGTGTAAAAATGTGCATGCCAAATTATGTCCTTTCAGTCTAAGTGTTACCAGAGATTAGACAATTTCAAATTTTTTAGGAAAAAGAATTGGGTTGGTCAATTTGAATATGGTGCCTACTCCTGGTATAATCAGCTGTGACTGGGAGGAGTCCCTGAAACTGCTCATTCATCAAGGTATGGAAGCAGGCTCTGGAAAGTTGTATTAGAAGAGGGATTGGAGTAGGGTACAGGGATTAGAAGAAGAAATGACTGGAATCTCTAACAATTTCCACAAAGAAAGCCTGGCAAATCTTCAATGTTAGTGAGTATATCTTCCATAGGAGGAAGACCACTCATTCCTTTTCTAGATTTCCTTTCTCACCTTGATGTTTCATAAAGAATAGATTGCTGTATTAGTCCTAAGTGTTCGGATTGCAGTGCTATAAACTGAACTCATATTGCTAAAAGACATGGCATTGCATGATTTTTCCAACATGTTTAGACAATATGTTGGTTCCAAGCACAGCTAGATTTTGCTACTCTGATAATCTAAGCAAGAATCTGTCTCTGTCCCTCTCTAGGCTCTACTTTCCTTACTGAAGCCTTTATTTTCAGATGGGGTTTCTATTATGTGGTGGAAAAGATGACCACTACAAGCTCCTGACTTAAATCCTGTTTACAGACAGTGGATAGGGGGAGTATTGCTACTTCTGCTCCAAAAACAATTTAGGCTCCAAAATGAAAATACAAAATTAAAAAAAAAATTTACAATTTATTCCCATTTTCTAGTTACTGAGTTGAGTTTTGAAGGAAAAAAAGTAATTTTTGACCTGAACTTTCTAAGAATTCACTGTATCATATGTGAACATAAGTAGGATAGCAATGTGGAAAATATGAATATTGGAATCAAAGACTATAGAATACAAGACACCATGCTATCTTATAAGAGCTGTAAAGGCATTAGCATAATGCAGTTTTATTTATTTATTTATGTCTACTATGAACCATAGCAAAACTTCTAAACTGATTTTTAAAAATTTACTTGTTTTGATGTGTCTTTCTCTAAATACTAAAGTATGAGAATTCTTATTCAGCAGCTTTCAGATGTTTTTAAATGTAGTATTTTATATATCTACATACCTGGAATAGAATTTGTATTCTCCACTTGCATTTTAGAAAGACTGCCTAATGTTGTAAGAGGTGAATTGAAGGCTTTGATGTTATAAGTAAGAGGCACTTAGGAGGCTAAGTTAGAGTTGGCAGTTGTCTAATTTAGAGGTGATGAAAGCCGGAACCAGACCATAGCTATAGAAGTAGAGAGAGAGTATAGATATGAGAGAAAAATATTCATGTGAAAGCAAGTTTTTTTTTTTTTTTTTACAAGTTTTGTCCAATGCTTTAGCTGCATATTGCTACTTTCCATATTTTTTTTCTTAGCAACATAGTAAAAGTATGTCACTAAGTGGGCTGGCTAATAATTCTATACAATTGGTTTTAAGAATGAGTTGAATAGAATTCATATTAATATAGTTTTGTTGAAGGAAGTAAGAGGACTGGAGATAGTGGGAGCAAGAATTATTTATGCCTGCTAGAAAGCAGGGTAGTAGAGCACAATTTAAATAAGAGATACCCAAGGCTAGGGGTATGTGAAACAATGTGAAGCTTGGTTCTGAAAAGAAAGAGGAGTTGTGATGACAATTTACTGCTCATGTCTGGTTAAAGTTCTTTTCATGGCTTTGGCCTTAGGAATATAGAACTTTTTGTTTTCCTTTACCTTTCCAGGTTAGTAAGTTGTCACAGCAGTGACATGCTCATGGGCTGTCAAAACCATTTTATTACAGGTGTAAAGCTAATCTAGGTGCAAACTACATAAGGAATAGGTAAATACAGTTTTAGGATACAAAACCTAATCCTATTTCACTTTGGAGATTCTTCTCAGTGATCTGCTTATGACTATGTTTTTCTGTTCTAAATTCCTTAGTCTACTGCCTCATTTTATTGACTCAGAAATCAGGTTATTTTTCTATTGATCCAACATGTTTCTCTCAGCTAAAAACCTTGATTCTCTTCTAATTTAAAAATTTCAAAGTTTTGAGTCTTCTAGGAAGTAGAAGATATTTTATTTATTCAATAAGTGTGTTTTAGATGACTAAGGTCACACCTAGCCAGGTTGTCACATTATAGATAAGGTGCTGTATATAATCTATCACAATAGTGTGGATTCAGACTCATGAGGAATAGGTGGAGAGGAGTGTGTGGATGAAAATTGCTAAACAATGTTTGCATTGCTCTGGCATGTCTTTCTTTTTTCCTCTTTTCTTTCTTTTTTCCCCCTCCTTTCTTTCTTTTTGCTGTTCTAACAGAGAGAAGATGGTATACAAAATGTTGGGAAAAGATCAGCAGATAGAATAGGGCAGAAGCAGAACAAGAACCTTTGCCAAATAACTTGTCCTCTCATCCAATGTTTATTCAGAAACTCTAAATTCTTTTGGATTAATAAGTTTCTTGTTTGAGATGCAAATAACTACTCACAGGTTAATAATATTGACCATTCATACTATCTCCTTGTTGATTACTTTAATCTTATTTACTTTTATTAGTTGAAGAGGCATAAAGTTGGTTTACTTTTGCTCCAGAGGGCAGAACTAGGATCTATAATAGAAGGGAAGGATTTTCTAATATGGAAAGTTGTAGGATGGTGAGTTTCCAGTTTCTTTTGGTGTCTACTCAGGGAAGAATGTGCTACAAGAAATTCAAACATTAATGAAGAAGTGTGTACACTGGAGTTCATTTGTTAAAAGCCAAATTAAACATCTTAGGTAATGTATGCAAGAGGGAAATTTTTGTGAGAGCTAGGGATTGCTAAGAGTCTGACGGACCAGTTTTGAAACAGACAAAGTCCCGTCAAAAGGTTTAGTTAGCATAAGCACTCCACAATGGAGGCCAGACACAATGACAGAAATGAATAAATGCTTGCTTTATTTAAATATTTATTAAGTATCCATAAGAGCCGGGCACTGGGATACTATAGAGAATGAACAAAGGCCCTGTCTTGTGGAGCTTATATTTTAGTGGAGGAAACAGATATTAAACTAATAAATAAATATACAACTCATGGAGTAGTGATAACTACTAAGTAGTGATAACACTAAGTAGTGATAATAACTAAGATAACAAAACAGGTTCTGAAAGGAAACACAGTAAGGGAAGAGAATAATGAGGAATGTACTAGAAACCTGGATAGAATGAACCATGTGATGCCTTGGGGCAAAAGTATAGCAGAGAGATGGAAAAGCAACTGCCAAATGTGTAGAAGGAGGGAGTGTGGTTAAAACAAAGTGAATGGAGGGGAAGGAAGTGGTAAAATGAAAGAATGTCAATTGCTCCTCTGACCTTACTCTCTCTCCTTAAGATGTAAGGTCTCTGGAGAGAGAATCATATTAAGTGAACTTAAAATTTGTGCTCATTTCTTGGCTGAATAAGGAAAAGAACAGGCACAAGCTGGTAGGAAGTCTTTCTAGAGATTCCTTCAGCATCTTGAGAGGATCTTGAGGGCATTGGAATCACCGTCCTTCTCAGAGGAGGAGAGGTAGAGTTTTCAAAGGGGAAAATTGAGGTATAATTAGGAAGGAGGATTAATGATAGGAACTGAACAGCAAATGTCACTGTGGATAATTAGCTTATGTGACCTTTAAGGTCCTTTTCAACACAAAGATCAATCGAGTGATGGAGGTGAAAGAATGGAGGCAAAAAGGGAAAGAAAAAAGAGCTGAGAAAGAAATGAGGTGCTCTACCATGTGTCAACCTGTACCCCCTGGCTTCTCCCACCTTCCACTCTCCATTATCATATGAGTGATGCTCAGATTGTTCACAAGGCACAGAGACAAACCCTGTGGAGGAAATTTTTTTTACAAGGGATAAATATTATGGGAAATAAAGAAACACTGACGAGGGGCTGTTCACAGCTGAACATCTAGGAGACCCAACATGTTCTAGAGGAGCAATAGCACCTCCATGAACCCCTCTTGGAATGGGTTTCTCCACTGCTCCTTCATTGCCAAGAGTCAGCTTCTTTCTGCCTCTTCTACTGAAAGGATCTGCTTCTATCCCATTCCTGACTTCTCCTCTTGTTTTGGCTTTTTCGGGGCTTTTGCATACTACCTTCTCTCCACATACTCATTTACATTTGCTCCACTCCACATCTGATCTCTGGGTGTCTTACATTCAAACTCTCTGAGAAGATCTGATAGGATGGTTTGGTTATCACTATTTATTATTGTCTTGCTATTTCTCACTCTAGGTAATGGCACAGGCTGCTGGCCAGCCCTTGGACTGCTACTTTGATTCAAAAACCTTGATTTAGGCATCTAGAAAGGATAGCAATAAACTTAGTTGGTGAGTGTAGTAAGTGCTAAGGGTTTCTTAGATTTTTTTATTGCAAAAACGATACTAAATTCAACATATAGAATGCCTGCTGTGTGGCAGACATTTAAAGCAACTTATTTCTGACTCTGAGAGTA
Organism: Mirounga leonina; assembly: GCF_011800145.1. Lineage (NCBI taxonomy): Eukaryota > Metazoa > Chordata > Mammalia > Carnivora > Phocidae > Mirounga > Mirounga leonina. The sequence goes on from NW_023270807.1 coordinate 48,561,988, forward strand.
CCCTTACTACGTAAATATTATTATTCCTATTTTTACTTCCAATATCATACAACCAGCAAGTGGATAAGCTAGAATTTAAATCCAAAGTTTGTATTTTCTTTGATGACATTAGTATATAGATCTGTTAGTATATAAATCTCTGAGGAAGTAGAAGGAAAAGAAATAGTGACAGCCTAGGATGTTCATATTTTATAAAAAATAGTCAGAATAACTTTTGATAGATCATGGGCTTGCATGGATTCATCCATCCATTAATTGATCCGTAAATGATTTTTTTTTGATCCGTAAATGATTTTGAATGGATATTATATGCACAGGACTAAAGAAATAAATGATGAGTAGGAATAATATTACCAAATATAAATCCAAATGGTTTAATATGAAATAGTACTTACTGTGCTATTTTATGATCAGAATATCTGAATGCTAACCATGAAAATCTGGCAAATGTTTCCTTGCAATGTTTAAGATAGAGAATTCCTAAGTAATGAAGGAACAACTGAGAAAGGAATCTTATGGGGAAAAAAATGTTCAAGTAAAATATTCCATGTAAATCTTGAAATAATAAGAGAAAAGGATAACAGTGTTATCTTTTTCCTGGAGCTCATCAAAAACCATTGTCCCAGAACAGTTACTGAATGGTAGCAAGATCCTCTTCTGCAAAGACAACTATATATATGCTAACAAATAAAGCTTTCTTTTAAAACAATACCATTTGCTTTGTGAAAGAATTGTCAATGAGAACAAACATTTAAAATGCCAAGAATTATAGATACTTTGGCTTTTCCTGGATTTTTTTTTTTTTTTTGTCAAAAGCAAAAAAGATGATGTCAACAGGACGTGGCATGTTGTATATGTATCATAATTAAATAGGTGCAAATTCACTGGCACACAACCCAAATGTGCCACGTTAGCTGATGGGTGAACTTCACTGTGCTCTCCTTGGTCGATGAAGAAAAACTAATACAAGCGGAAATGAGGAGCTGGTGGCCCCTGAATGAGCCCCAGCGTTGTAATTAGTTTCCAAAATAACTCTTAAAAATCCTTAGCGGGCCACACTTAACTAAAATTCTAAAGGAAATTACTGCATCTACATGAAGGATACATGGCCAATTGTGAGTATCGATTGAAGCAGTTGGGGAAAGTGGTTGTTCATAGATCTGTTGGTATTGCCAGATAGCTTACTGTTAAATTCTGACCTAACTTTAAGCACATAAAAGTGCCTGCCCCGGCCTGCCTCATGTCTCTGAACTTCCTTCACCACAACTGAAAGGCACTTTTTCTCTTAGCCCGTGGCTGACTGGAAAGTTATGGAATGTGAATTTAATCACAGATTACTTTTTCCTTCTTTTACATTCTTAGGTCCGTTATATGGCTGCTGTCTTTACAGAAATCGCCAGTGCCATAAATATATCTACCACATATCAATTTAAAGACATAATGAAAAGCGAATCTGCAACGAGTTCCCATCTGGGAATTACCTGGGTTTTACCTTTTTCTGATGGGCTAAGGTAACATTTACTGAAAACGAAAATAATAACCACAATTGAAAAACATATCCCATCAGAGATAGAAGTCCTGGGAGGAAAAGAAAAACACCTCGAGTGAGCTTTGTATATTTGTTCTAGCACAGGAATTTAACATTAAAAAAATATCTGTTGTTTTTGTTTTTCAGACCAGAGGTTTTTCTTATTCTTTCTTTCTTAGGAATGCTGTCACTTACTTATCTAGTAGGGGCTGCCATTCAGTTAACAAGAGAATACTGTGAACATAAGATGAAGAGGAAAGATTCCATGAATCATAAGGAAAACAATCCACGGCACTCTGGTTTATGCCATCTCGAGGTCATGGTAGATAAAGAAATGAAAGATCTGGTTGGTATTGTCCAGGAAGTTGCCTGAGGATGATTGAAACCTTGATTAGCCTGAGCTGTGAACAGAGGGAGAGCTTTGTCTTTCTCTCCCTATCTCCAGCTTAGGTAGAAAATACCCACTTTTGTGTTTGAAGATTATGAAGAAAATCTGGACCTCGTAATCTTTTGAATGGTGACATGACGTTAGGATTAAGATGCTGGAGGCTTCCTCTTTAAGATACATGGAGGAGGTCCAGCAGGAGGGCACATCAGAAATGCAGCTGGTGCCTAATCGCCAAATGTTTGAGGTCTCAGTTAATGCTTTGCTAGAGGAACTAGGATTTTGTGATTAACTTTTAGAAGAAGTGTCAGGAATGCTTTCAACACATAGGTTATGACATTAACTACAGCATAAAGAAATGTTGTATGTCTTCTGGGTCAAGAATTGGAGGGGCTTAGCATTCTCTAAATCCCCTGTGATGATGTGCAAGGTGGATTTCAAAATTAAGACAAATAATCTCCTAAAACAAAGTGCCCCCATTCTGTTGCTTCAGAGAAAGTTCCTAGAACTGACAATGCATGACGTTTTTTGAAAACCAAATAATTAGGTGTGCGAGAAAAACAAAACAAAACATTTCTTCTGAGAATGTAATTTGTTCTTTTCCACCTTTTATCGAAGTTAATAGGGAGATACCTGAAAAAATCCCACACATTTTACCTTGTCTGTATCTCTCTTCATATTGTCTATGCAGATAAATTCTGGGGTCATTTTTGATAAAGACACAGAAGTGTCCCATAGACCTTTGATTGTTCTGTCACTGTATGTTATGACTTTGTTAAATTAACATTTATGAAGTGGAGCATAAGGTGCTGGATGGTGAGCCATGGTTCAACAAAAGATCAAAAGAGAAATTGAAATAGAGAAGTTTATTACTTACAGGACCTGGAGGAAGTACACGCTACGCCTTGAGGAGCCACATGGGGAAGTCAAGGCAGAGCACAGGCAGAGACAGAGAGAGGCAGGGCCTGGGGCATATGCCTTTATTACAGTCCATGGGTGTAGGAATGCTTTGGGGTTTCTGGGCTAAGGCTTGACTGGTCAATTTAAGCCAAAAAGAGCAGGGTTTTGGTAAACCCAATGGGGGTCTTATCTAAGGGGCACATAAAGAAAAGGCCCTGAGAGGTGGAGGGGGAGATTGCTGATCACAAGTGCTATTGGGGAAGTCACATGAGGAATTTTTACTTCTGACTCTGGGGCCTGTTATCTAGAGCTTGCACGAGGGGGGCTAGTGTCAGTTTAAGGCCCCCACAGTTCACTTGGCCACACAAAATGGATGCCGAGGCAGCAATACCATGGACTCTTGACACGGTATCATAAGGATTGCTTTGGCCTGAGAACAGCCTAACCCAACTCGCAAAGTTCTGAATATAGGAGCTGCTCTACCAAGGCCAACAGCTCTACGGCAAAAAGATGCAGCGTAATTAGCTCCTCTGATATCCTCTTGAACAAAATGTCAGTTCAGAAACCTGAAGTGTTTGCTAATGACAAGGGCCCAACTGTCCCATAAAACTAGAAAAGTGGTGTTTGTTGTCTATTTCAAGAACTGGAAATGAAAATCTTAATGACACAGGAAATGCTCTTCAAAGGCCAAGAAATCTTAGTGAAAGATAAGAGGATCAATCAGTCTTAAATACGAGTTTACTAAGAGTAAGAGACGGGATGCTGCCAGCATGGATATGTATTTCAAAAGGCATGAATAAAACCCAGAAATAGTGTTAATTTTACTTTGAAGTATATAATGAAGCCCCTCAAGTACCTAGACTTCAACACCCCTTTCCCAAAATGACCAAAATTTCCATTTTTGAGCGTTTATCATTTCGCCTTTTTCCGTTCCCCAAGTCTTAACAGAATTTTAAAAGAGCAGCTAATAAATGAAGTATACTTCAGTTTCATGTAATGGATTGGATCAGAAGGGAACTGATAAGATGATATTGGAAAAGCAGGCGGGGGGTCGAAAAGCTGCAAAAGTGCTAAGCTGTATGGGTTCAATTGATTCCTGGCGCGCCGGCTTGCAGTCCCCAGGTTTGCCAGCAAATGGAAAGAGAGCACTCCCTGCGCTATTACAATGAGGCTCTTCCTGAGGGACCGGTTACCAGCAGGGCCAGGGGTGATGGGGGGGTGGTGGCTGGAGATAAGGCCAATTAAGAGTTCAGACTGTGGAAGCAGGAAACAGAAGCCACAGGGAGAATTCCAAAGGGGAAGACGGGAAATGAGACTCTGGGTCACTGTAGGCATTCAAGGTAGAATACAAATATGAGCTTTAAACCTGCTCTAGAGAAACTCATTTTAGTAGGGGATAGGATCAAAGGAGGCCAAAGCGTTGCAATGTGGTTTCTAAAGGCAAGGCACAGGGGCAGAATACCTGAGTAGAGGGGCGCCTGGGTGGCTCAGTTGGTTAAGCGGCTGCCTTCGGCTCAGGTCATGATCCTGGAGTCCCTGGATCGAGTCCCGCATCGGGCTCCCTGCTCGGCGGGGAGTCTGCTTCTCCCTCTGACCCTCCCCCCTCTCATGTGCTCTCTCTCTCATTCTCTCTCTCTCAAATAAATAAATAAAATCTTTAAAAAAAAAAAAAAAAGAATACCTGAGTAGAAACTTATCATTAAAACCTAGCCCGGTGCTTATCATCCTTTCTGTGTTCTTGGCACACTTTGGGATATTAGAAATTTTAGTAGTGTACTTGAAGGAATTGAAAAGCTCAGAACAAAACTAAGCAATTCAGCAATAATTCCAACACAATCACTACTGCAGTGTAAGGATAATGGCAGTGTCCAGAATAGCACCCCAGGGATTGAGAGCTAGTGGGGCATGTGGTGAGGAGCCAGAGGGAGGGCAGACAGGGTACTGGCTCCATGACCTTGGGCCCAATACTTAGTGACTCTAATCATCAGGTTCTGCATCTGTAAAATGGGGAAGAAGAGTAGGACCTCCCTCCTAGGGGTGTTAGAAAGATTAACTGAAACAACCCATGGAGAGGTCACAGCCCCTGGCTCTTGTGAATGCACATTATCAGCCTGACCCCTTGCTCCTCAGCCCTCCTGATAGCATTCTCTTGCATTCCAGAGACCAACTTCTCACCTGCTTCCAGTCAACATGAGATCTTTCTTGGGCAAAGGTGTGCTGTCTCTTACTTTAGTCACAGTGAGTTATAGTTCTGCTCTTACCGGACCACACAACCAGCTCACCAAAATGTCCTGTCTGATAGTCATTGTAGTAAAAATGTATCTACAGGGGTAGCAAAGACCAATTTCATACATTGAACAAAATTTGGGGGCCCAGGTGAGAAGAGTTCACAGTATACTAGGGTGCCTTGAGCTGGCCATTCAAGAATGAGCTTCGTAGGGAAAAGATAGGTTTGTTTTCCCCCTAAAGCAGATCTATCCCTCTCCCCTAAATAGTGGGCTGATAAATTGCTTAATATTGCCACATACTTCAGAAAGTGATTTACATATATCATCTAATTTTTCCTTTTTCCCAAGCAACCCTTTGAGATAGGTAATATTATTTGTAAAAAATCATTTTATGATTAAGAAACTAAGTAAGTAGGAGCGCCTGGGTGGCTCAGTCGTTGGGCATCTGCCTTCGGCTCAGGTCATGATCCCAGGATCCTGGGATCGAGCCCCGCATCGGGCTCCCTGCTCAGCGGGAAGCCTGCTTCTCCCTCTCCCACTCCCCCTGCTTGTGTTTCCTCTCTCGCTGTCTCTCTCTCTCTGTCAAATAAATAAATATTTTTTTAAAAAAGAAACTAAGTAAGTAAGATAACTAAGTAAGATTAAGTAACATCAAATTGAGTTATTTATGACTTCAAAGCTTATGCTTTAGAATTTGCCTTTCTAAGTGTTCTGTGATGCTGAAGTTGCTAGTCCTGGGACAACACTTTGAGAAACTCTGCTGTAATATCTCCTCAAATCCTTTTTGAGTTCTTCCAAAAACCGCATAAAAATGCATACGTATATTCCTAAAATGAAAACATTAACACTTTGGAGGGAAATCAGAAATAATTCTCCACCAGGAAAGTTTTGATGATCCTAGGCTAAGTTAGATACTGGCCCAACAACCCCCATAGTAGATGACTTCTCCTGTGGCTGGAAGTATTTTGAGTGAACTTTATAGTTCCCACCCTGCCCAGGGCACATAACTTTGGTACTACGTTGCCTAACTCTGTGATTTATTGTCATTTCTAGTAAAATAATTCTATGCATAGTAAAACAAAGCAAGAAATGAGGGTCTAAAAATGGTTGTGGTTTGTCGATGGTGGCGCCATTGGTATAATGTTTGTTTGTTTCTGAGATTTTGAAAATTGCTTTAGAAAGCCTTAGGGCAGAAAGCTTCACTTAATTAAAATATTTTAAATCAAACCACCGGAACTTCAGTTCATAAAGCCTCAGGGTACAGCCAGCAATTGTAAGAAACTCAAATGGAATAGGGTGGATGACTATAATAATACAGGGTATAGGTTTTTGTTATTATTTCTGCTTGCTGGATTGAAATAATTAGGGAACAGAAAATCTTTAGTTAACTATTGGAATTCTGAGGATATTCATTAATTACTACACAACTGTTTAGTGTTTCCCAAAGAGTGTTCATGGGGCATTGGGATAATGTTCCAGGTTGCTCAATGAAGAAAGCATTCCCCTCGAAAGTAACTTTAGAAAGTATTGCATGGTACCATTCTCTTGGAGATAGACATTGCCCATTTGCTTAAGAAAGGCTCTTAGAAGTCCTTCAGTGAAGCAACCTTCTTGACTCTGTTTAAATTATCATTTCCCAAAATGTTCTTGTCACAGGGCTTCTTTCCCTATTCCTCCCCCCTAATTTCTACCCGTAAATAACACCTTTTCACAAGATACGGAGCTAAAAACATTTGAGGAAACATGGATGCACGTATTTTTAAACCAATACTGATACTGAACCCGTTGTATATACACATTATTGCAAAGCCAGTCTCCTCCCACCTTTAACTCTTACTTTTTCCTAAGTATTGTCTATTTGCTCTTTCCTGAAATAAGGATGTGAACATATCTAGATACCATTTGACTGCTGAAATACACAAGCAGTAAAAGATGCTAGGGTTGCTTTCTGAGTTTAATCAGTAGGTGTGATTCAGTAAAACCATAGACATTTGGCCTAACTGAAGGGAAGGTCAGTCAGATTTGTGGAAAGTTGGGAAAGAAATTTAATTTCATTACCTCCCGAGATAACTTTTATTCCTTGAGTGCTGCCTAGAAATGGTCCTTGGGTCCTTGGGGGAGTCTATTCTGATGACGAGAAAGAGGTGATTTATAATTACAATAGCACTTGTTTATCTGTTAAATGTACCTAAATTGTCTGAAAACTATTTGCTCAATCAGTGGAATGTTTTTCTCTTTGGAAATATTAATTTGCTTAGCAAATTCATTTTTCCTAGGTACAGGAAAGTAATCTTCAGCCACTTTTCCCCCAGCTAGAGGAAAGGTAAACTTTAACCTAACCATTTTTCTAATTATCAAATGTTTTGAATTAATGGGGTCCAAATTAATTAAGGTTTTATTATAGTTTCATCCTTAGGAGACAAGGTTTCATTTCCCTCTTTTGAAGTATTTTCCATCTGAATCAAAAGAAGATTAACCTCACCACTCTCATTGCTTGAAGCCAATGGGTTTCAACTTCTTTTTTCCCTTCCCAACATACCTGAGGGTTATGAAACACTCCCTCTGTAAGGAGAAGATGAGGTGTGTGGGGGGCTATAATTAGGAAAATCTCCCTAGGTGATTCTGATAAGCTCCCTACCCTTTCTTGAGAATCCTGGCTTTATGCCTTTGATTAAAACCTTGTAACCCTCAGGCAAACATGGAATTGGGGCAGGAAGGGCAAGAGAGGCCCTAACAGGACTCCAGCTAAGCTAGTGCTCTGATGGCAGGGGGTTTTGTCCTAAGTGGTCAGCTAAGGCATGGATAATCAGAAGCATAACAGGCACCATCAGCATTATTAGCATTGTTAGCTGCCTCCACCATTTGTACCCAACACTGGGTGTGATAACCCAGCGGGAGCCAGAAGGAAGGAGGTGGAAGGTCTTTGGTGTAAGCAGAGATGGAGATTTAGTTAATCTACCCGACACTGGATCTATGAATGAGATGGAAAAGAGAACCCCATCTAGGTGCTTTCTCACCTTTTCTTCAACCTCAGCCATAGTCTCCTGACGTCACTGACAAGGAGATACACTACTAAATATGGGTTCATTGATAATAGGGCTAGGGTGTCTGCAAATTAGACAAATGAGGGGCAAAAATGAGACTTTTAAAGAAGGAAATTAACAGTATAATCGAAGTTATTAATGGAAGAACCATAGCCATTGTTTTTTAATTCTTATTATGATCTATTTTTTGAAGTTTTGATGAAATAAAACAGCTGGTGAAGATAAACAAATATTCAAAAATTTTATTTTTACTTGTAAACAACATATTTAAATGTGAGTAAGGTAACACATGTCCTTTGATATTGACATACTGAATCTTGTAGGCTCCTAAACAAAAAGCCTTTTGGGAAATAACTTGGCCTTACCTAATGCCCTTATTGTTTTACTCTGGTCCAGGACTAGTTGGGTGCTTATTTAATTACATCTGTATTTATTTAAGTCCCTTTTAACTGGTTGTCCACTTTTGATAACATTCCATTTGTCACCTAAATACTCTAACTTGAGGGCAGGTCTGTTGATTAGAGGTGTAGACTAGTATAAAAGAGGATTTCCCCCCTTTTGTGGCTGTTTCCTTTAATACATTACAGGATATTACTGAGAACATATGATTGCTAAATGACTGCTATGTTCACTTGTCACTGAATTAGGTTGGGATCACCAGGACTGGGCTGGTTGTTAAGAGATCTGTTTTCTCATAGTTCTAAGAACAAGCAGATAAATCACTTAAGCTCTCAGAATTTCAGTTTCCTTATCTATTGAATAATTGTCTCTCCGGTAGGCACCTGTCTGATTTTATAGGTCAGTGACATTTGACTTAAGTTTTAGGTTTTGGACACTAGATGGTGATGTTGTGCCACTTTAAAAAGTCTGACCCAGTGCAGTCAAGGTCTAGAATTAGGCTTCTCATTTTCTCAGATTTTAATAAGTATGGCTTATAACTAATGAAACCCTATCCATGAAGCAAAAATAATCGAGCATGGAAATAACACAAGGGGCAGGAGGAAATAAAAAATAACCTTTGTATGCTTTTTGACATGCTAGCTTCTAAATACACTTATTTCAATTAGCTTAATCATCCTCTGGAGTCCTAAGTCCCTAACTCCTTTTTTCATCTTACTTTTAAGTTAGACAACTTTTTTTTTTTTTTAAGATTTTATTTATTTATTTGACAGAGAGAGACACAGCGAGAGAAGGAACACAAGAATATGTTCATTTTGTACTATTTTAAATATCTATTTAATATAATTATACCCCACTTAAGAAAATGCATCTTTGCATTTTGCCCCATTGTGGCATAGTCCTTTACTGACACGAGTAGTTAGAAATGGGGAAGTCTCTTCACTAGAGATCCTGCGTGCTGTCTCAGGAAAATAGCTCTGCCAGACAAGCTGGGGAAGCCATCTTATGTGGATGGGTACCGTTCCCCTCAGGCATGGTTGTCCTGATTTAGGAAACTGGCATTTCTGGTTCTCATGATAGTATGGGTCATCATACTACATGACCTAATCTTGCACCTCAACCCGAGCTGGTATATTTCTGCTATCTTCTAGTTAGATGACACAATCAACTGTTACTTTTCTTGGACTTATTATATTCGAACACATTGAAATATAATTCATTTGAGGCTTATGAAAAGAAAAATGGTTTTAAATTTGAACTGTTCCACTCCAAACAGATAAAGTTGAATGAAAATTAACCTGACTCTTATAATCTTCTAATTTAAGGCTAAGAGAAAAGAGGCCCTTTCACACAGTCTAAAAACATCCACTTCATGGAGAATTTTTATTGCATCGTCTAAGGAACCTGAGGCAGAGATAGGCTCCCTGAGGATTTGAGACTCAGAATTTACAAATTGAATTCTTATGTTTTTTTCCCCATTCATTGAGCAATAGAAGAAATACAAGTAAAGAATCAAAGAAACAAAACAAAACTTTGAGACAAAGGCAAGGGTAAGTTGGAGTTAATTTTATATGGCCAGAAGAATGGACTCATAGAGGTAGCACAAAGACCATTTTTGAATGAATTGAGCCTGTATTTGGGTGATAGCAAGGAGATAAGTATAATGTGAAACTTGGCAAAAATGAATAGAAATCCTCACAGCTACTCAAACCACATCTCTTTTAGTTTCATTGTATAGTTACAACAGAATGGTTTAAAAGACCAGAATAAAAGTGACCTAAGCATTTGTCTATCTTAGGTTTTACAAGTACAACTTGAACTAAACTGTGCCAAATAAGTAAAGAAAGCTATGAAAATAAATACATAAAACGGAATATAGAACACTAGCCAAATAGATCCTATATTTAAAATGCATTTAAATATTATTGAGGGAATTTTAAAAATCATTTTATTTCAGGTATGGCAGATAATGGCAAATTTAGTAGGACGTGGTAAGAAAATTTCATCAGAAGCAATAAACAGGTAGAGCGAAAACTGATTACCTTCTGATTTATGTAGTTCATTCAAGTTTTGGGCCATTTGTTCTGGCAAATGTAGATTCTTTGATTCTAAAAAATCTATAAAGGCCATTTGTTTACCCCCAAAATGGGTTTTATACTAGGGTACCATACAGCTTTCCATCATATTCTTTATGCTCTGCTCTCTGTCTTCCACGTGAAGCTTTTTCACCCTTCAGTACTATTATTGTTCCCAATGTAAAGGATGGAAGAAAATGTTTAAATCTTAATAGGGGTTTTTTGGTTTGTTTATTTGCTTTTGCTTTGTTCTTTTAAACAACAGAAATTTATTTTTCACCATTCTGGAGACCAGAAGTCTGAAATGAGGTATCAGCAGGTTTGTTTTTTTCTGAGGTCTCTCCGTGGCTTCCAGATGGCAACCTTCTTGCTGTGTCTTCACGTGGTCATCTTGCTATGTGCTCATGTCTGTGTTCTAATCTCTTTCTTATAAGGACACCAGCTATTTTGGGTTAGGACCAGCTCATGTGATCTCATTTTACCTTAATTACCTCTCTTAACTCAAGAACACATGGAAAGGAATGAGATTCCCTTTATGTCATTGCAAGAAGGGAACTTTCTTCACATTGTCTCTATGGTGATGGAAGAGAGGGTTTTATTGCTGTTGGAGTGGGGAAGCTGGGCTCAGGTGTCATCTGAAGTCTCTTTCAACAGATATGATTCTGAATCATTGGTTAGGGCTCAATACAATGGTGAATAAATAGACCTCTTAGGGGAAGTCAAACATGGAACAAATTGAAGAATGAGTGTGATGAGGTGTACAGGGCCCTATAGAAGAATCTAGAGGGTAAGAGAAAGAATGGGAAAGGGTTAGCTAGGTGAAGGAGACAGGGGACAAAAGATGGGTGTCCCAGCTAAGAAAACAAAGCTTGTTGAGATGAAAAGCAAGTGGAAGAGGCTAGTGTGGTAAGCAGAGGTAAAGCCATGCTGGAACTTATAGGCTCTGTTCAAAATACTGGTCTCTAGCCTAAGAATAACAAGAAAACTTAGAAGTATTTTAAATAGAGGGGTGTCATTATCAGTTTTGCCTCTATAATAATATTCTGATTACACTGTATCATAGCCAAAAGTTCTCATTTTTTCCCTACTATTTTTACATTTTTAGGGAAAATCTCATTATGACTCATATAATAACACAAATTCAGTCAAGTTGGGAACTGACTATTACCTAATCTAAAGAAGACCATTAGACTTTTATATGAGGATATAAGTTCATATTGTAGTAACTAAAATTTTAAAAAGATAGCCAATTTGTAAAGAACTGCTTGTTGTAAGAACTTTTTAAAGGCAACCTTTGTAGTGTTTAATATTCATTCTGGAAAGTTTAAATATAATTTTGATAGGATAATAATATACTCATTTGACCAACTCTCCCAATTTCCAACATTGTAATTTTTCTCATATGTTTTGTTTAATCTTGAAAATCCAATAAGCAATTTAAAAATAGAGATATAAAGACTAATTACACTATACGGACCCACTGGAAAGTCAATAAGCAATCGACTTACTGAGACTTCTGAGATATATTTTCAAAAACAGTAATGTGAAGGGGAAAAACTTATTGGAAGTTAAATCAGTTTAATTCTGGTACGTATGGATTGTGGAGAATAGATAAGCCATTATCACTGTCATCTCTTCACTTCAGTACCTAAGAATTGCATCATCTGCTAGATGTATCAAAGTGCAGAAACATTTTTCTCTTTATCTTTACATTTATACTTATATATATGTGTATTTGTGTTTATAACACACATATATCTGTGTGTATGCACACATACACACACATATACATACACACTCAACTGTGTAAGAAATGTCATATTAGTTTTCTAAAAACTGAGAAAGTGTTACCCTGAGTGTCCACCACACCAAGGTGGTGGGGAATTCAGTCCCATTCATTACTGGGGCTCCCTTCCTGAGTAGGTTGATAAGCGAGCCCAGAATTCTATATGTAACAACACATTCAAGGAGAGCCCGTTAGTTTTCAGTTCACATTGTTTAACCTGATATCTTCATGGTTCTCAATATGGTGGTTCAGCTCATTCTAGGCCAGGCTTGGTTCTGGGAATCTTTGCTGAGCCTGGGAACCCTGACCCAACTTTCCTTGGGATGCCATGAAACTATTGGTCTCAAGTTCTGAGACTTTCCTGGGGCACTTGGGGGAGAAGGACACAGATTCTACTATTTTCAGTTTCCTGCCTGATCTTGGAAAAACTTTAAGAAAGTTCTCTCTGAGTTGCAGCTTTCAAACCAAAAGCCAAGGAGTGGTCAAGGGATGCTTTTAGCTAACTTTTGCTCTCAGCCCTACAACACAAGACACACAAAGGCATTCTGTGACCAGGAAAAGGGAAAATATACTGAAAATGAAACACAAGGTCTCAAAGATTACCCTACCGTGTATGTGCTTTTTTTTTTTTTTTCCGATCTAGTAAACTGGGTGCTGTGAGTGCCTGTATGTTTCAATAGATATGTATACAATAATAATTAAAATAATAATTAAAACATTAGCAAGAAGAGAACTCATCATTTGCATGCTCACTATATGCCAGGCCACTATGAAGCTGAACAATTCACAAGTATTTGCATCTCATTTTCTTTCCATTGCCCCATGAGGTGGGCACTATTGTCCCTACTTTAGAATAAGGAAATTGTAGCTGAAAATAAGGTTAAGTAACTTGCCTGAGGTCCTGTAGGTCCTACTTGAAATTGCTCTGTCTCCAGAGCCCAGCTTTTAACCCTTTGCTTATTTTTTGCCTCTTTCATAGAAATCACTCTTCCTTCTTTGGGAGCTGTGAGGCTTTTCACTAAGATACACTGCCCTCTGTCAGCTGCAGAGCCACGGGAAGAAAACTTGCATGCTGGTTCTTTTCCTTACCACCAAAGCACTTCAGGTGCATATTTCCAGTGTGTTGCTCATCACATGTGTATACATTAAGGGTGGTTAGAATCTGAAATTGAATTTAGAATAAAATATCAGATTTAAAAGATGTGATTATATTGCTGATGTTCAACTAAACAATGGGTTCTAAAATGGATGCAGTTCCCAATATGAAACCAAGAATATTACTCTTATTTTATCGTCACGTTTCTACTTTTTTCCCCAGTCTAGGGCAGGTTTTAGCTTTGAGCAGATTTCTGTAACGCATTTAAAGTCAGTTTTAGAATGAGATGATTCAGTTGCCGATTTGTTTTCTAGAGAAAAATTCTATGCATAATTTTGTTGAATGTTTCTCTTTAGGTTAATGATTGGAAGGATAAACTGTAGCCTAAATCTACCTATGTCCATGAAAGCTCATTTACTATCTAGTGCTTTGCCACCTCAAATACATTACAAAGCTTTCAAATTATGCTGAATTTAATATACATATATGTGAATGAACACATATACTATATGGGTATATAGCTGTGCGTTCTCCTCAGCAGAAACATTTGGCATGTTTCAATATATTCATGATGTTATAATGTTTCAATAATATATTACTTAGCAGTTATGTTTATTTGTAACCCACATTGTTTTAATTTAATGAGTGCTAAGAACATTTTGATGAAATTTATTTGACAACCTGAATGTGGTCCCTTGTCCTGTTGTGGGAGAGGACATCTATGACGTTCTGGAATCAGCTTGGGATTTTGGCAGGCATTTCTGTCTATAGCCAGCAGAAATCCTGACTGCCTACCAGAAGGGGCTTTCATGCCTCATTCTGGTGTGAGGAAACCACTAGGAGAACACCTACTGTCCTCAATGGTATTGAGAAGTGGGGGCAAAAGGAATTCCAATCCCTAAGGATGGGGAAAATTCCAGCCATTAGAAAGCAACTGCCAAACACCCCTTTTCTGTAGAGTTGGCCTGTATTGGCTTAGGCTTTTGAGGAAATTCCATTTGCCTCACGAAACTGAGTATGCTTTAAGTTATTTCACATAAACCAAATCTCAAGTTTGTACAGAGGAATCAGCCGCAGTTTGGGAAGCTGCTCTGAGGGAAATGGGATAGTTCAGAACCTCCATGTGAATGTGGTTGTTCAGTATCAGCCCCCACAGATGCATGAATGTTATTTTAGGGTTGTTTAGGCCTGTGTGCTCAATCTGAGGGAAGACTGCCTTATCCTTCGTCAAATCACCCCTTTTAGTAAGGCATCTATGGTACCCGAAATCATGTGATGTTCATCTAGCCTAATTTTGAAAGTGATCCCTTTCAGTGCTATTGAATCATAGCCCTTAAATGTCCTTGACATTTAAATACATTCACATTGCCCTTAAACAGAATTTGCGTTTTGAAAATTTAAAGTATTTCTGCTGCCTCTGATAACACTTTTCACAAGTCTTCTCAGCAAAATGTCCATCCACTTTGGCGATCCACAGGAGGAATTTGCTTGAAGATTATGTTCTCCCCTGTTTCTTTTCCTAATAATTTGTAATACAAGTTCTAACATGAAATTAAAATTCTCTTATAATTTCATTATCTAGGAAGTGATTTTGCAGTCTGCTGAGGATCCAATGTTGAAGTACAGCACAGTGTACAAAATAATTCTTGTTTTAATACATCGCTATGGCTCTCAGAGGAACCTCTGCTCAGCTCAGTTTATCATTAGCTTCTGTATTACCCAGGTTTCCAAGTCTTTAATTCAAAATGAAAATTAAACAATATTCATTGTTTCAGGGCAGTTTGTAGAGAAATTGGTTTTAAAAACCCTATATATTTCAATTAGAAAAGCTCTTACTGTAACCATGTCCAGTTTTCCTAATTGTTTAGAACCCGAAACCTGGAAGCCAGAAGACCTTCAGAGGATGGACTCAGAGCCCCTGAGCCCCCATTGCCCACACCATTACTACTGATGGGCACTAGTTAAAACCTTATGAAACCACTAAGCATACAGCAGGAAGCCAAAATCAAACAATATCCACCCCTAGTGAATTTTTCAGGGGATCCAACAAGCATTTTTAGTTTGTGTAAAAATTTAAAGATGAGTGTTTTAACTAGGAGTAATTGCTGTATTTTGGCTTATTTAGGTTAGGTCATTTTCATATTTAATTATCAGAAAGCTGCATGGCATGGTAGTAAGGCGTGAACTTTGCAGCTTCAACAATGTTGGACCAAATTCGATTCTGTGCCTTCCTGGAGCAAGTTGCTTTAGCCACTCAGAGCCTCAGTTTACTCATTTGTAAGTGGGAAACAATTACCCTACTTCACAGGATTGTTACGAGTAGGAGATAAAAAGCACAGATGAAAGCAGCTAGCGTACAACTTGGCATAGAGCCATCTCCTATTAAATTTTCCTTTCTTATACCTATCAATTATTTAAAAACGGAATTGGGTAGAAAGCATAAAAGTAGAGCCTCCTGAATTTTGCTGCGGAAAGTCAGGCTCAGCTTCATGGATCAGGCTTTAAAAAAATCTCACCAAGCCCTCAGGATTGATATTTCTATAGCATTAACAAAAAAGAAAAATGAGATTTTTTCCTTCCTCGGGCCCATTATTTTTTTATTCTTTTTTTGTTCACTCACTTACAGTGTATTTAAGTGGAAATCACTTGAAGCCCTTGAACCACCCTCCGAAAGCTTTGCTAAATCCCACATTTTTGGTTTCACTCCAGATACAGTACTGTGTCCCCTACCTTTGAAGTCTTTGAAGTGTCCACATTGTAGGCTGAACCTGTGGTGAAGCCCAAACTGGTGGTTTTGACTGCACAAACCCATTTAAAGCTGGGACAGGTGGAATTGAAGCGGGATATGAGAAGGGGTGGTGTTCGCTTCCCTTTCTTGACCCCCACCTCTCTCCACTCTTAGTCTCTTCAAACACTCCTGCTATAGTCACAGACATATCAAAGACTGCTCTACTATGGCTGCGGTGACACTGAGGCTGGAAGTGACTGCTTTACCCGACCACAGCTGCTCACTGCCTTAGGGAGTGAACTGAAGCGGGAAGTACATCATGAGGCCTTCAGTTGCCGCCAATGACCTCATGTTTCTTTACGTGGGAGGGATTTGAATCAGGGTAAAGGACAGAGTAAAACATTTAGAATGTAGCATTTATGTTATAAAGTAGTATAAAATGTTGTTATTATTGTAAATTAGATTGCAAATATAAATAGGCTTGATGTTTTTATAATTCTATACCGTATCTGTGTATCTTTGAACATTCTATGATTTTTTGCGATTTTTAAAATGAACGCAAATGGTATTACATTATACACTTTAAAGAAAAACCAGAAGTAATATAGTACCAAAGTTAAGAGCTAGGCTGGATTGGAATACTCCTTCATGACCAACGAGCTGTATGGCCTTGGGTAAGTCACTTTACCTTCTTATGCCTCAGTTCCCTCATCCCTTAAATGGGACTATAATAATACCCATCTCTTAGGCTTGTGGTGAATATCAAATATAAATGTAGATAGAATTAACTGTATAAATTAAATGATATATGTAAGACACTTAGAACAACACAAGACACTTTGTAAATACTGTGTATTTGCTCTTATCATTAACACATTTTTGAGGTTTGTATATGACAGATTATCTTAAATGCTGTATCATTGCTCATTTTAACGGCTGTAACATATACTATTGTCTACATATGCCATAATATATTTATTCTGTTCCCTTGTTGATGGATAATTGCTTCTTCCAATGACAAGTACAAACAATAAGAAAATGAACACTTTTGCACTCATTGCCCTGAATACCATATACAAAAATATCTCAAGATGACTACTCAGAAGGATTCCTGGCTTACAGGGTATGCACACCAACAGATTTACTTGATATTGCCAAATTGCTCTCCAAGCAGTTGGGCCAATTCATGCTCCTAATGTCAGTGTGTGAGAATTTCCATTGCTCCACATCCTTGCCAGCTCTAACATTTTTACCAATCTGGTGGGTGTGAAATGGGAGTGAGTGGCATCTCATTGTTTACGTTTTATTACCAGTTGGGCCGAAAGCTTTTTTTATATGTTTACTGGCCATTTGTGATTCCTCTTCTGTTCCTATCCTTCGCCCATTTTTCTACTGAGTTTTCTTTTCCTTATTGATTTGAAAGAGTTCTTTAAATCTTGTTACATAGTTATTACCTATTGGTTTTATAGATTGCAAATATCTGTTCCAAATCTGTAACTTATCTTTTAACTTTGATTATGTTGTCTCTTGTGAAAAAGTTTTTGAATTTTATAATTAGTTTCGTGTATCAGTTGTTTCCTTTATGGATTAGGCTTTTTGGCACCTTGGCTAGGAAATTCTGCTGTAATGCAATTTGGTAAAGGCATATGCCTACATTTTCTTTGAAAAATATCAAAGTGTTGATTTTTATATGTAGATCTTAGGTTCAGTTGGGATTTGTTATTGTTTATGGTATAGAGTGTGTTTCTCTCTTTTCCCATATAGGTAACCAATTATCTCAGCAAAATTTTTTGAGCAGGGTGTTTTACTTTTTCATAAATGTATAATGCCAATTTGGTCATATGAAAAATAGCCATATACACCAGGGCTTCTTTCTGTTTTATTAATCACTGTGAATATATTTGCACCAATACCATATTGCAAAATAGCTTCAAAATACATCTTGATACCTGTAAGAAATAGTTTTCCCACTTTGTTTCTTTAAAAAAATGATCTTATCTATTCTTGACATTTTGCCCTTTTATGTGTCAAGTTCCATGAGGAATTCTGTAGGCATATTGAATTGACTACGTTGACTGTATAGATTAATTTGGGAAGAGCTGATATCTTTATAATATTGTTTTCTAATCCATTACCATGTGATAGTGCTCTATTTATTCACATTGTGTTTTATGTGCTTCACTCAGATTTTCCTCGTATTTTTATAATTTTTTCCATAAAGTTCTTAAATCTCATTTCTTAGGTTTATTACGAAGTAGCAAAGTTTTGATTGCTATTATAAATGGCTCTTTTTTCCATTTAAAACTTTAATTTGTTTATATTTATTATAAGAATCATCTATTCTTTAAAAGCTCTAATAGTTTATTGGTAATTCCTCTTGAATTTTCTATGTAGGCAATTATTTTTGTTTTTCTTCCCAATTTTTATGCTTTTTATTACTTGTCCTTGTCTTATTGCATCATCAGTATATTCACTACAATGTCGAATAGAAACTGGAATAGAAGGCTCTCTTGTTTTTTGTCTGATCTCAGTATTAATTTGGTCACAGATTGCTGATTGCTGCACATTTTTGATTGATGCCATTGAGCAGGCTAAGGAAATTTCCTTCTACTAGAATAACACTATATTTTTATAATAATTCCATCTTAAATCATGAATTTTGTGAAAAAAAATCTTGTGTCTGTTGAGCCAATCATTTAGTTTTTTCTACTGTAACTTCTCAACATAGCATATTTCATTAATTATTTTTTATATGAACCATCTTTGCATTCTTGAGATAAATATAACAGGATTACAGATGAAGAGAGGGAGAAAAAATATGTAAATGTCTTAGAGAAGAGGATTTCAGGAATAGGGACCCACAAATATAAAGGTCAGCAAGGTGTTGGTTCCATCTGGAAGATGACTGAATAGCATGGTCTGATGAGGACACTACTTCATCTAGTACATTTCTGGCAACAGATTATCCGGGTGTTGTGGTGGACTCAGCCTCTCAATAGAGATGCTTTTGGCTAGGAATGCCTGAGGACTCTCCTGGGCTTGTATTACTTATGGCAATCCCCACAGACATTTCCCCCACCAAAGCCAAGCTGTGGCTGGATTTGCCATTGTGGTCCTTATGATTGCAGAACACACCTCAGCAACAACCATCTGGACATTTTGAGGAACAAGATTTATTACTCACAAACCCCAGAGGGTACACTGCATGCCCAAGTCACAGCAAGGTCCAGATATAGAGAGAGGGAGGGAGTAGGACCTGGGGCTCTGTCTTTTTTAGTATCCAAGGGTAGGAGGATGTCTGTTTCATAGGTTCACTCTATTGGTGAATTTAAAACAAAAGCAGGAATTAGGGAGTGGGAAGCGAGAAGCAGGGTCATTCAAATGGCAGTTATCTCGGCTACCCAGGGCTTTCTAAACGGGGGTATTCATGGGTGGGGGCCACCTGTTTTCTTATCTAGTGAGTTTGCTAGTAGCTGGAACTATGTTTATCCAAGATGGATATTTTTTTTTTAAAGATTTTATTTATTTATTTGAGAGAGATTTTTGAAATATATGCCTTGGCAATCAAAAGCTTAATGTCAGGCACTTAACACTACACAAGGCTAGGAGCTCAGTGCTTCTCAAGGCAGTGCACTCTTTGCACACCTCCCTGTATCTTCTACCCTAATTCTATCCATTCAGACCACGTATTCGACCCTCTTTCACGTCTTTGGAGGCAGAGATAAATTCGGTCCTCTTTCTAGTTCATAAAGATACATCTTTGTGGGCTGACATTCTCCTATGGTAAAATGAATAATTTGTTTCTGGGACCTCTTGGCCAGCATTCAACCCTGATTTATATCTAGGAATGAGCAAACAGAGTGTGCCTAAGCCACACTCTAATATTCCATGGGTCTGAATTGGTGAATGCTATCTTTTATAAGTGGTTATGAAGAACATTGGAAGAAGGTCCAAAGTGTCTGAATTGATCCTGAATACTGTCAAAAGCATGGAGAAGATATCACTCTTTCAAGTGAGTTGAATTAAAGGAGATATTATATACATTTTTTATTAGTTCAAGAGTAGGATGTCCTGGCAGTCTCAGAACAGTCAACATACTCCTTGTACAGTGATGATCTAAGGTTGCTTTTTCAGGGCTAAAACTAAAAAGCAAAGAAATGGAAATACTGATTGGGACACATGTAATACATTTGAAGAAGGCCAGAGCAGGGGGAAACACTAGAGCTCTGTCTCACCTATGTGTGGGGCCAAAGGCAGAACAATCTCTATTTGCCTTTTGGGACAGATAAACCCATCCATCAGGCTGCATCTGGTGCACAGACTGAGGCCTTGAGACCCACGTGCTGAAGGATTTATTGGTCTTGTTCAGGGACTCATAAACTTCCTTCTTGGCTTCTTTTCTCTGGCTCCTTGTCCATGCGGTACTTTGGCTCACTAATCCTATTGGTTATGCTGGTCAGTGTTTCAATCCCCTCCTTTGTGAAGGAGACAGTGTTACACTTCTTATGCCTTTGAGTATCTCCCAGGCCCAGACAGCTCCTTAGCAAAGAAATCCTCACACTTGCCAGCAGAAAACACAATGACAAAACCAGAGGATGTATTTCCTCTCTTACTTCTCTTCCTCTCCATTTTCACATTTTGCAGAAGCACATGTCTTTGGTGTACTAGCCAGATGGCAATTTTTTCTTTTCTTTTAGGCTCTTCCACAGATGAGGTGGCCGGCTGCTTGCCTAATGAGCACGATTGTGGCTCTGTGGCCTTAGGTAGCTGATAGCTCAGGATCTGTCTACTTTTGTCTTTTGACATCATCTTTTTTGGCTCTGCCTTAAGACTACTAAGCATATATTTACATGGGCAGGTGAGGTAAATTATTCTCATTTCAAAAGAACCACTTTCTGAAAAAGCATTTATCTTGGGATTTCTTTAAATGTTAAACTCTCCAACTGCATTTCAAATTAATTCTATTTGTGAAAATTCTATTTAGATACTCAGTCAATGTGCGTTGTATGGATTATTACATGTGCCTGCTGCAAGTTACAAGGGACAACTAGACTTAAAACATATTTGAAATGAATGATCATTTTGAAACTGTTCAAATTGATATAGTATTTTAAAATGATAAGCTGTCCTGAGCTGCATTGAAAATGCCTTGAAAGGTGTGTGGGGAATGTGCTATTAGAGGCAGAAAGATGTTTGGTTTTAAAACAATAACAGTAGGTACATATTTGAATTCTTATTTTTCCAACTATTTTCCTTATAATGTCTTTTGTAATTCTCATAGCAATCCTTTGAGGTATGCACCATTTTTACCCTCTAGAGAAGCAGGAAAATGTAGTGAATAAAAGCACCAGCCTGGGTTTAAATCTGGGACCATTCATTACTCATACATGTGTGAACTTGGGCAAATTATTTAACTTCTTGGTCTCATATTTCTTATCTGTGAAATGGGTACTTACTTATTGTGATGACTAAATGAATCAAAATATCTAAAGCTCTAAGAACAGTTTCTGGCACATAATAAATACTTAATGTTAGCTCTGATCTGTTCTTATAGAGAGGTCAGCATTCTTACAGATGGGTCAGCTGAGGTACTGAGGCTCAGGGGGGTTAAATAACTTGCTTGAAGTTATGTAGTAAATATCAGAGCTAGATAATAAACTGAAAACTGACTCCACAGCAGAAGTCTTACCACTGGTCCTCATACAAAGAACCATAATATTTCTTGTCTCAGGAGATGCTGCACAACATATTTTATTGAAATGTACTAATTCTATAAATATGTAGGTGGTGCCACCCGTTATTATTTTCTAAATGTACTAGAAATTGCAAAAATAAATTATGGTTGAAATCTAGCTTTAGGCAGAATTTTGCTTTAGTTGTAAATGCTGAATAATTTCAGGTAAGCTTTTTTTTTTTTTTTTTTTTTTTTTTTTTGGAAGGAGGAGGGATCATTGCTTTTAGAGCCACTAAACAATGCATATGCATTTAAGGGCCCGTGACAAGGGCTCCAAAGACCAAAAGTGACACTTGGAATCCCTCCTCTCTACCAGCATTTAAAAACCTCCATCTTCCTTTCTTTCTCTGCCTGATCTCTCTTTTTTCAAAGATTTTTGCCACTGAGATCTGTCCCTGAATTTTTCCTGTCTCAATATTTAATATACCACACCACACCACACCTTTCTATACTAGACTAGACTAGACTAGACTAGACTAGACTATACCATACTATGTTACACTATACATACTAAGAGGAAAACAAAGAGTGCTTATTTATGAAATTTATGATTACAAATAGCTGAATAGTGAATATATTGGACTATAGAATTAAGAATTAGAGTGATATTGATAGACTAAGGAAAAAAGAAATGTAATAGGAGATAAATGTCTTAAGTCAGTTTCATGAAGTATGTGGCTAGGTTTGACTTGACAGTAGTTTGTATAAAATATACAAATCCAAAACAAATCAACAGGGACACTCTTTCTAAGAATTCATAAACTTTGGAGTATATTGTAGGTCAAGGAGAGTCAGACACCAATTATGTCTGGGCATGCTCAGTACAGCCTGTATTTCATTTTAGAAGGGGCTTTGCTAAACTAAAGATTTCAGGTGCTGATAGTGAGGAGGTCATAAGAGCTGTGATTGGAACAGCTGACAGATGATCATTTTAGGGAAGAACAAGTGTAATGTGTGCTTCTGTTGGTTTGTTTTCATAAAGCCCCAGTCCACAGGATTGGAAGGAGGTCCCAGACTGTCTCAGCAAGCTGTGAGCTTGTCTCCTAGCAGAGGCAGTTTGCTTTCTGCTGTTGTGTGATGTCTGTTCAGTGGCTGTGGGCCCAAAAAATCAATCAAAATCAGGAGAAAAATGAGAGAATTGCTGAAGAACTTTGACTTCAAACGGAGCAGAAGAAATTTTGGGATTACCAAGAAATATTTTTGCTGAATCACTATTTGCTCAAGGATGTTCTAAATTTCTTAACACAATAACAATTTTAATTAATTTAATTATAAGTACATTTCTGTATCACAACATTCTGGATGATTTTCAAATTGTCTTATAATTAAATAAAGAGACTAATTTCCTTCAGAAATGCAGAGTCACTTCAGGAATGACTGAGAATATGGTTATGGACTAGACACAATGTAGTTAAGCCAGAAACAATTCTAGAAGCAATTCAGGGTGAATGTATGTGTATGTGTATTTGTGTATTTGTATAAGATAGAATTTGTTAATGCCATTTTTAAAAAACAAATCCAAATTGGTACCATCACTTTAACAGCTGCATTAATTTTATGATATAGATGCATTTTTAAAAGATTTATTATATATATATATATATATATATATATATATATATATATATATATATATAATGGACAGAGAGAGAAAGAGAGATAGTGTGTGCCCGTGTGAGTAGAGGAAGAGGGAGAGGGAGAGGGAGAATCTCCAGCAGACTCCCTGCTGATTGTAGGCCCAATGCAGGGCTCGATCTCACGACCTTGAGATCATGATCTGAGCCAAAATCAAGAGTTGGATGCTTAACTGACTGAGCCACCCAGGTGCCCCTATATAGATGCATTTTAATTTTTAAAAACACCTCTCTAAATTGAGAAATTCAGTTTCTTCTCATCTCTTTCCTATTATAAATAATATTTTTTCCAGCACACATCTTTATCCACATGTTCAATTAGTTCCTTCGGACAAGATCTCAGAAGTGGGATTGCTGGCTTAATGGTGTATATATCATTTAAGGTGTGTTTCTAGATTACCTGCTCTGAGTTTACCTCAACCTGTATTCTCACTAGCATTCAATAAGAATATCTCTTCCCCCGTTCAATAAGAATATCATCAGTCTTTTAAAATTTGCCAGTTGGGATCAG
This sequence comes from Mirounga leonina, assembly GCF_011800145.1. Taxonomy (NCBI): domain Eukaryota; kingdom Metazoa; phylum Chordata; class Mammalia; order Carnivora; family Phocidae; genus Mirounga; species Mirounga leonina. The sequence goes on from NW_023270807.1 coordinate 48,586,036, forward strand.
TGTAACATGGTATTTCCTTATTTTTTTAAATTGTAGTTATTTGATTACTTGTGAGGATCAATATATTTTGTTAGGCTCATTGATTATTTCCACTTGTTTCTGTGAATTGCTTGTTTTCCTAAAAGAATCCTGTCATTTTCATTTAACTTAAAGAACACTATAGCAGAAAACATTGGTGCCCCACCAGCATACCCTTGGATTTCTTTCCCATTTTTGTGGACCCTGGCTTTGAGTATGCTTTTACTCTTGACAACCAAAGCATGTATGTCTTTGCAGATGGACTGCATCCAGGATTCCAGAAATAGTTTTGCTTGTGTGCTAGGAGGCTTGGGTGTGTGTGAGGGAGTAGGAGGTGGTACCCTTAACCAATGGCTGACTAACAAATGTGTGGATGTAAATAGTGCAGCTTCCTTGATCCCTGTGGGGGACAACCTTGAAGTGTGACCTGCACTGTGGCCAGAGTCCCCTGCATGAATGAGACAAGGTTTCCCTCTACAGGTTATTTGATGGATATTTTACCTTTGCCTGGCTTCCCTGTCCCTCTGCCTCACTCTTCTGCCACTTTTTCTCCTGGGAACTCTTCCTCACAAATTACTTTCCCACAAATTTTTGTCTCAGGATCTGATTCTATAGAACACAAGTGAAGACAAACACTTTATTCATTAAGGATATTTTCTCTCTGTTATAATAATTAGAACTATTTTCTGCAGTTTATTAATCTCATTTTGGGGGGTAATATTTTACTATGTAGATATTGCTATATTGTTTTGTTATACACTGAGGCAAATCTGATTTTTTCCTTTCATATCTCTGACTTTGCATATTTCTTAAAAGTTTATTTCTTAGTCACTGTATTAAATAAATGTTCAGCTTTCTTTATTTGATTTCCATTTAAATCCTTAGATTGACTCTGCTATTTCAGCTATTATTTTTTCAAATATTTTCTGCCTCCTGTGACTTCCATTTCACACTTTAGATTGCTTGATATTTGTCCCAAAGGTCCCCGATGCTGTGTTCATTTCTTAAGTATTTTTTTCCTTTTTATAGCTTCATTTTTGGAAGAGTTTCCATTGCTATGTTTTCATGTTCATTGATCTTTTCTATTTCACTATCTGATCTGCCACCAGCTCTATCCAGTGTATTTTTTATGTCAGATACTGCATTTTACATCTTCAGAAATTTCACTTGTGTCCTTTAAAAATATCTTTTATTTCTCTCCTCATCATATTTATGTTTTCCTCTCTCTAACGTTTTGAGTGTATTTATAACAGTAGTTTTGATATCCATGTCTGCTAGTTTTATCATCTCTGTGATTTCTGTGCCAGTTTTTATTGATTGATTTCTTTTCTGGTAATGGATCATATTTTTCCTGCTTCTTTGCATGTATGATAATATGCAAAGGGTACTACTATTCTTTGAATGCCAGACTATGTGAATTCTGATTGGATGACATACATTGTGAATTTTACACTATTGGTTGTTGGATTTTATTAATTCCTCTAAATAGTGACAGTGTTTGTTCTGGTGTGCAGATAAGCACATGGACTCAGTTGGATCATTCTGAGGCTTCCTTTTAAGGTGTTATAGGGCAGATCCTGAGCAGTCTTTGGTCCTGTGCTGATTTAGCTCCATTACTAATACTTTCTAAGCATTCTACCTGATGCCGCATGTCTTATCACCTGGTAAGTGAGAACAAGAAGTATTTCTAACCTTGTGCAAGTTCTACATATTGTTTTAGTTACTCTTTTTTGGTGTATCCTTCCCTGGCCTTAGGTAGGTTTTCTCATACATGTACAGAGCAGTGTTTGGCAAAAGTCTTGGAGTAACTCTTCTGTAGATTTGCAGAACTTTGTCTCTGTCCAGCCCCCTCCTCCCTGCTGCTTTGCCCTGCACATGCTAGCTGTCTTGGTCTTTCCAAACTGTAATCTCTGTCTCCACAATTCAATGTGACAACTGAACTCTGTATCCCTCCTCCCTGCGCTGTGGCCTGGACAATTTTTAGTCAGTAAGCTGGGGACATGGCAGGACTCACCTTATTGGTTTCATCTCTCTCAGGGGTCACAGTCCCATACTCCCTGTAGACTGCTGTGTGAAACCATTGTTCCACAAATTTTGTCCTGTTTTCTAGTTGTTTAACAGGGTAAATGTGGTCCCTATTACTCTATATTTGCTGGAATCAGAAATCTTTGGTTGATGCCATTTGACATCCCTCTCTTCCTCAGTTCTTCATCATCATCTTGACTGCTAAAAGGACAGGTGAAAGAAAGGTCAGCATTTAGTGAGAGGTCAATACATGTTAACGGAAAAGGTAGTTAGAAGTGTGATGAAAAGATGGCTTTAAACAGGGGCGGGAGAGGAATGTCCCTAAGCATATCTGTTCTTGTAATTATCTCTGTGCCTCTTTACACTTCTGTGTCCCATTGCTCACCAGCTGTGCTTATTAAAGATCTCCAGGTAATAGTCATCAACCTTGCGAGAAGTAGGAGCTGCCACATCCCTCGAGACTTCTTTAAGAGATATTTGAATCTCAGAAATAGCCACTTGTGTCATTCTCTCAGCATTTAGCTAACGAGAATTTTCTGTTCTACTCCAAACACTTCATTTTCTGCCTCTCTTCACAGGTAAGAGAAGTTACACATTGAAGAACTGGCTAATGATTCAGTTCCACATCACTGAATTACCTCAGAGGAAACTTAAAATGCTGCAAAATCATGATTACTTATCCAAAGAGTATATGGGGTTTTACAAATACATTTTTAGTGCCTGGATGAATCTGTTGATACAATCTCCTTTCTTGTCTCTGTAAGAAATCCACTGGCATGTTATATATTACATATATGCTATCCCATATGGAAATTTAAAAAAATAATAGAATAGCTTTTAGGACTGATACACTGGGGAAAAAAAACAAATAAGCACAGAACAGTTTTTTTTATCTAAGTTTTAAAAACATTTCCTTGTGTAGTAAGTATACAGAGAAATATGTAAACCATAAATTAATGGTTTAATAAATAATAGAAATTGAACATGCATGTTTCTGTGGCCAAGGTCAAGAAACAGAACACTACCAAGACCAAAAATGTCCCCATGCATTTCTTCATTATTATTAAGAACTCTTTTTTTTCCCCTAAAGGTAATGACTACTCACTTTGAATTGTATGATAACCATTTCTGTGTTTTTCTTCATATTTTTATCACATATGTATGTGTAAGTGAAAGTATTTATGCATGCATAAAAGTAAATATAGTTTAAGCTGTATTTAATTTTATGTATTTTTGAACTTTATTAAATTAAATAATTGAATCTGAATCATACTGTGTCTTCCTCTTTCAGTCAATTTTATATTTATGTATATCTATCCATATTTATTTATATCTATCCATGTTGTATGTAGCCCTAGTTTATGCATTTTTATTGCTTTCAAGTAGTTCCTAATACTGCATTCCAGTTTGCCATAATTATTTATCCATTCTATGACTAGTGCATATATAGATATTTTAAATTTGGGGCTCCTGAGAATAATGTTCCTATGAACATTTTTGGACATGAGCCAGAGTTTCTCTAGAATAAATACCTAGGAGTCTGTGAGCATAGAGTATTAGTTCATTGTGGTTGTTTTAGCTTGTGTTTCCCAGGCTACCAGTGTGGTCAAGATCCTTTTTATATGTTTATTAGCCATTTGGATCTCTCTCTCTTTTTTTTTTTTTAATTTTTTTAGTCTTTTGCCCATTTCAAAATTGTGTGTGTGTATGTGTGTGTGTGCATTTAGAATATGAGTCCTATTGTGTTTTCTTCCACTCTGTATTACCTGTTCAATCTCTTTGTGATGTCTTCTGATGAAAAGAAGTTCTTAGTTTAATGTAGTAAATTTGCCAGTCTTGTCCTTTCTGGTAGTGCATTTTGTGACTTGCTTAGGTAATTTTTCCCTACCCTAAAGTCATGCAGATATTCTCCTCTATTATCATGTAAAATCTTAATAATATTTTATTTAATCTTTAGAACCTTATTAATCTACCTGGAATTAATTTATGTGTATGGCCTGACTTCATGGTCTAATTTAATTTTTTCCCATATGGACATCAAATTGTTCCAATGCTATTTGTTTAAAAGTCTGTTCTACCCACACTCCTTACCGCTAATATTCCTCTTATAAAGCAAATGTCCATATATGTGCTTCTGGGCTTTTTATCTTGTTTCATTTATCTGTTTTTCTCGATTTGCACCAATGTTACACTGTGCTTATAATGAATTTTGATATTTAGTTGGGTAAGTTTTCCAAATTTGTTTTTCTTATTCAATTGTTGTCTTGACTTTTCTTGACTCTTCTTGGGATATCAATTTTAATAGTCATTTCTCCTTTCTGGCAAAGAAAACTGAAATTTCAATGATGTTGCAGTAGTGTTATATGGTGATGGATGATAGGAACACTTGTGGTGAGCATAGCATAATATGCAGAGAAGTGGAATCACTATGTTTTACACTTGAAACTAATGTAACACTGTGTGCCAACTATATTCAAATATATTTTTTAAATGACTGAAATTTTAATTGGGATCACACTGAATCTAAAGATCAATTTGGGGACAATGATCATTTTTATAATACTGATTTTTTTGCAACCTCTAAAGATGATTTATTTCCCAATACATTTAGATCTTCTTTAATATCTCTCAATAAGGTTGTATCTATTTTTTTTCTCAAAGATTGATTCCTAGTTACTTCGTTTTTAAAAATCTAATTGCAAATATTTTAAAATTTTATTTTATCAATTTTTTCTGCATCTATTGAGATTATGATTTTTTTCTGTTCATCTGTTAATGTGGTGGATTACTTTGGTTTTAAAATATTAAATCAAACAAATTATTTGAATAAATCTGGCTCAGTCACAATGCATTATCTATTTTATCTATGTTATATAGGTTGGGTTTTGTTTGCTACTATTGTATTTAGGATGTTTGGATCTATGTTCATGACTGAGTTTGGTTTATAAATTTTTTCCTCATACTGTCCATGTGGCCTTCCTTATCAAGATTATGCTAGCCTCATTAAAGAGTTGGGAAAGAGTTTCATTTCTCACCCCCTATTTTCTGGATGTATTTGGGCAGTATTGAAATTATTGCTGTTTGAATATCTGGCAGAAATTGCCAGAGAAGTAACCATGGCTTGAAGTTGTCTTTGTGGGGGCACCTGGGTGGCTCAGCCATTAAATGTCTGCCTTTGGCCCAGGTCATGAACCCGGGACCCTGGGATTGAGCCCCGCATTGGGCTCCCTGCTTAGCAGGAAGCCTGCTTCTCCCTCTCACACACCTGTTGCTTGTGTTCCCTCTCTCACTGTCTCCCTGTCAAATAAATAAATAAAATCTTTTTTAAAAAAGTTGTCTTTGTGGAAAGATTTTTGAGTACTAATTCAATGTTTTTAATAGTTATATAACTATTAATATTTTCTATTTTTTCTTATGTCTATTTTGCAAAAGTATTTTTTTCTATATAATTAACCCATTCACCTTGATTTTCAAATCTATTGACATAAAACTGTTTATAATAACTTCTTTTAAAAAGAAATTTGCAGGATATGAAGTGGTGTCTCTTTTTTCATTCATGGTAATGGTTATTTGTGCTTTCTTAAATGTTTTTCAAAGAACCAACTTTTAGATTTTTTTTTCTTATCTTTTTTATGTCTGTCTGTTTTATTAGTTTTCATCTTATCTTTATTTCTTTATCTCCTTCATTCTACTTTTGTTGGATTTCTTTTCATTTTTATATGGACATTTACTATATTAATTTTGAAACATTTTTAAAATTAATAAACACATGTAATCAATAATTTTTCTTCTAAGTACTGCTTTAACTGCTTCACCACAAATCTGATATGTAATACATAACCATTCAGTTTAAAATACTTCCTAAATTCTGTCATGATTTCTTCTTTGGCTTATGGGATAGTTAGAAGTTTATTTATTTCAATATATTTTCACATATATAGGTCTTTGTCTTTTATTCTAGAGTAATTGCACTTTGACCAGAGAACATATTATGTATTATTACAATCATTTGAAAGCTGTTGGGACTTAACCCTATGACCCAGTTTATGCTCAAGTTTTGTAATGTTCCATGTATGCTTAAAAAGGATATACATAATGCAGTGATTAGGTGCAATGTTCTAAATATACCCATTAGATTAAGTAAGTTTTTTTTTTTCTATCTTATCAGTTTCTGAGAGGAATGTTAGAATCTGCCAGCATGACGTGGATTTGTCTATTTTTCATTGAAATTCTTTATTTTACTTTATGTATTTTGGTAAATATGTTATTAGGTGCACACAAAGTAGAAATTGTTATATCTTCAAAATTATATGATTTTTTTATCCATATACATTGGGCCTTTCTATCTCTAACAAAGTCTTTTACCTTGATGTCTATTGTAAAATATTTATGCAGCTAAGACTATACTTTCAGGGATCATTTCTATAGTTCGTTATGCAGCTATACAAGTTTTATTTTTGAGTGGTGTTTATGGTGCATAATTTTTTCCATATTTTTATTTTCAAGTTTTCTGGATTTTACGTCTTAGGTTTATCTATTATAAAGAGCATATAGTTGGATTGCTGTATTTTCCCCGGTCTGAACACCAGTCTTTTAACTAGAACAGTGAATGCATTTGTATTTCATATAAATTGCTTATATAGAGGGTTTAAATCCAACATTTTATTTTGTGCTCTCATCATCATACTTGTTGAATGTTTTGTCTGCTTTCTTGCCTTCTTTTGAACTGATTCTTTATATTTCCATTTCTACCCATAATATTTCAAAATTTATGCAGTTTCTTTTTTTTAGTGACTACTCTGAAAATTGTGATATCCCTTCTTAACTAACTTCCCAATGTCTAAATTCAATTGTGGATAAAACAAAGCAACCTAGACTAATTTAATTTCATCTACTCCCTCCCAACTTATATATAACTGTTGTGTATTTAATTTTCTTTTATCCACAGAAGATACTTACTTACAGTTATTTTTTTACAAGTTTCTTAATTAGTACAACTTTTTTTTTCTTTTCATTCTTTCTTGTTTCTCAGAACCTACATCTAAGATCAATTTCTTTGTACCTGAAGCATACCCACTGGAATTTCCTTTAGTTTAAATGTGCTGGTATTTTGCTCTCTCAGTATTTTCCTTGTCTGAAAATGTCTTTATTTTGCTTGCCTTCTTGAAAGATATTTTCAATTGATGTAGAATTCTGGGTAGACAAAAGAGAAACATCAATCCATTCTCTTATGGTTTCTATTGTTGCTTCAGAACAAGTCAGCAGTTAAATAATTACATTTTAGAAGATTTTTTTATTCTCTGGATGCTTTTGAGACTTTCTATTTGGCTTCAGCCTTCTGTAGTCTTGCTATGATATGTATAAATACCACTTTTACTTAGCCTGCTTGGAATTTCTTGGGTTTCTTGGATCTGTGGTGTGGTCTCTTTTGTTAGTTTGGAATATTCTGAGTCATTACCCTTGGAAATATTGCCTCTGATATACTCTCTCTTTGCTTTCAGGGACTTCTGAGATGGTATGTTAGGGGTGGGGGGGGGGAGGGTACAGGTGAAAAAGCATCCTGATTAGGAGATAAGTAGCACAGTCTTACTGACTAGTAGAAAGCTAACATTTATTGAGGTCTGACTATGCTGCATACTCTACAAAAATATTTTACATGTGTGTACTAGTTATCTAGTCTGCAAAACTAGATATTACCCCTAAACTTAGCAGTTAAGAACAGTAAGTGTGCATTACTTCACACAAGAGGGTTAGGAGTCCTAGAATGGCTTAGCTAGGTAGTTCTGGCTCAGGATCTTTCATAAGATTATAGTTAACCTGTTGGGGGATGGGCAGTCATCTGATGGCTTGACAGGGGCTGAAGGATCTGCTTACAAGCTCATGCAGTAGTTGCTGCAAGGATGCTTTAGTTCCTTGCTGGCTGTTGTGATATGAGATTCAGTTCACATCCAGTCTACACTTGTCTCCTATTCAGGACTCTTCAGACAAAAATAGGGCAGGTACCTAGCCCTGAAAATAAGGTTAAAATTAGAAGGCTTTAAAGTAATTAAAATTTATAAAATTGGCAAAAGTCATTTATCACTTTCTTTGGGTTGTTTGATTTTTAATATTCATCTTTATTAATTTTATCCTGAATGTGCATATAAAATTCTAAGGATCAGAGACAGATTTCTTATGAATTACTTCAGAGTAAATAATAAGTGCATCAGCCTCTCTTGTATCAGGCCTTATCCCTGGGGCATAATGATGAAAACCAGGTCAAATGCCTTATGTGGGTAACCAGACCCTCGATAAGTGAGGATTGAAGGTTAAAGAGGCAACTCTCTCCTTTCCTCCTAGAAGGAAGTCCCTGGACATGTAATGGGCCTGAGTCCTAACTCCAGCATTTTGGTATGCTAATAAAATCTCTCCAGGAGCCAGGTAGCCCCACATATCTACAACCTAAAGTTGTCAAGTTCTGACCTTCATCTCTTTTGACACATAAATACCTGAGAAGATAATGCTCCAGTCCCCTTGTCATTTTTAGCTGTAACTTAGAGCTTATCCTGGGATGTAACCATTTGGCTTTGGGGAAGAAAAAAATAAGTTTTATTATTTTTTGAATCAGTTGGATTAGGTAAACTCATGGCTACCGATCTAATCTTTATGTATGTGAAAATGTTTCTATGAAAAGTGAAAGCAAAAATTCTATATTGTTATAGCTTATGCATACATGGCTCTCTCCAATAGTAAAAGGTAATAAAGTATTTTTTCTGGAACTCTTAAAAAGAATGAAAGGCTCCAAGGCACATCAATGGAAAACACTTTTTTTTTGGTAAAATCTTTGGTTTCCTTAAAATCCAAGCTGCTCACTTTGCCCACAGAATCCTTCATAGAAGACTGATGGTTATTTACTTATAGAATGATCAAATCTCATTGTATTAGTCAACCAAACCTTCATGGCTTACAAAGCAAACACTAATTTTTTTTTTTTCTCCAGATTTTGTAGGGTTTCGCTGAAACTAGCTGGGCTTGGTTTTAAATTACAGGTTGGATTCAGGTCTGCTCCGCATAACTCCTTGTTCTGGGAAGAGTAACAACTTGTGGCATGTTCTCACATGGGATGGCAGAGAAACAAGAGGATGAACAGATAATAAATTTTCCTAAGGCCTTACTACAGAACTGGCACCTGTCATCTCACCTACATTCACTGGCCAAAGCAAGTCATCTCATTATGCCCAACTTCAATGGATGGGGATGTATTCTTTGCCCATAATGTGAAACAATTCATATGGACTCATGACAAAAGTCATGAGTGTATGATTCTTTTAAGGTAGGGAGCAAAGCATTGGGAAAAACAATACAACCTGCAGATACTCAAGTTTTGAAGTTTAGGGGACAGTAATCTAATTCCAACCCACCAGTGGCTGTTTGAAACTGGAGAGTGTTATTTAGGAAACATGTGGCAGAGATGGTGAACTGTCCACCAAAAATGTATGATCTCCCTTCCAGGGAGTGGTGTTTTGGCATGGAAGCAGATACCCAACAGGGACTACATTGCCCAGAAACTTTTGCATCCAGGTGTGGCCATGTTTCTGGTTTTCACCAGTAGAATGTGAGCAAAAATAGATGTCACTTCTACTTGAATGTGTTAGAATGTCTTGTTCATCTCATTTCCTCTTCCACTGGCTAGAAGCAGAGGAAGCTGAGATCTCAGAGGAAGGTGAAACCATGAGATCCAAAGAGCCTTGGTTCCTCAGTCACCCTATGGAGAAAAGCCACTTGCTATTCAGAAATGCCCACATGGGATTGACATGAATGATGGATATGTTGAGCCTATGCAATTTTGGAATTTATTTGTTACAACATCTTTGTAATATCTTTACTGTGATAAGTAATTCAGGAAGAAAATTGTTTAAAGTCACATGGCAGCTATGTGAGGCTAACAGGAAAAGAATAACCACCTAGATCTGAAATTAGGTTATAGCTTCTAATTCAGCTCTGCTGGTAAGAAACTGCTTGATGCTAAGGACAATTTTAAAAACGATGAATTTTGGGCTAGTTAATCTTTAAGGTATCTTTCACCTTTAACATTTTATGATTTTGAAGGAGGCCTTTCCATAGTCTTCAAAGTATATGGAGCAGAAGCAACATTCTCCCTTAAAGTGTCTTATGAAACTCTCTGACAGACAGAATATGGGCAGTCACTGTTCTGTGACAGAAAAACAAGAAAGACTTGGTTTTCATCCTCAAGCAATGTAAAACAGTGACGCCAGTCCCAGCACCAGAAATGAGTTAGAAATCTCTGGTGCATCTACCTTACTTAAGTGGCCTTGGGTAAGTCATTTCAACTCTATGAGCCTTGGTTCCTACCCATAAAATAGAGGTAGAAGAGTGAGTTGGCAGCACGATTTTGAGGATTAAATGAGCTATACATATAAATATACATATAAATTTCATGGTGCAGAGATTAGCACATAATAATTATGCAATAAATGTTCTATTATTATTGCTGTTATTCTTGTCTAGATTAGGTTAGAGATAGAGGCTCCCTCTGGGTATGAGCTACACATGGGACTAGAGAATCGAATGATTAAGTTCTGGTAAAGAACTTGAAGAAGGTGTCTTTGTGGAGACCTAGATTCATGATAATGAAGCCCAAATAACATAAATCTATCACTGCAAATCCATTGGTCTTGAAAGTGAAAGGAGAGGGTACTTACACTGTCAACATCTTAATATGTCACAGAACTTTAAATTAATTTTCTGGCCTATCCTGTCTAAGCATACAGGGTAATTCTAAGATACTGCATAGGGATGCCACATATTTGAGCAATCATCAGGGACTTGTCTGCATTATTTTGCTTTTGATTGTCATCAGAGAAAGCAAGGAAGCCAATGAACTTTATAATTTAAAAAATTAATGGGATATATATTAGAAAAAGTTTGAGAGTAGTAATTCTGATTCACTGTTTTTAATGACCATTGGATTCTGGCTGGCAGAACGCATCCCCTGTCTGCTTCCTCAGGAGAGCCTCATCATGTGAAGACTCTGGGCCACATAGTGTGAGTTGCTTATTGAAGGCAGATGGGAGCCACAGGCCCCTGTGTGCCAGGGAGGCTCTTAAACATGAAAAGAACTGAGTTCTGCTTGGAGATCAATTAGGCAATGTTAAAAATTCTCTGGAGAGAACATATGGGATCCCTGAACCATATCCAAATAGCCAAATCCTTCTCCGCATTTCCCACATTAAGGATACTCAGTGCCATTTTTCCCATCTTCTTGGTCTCGATTTAATCTTTTCTTTCCCTAATAGTGTCAGTTGTCACCTTAGGTTATAATTTCTGATATAATTTTTTAATTTGTTTTGCGTGCATAAATTGCTTCCCTATATAGACTGCAAAGTCTTCGAGAAAAGGTCTATTTCATGTAGTTCTAAGGATTTCCAAATGTGACTAGCAAAGAGCTAAATATCAGGAGTTCATTAATAAAGACAAATTTGAAATGAGTTTCCAACCACCTGTGTAGAGGACATACTGTATTTTTCATTTGGTAAAACTGGGTCATTTTTGAGCTTTTAAGGCAATATTGAAGGTCTCTTAAGGATGCAAATTCTGAATTAGCATTTCTATTTTGTCCTAACTCAGCTGCACAAGATTCCCTGAGTTGCCCACCAGGTATAATGAGAACATTTGTGGAATTGTGGGAGTTGAGAAAAAGAAAAGTTAACTTGGAAAGTTCTTGACTCTCTGAATTCAACTTTGCATGACAAATACTGGAGTCAATATTTTCCAAACTGCCAGTGATAAGCATTTTCAAAAGCCTAATTTTTTAAAAAACTGTGCCAGTTTAAAAGATGCAATTTGAACATAAGTCACATGCATTAGTGAAGTCTGGTAGATAACGTTTTGTGTGTGAAATATTTTTGTAAAAGCAGGAGAAATGGTAGGAAGAGGAAAATGAGCTTTCCAATCAGGCATGTTCAAAAGACTCTAATTCTACTGTCTTGGTGATTTATTTTCTCTAATGTACACATCCTTTGAAAAGGATACTTGGTTTAGAAGGAGAAGGAAAATTCATTCTTATAATGTGAGAGTTCTCCGAAAACCTCTTTCCCTATTGACCCAGAATCCTTATTTCACTTTCCCTTTCAGTTCTAAATTATCTTTAACTACTATGATATTAAAAAAGACATACTATATTAAGAGTCACCTTGATTAAAGAGGAATGATTGGGTCAACTTTTGCTTCTAGGTTTCTGGGCATATTTTTAGAAACCGATTTGCTACCAGATTTGTATCTTCTGTTGACTCCTTGGTTGATACAATTTATTATGTCCATAAATGGAAGACTGGGGGCACTTCCAACTAGTTAATCGGTCCACAGTCATTTCATTACATGACAGTCCTTGATCGAACAATGAGGAAAGTAATTATGATCTACAAAGAAGACAGATAATTACCATACTGATGAGTAACAAGGCACAGTCTCCTTATAGGGTCATGGAGTATATGGATAGCATGCTGGGAGTGTCTTTAGGATTTGCATCCTCAGGTTAAAATGCACCCTTGGTTAGGTAACACCTATCAAGTCTGTATGTTTTGTGATTCTGTCTGAAATTTGAAGACAGAGATACTAATGGTGGATAGGAAATTGGATTTGATGTTGAAGAGAGTCATTTGAAGGAAATATCAGGGACACTAAGAAACGACTCTTATTGGTAAAATGAAACGTGGATAGAAAGCTAACTTTGTGCTTCCAGAAATCTCTAGCTATTGATCAGTGCAATAGCTGTAAATTTCTTGGCTGATTACAATCAGCAAGGTTTTTCCCAAAGGACAATAATGGTTTCAGTTGAAAAGTCTATAAGCAAGTTACTTTGGACATTTAAACATGGCTCTTAGCTATGCAAATGATGAATTTATGTCTTGCAAAAAACAGAGTGAGGCATTGTCTTTTCTTTTACTACTTTTTTCCCCCCTCTCTGATGCCTAACCCTTACCACAGACATTTAGCTTGAAGTTTGGTTATCTAATTCTTTTTGCTATCCATTTTACAAAACAAATTAATTTTATAGTTTCTTTCATTGCACTTCAGTCAAGCTTGTCTTAAAGTAAGGACAGTGTTATTTAAGATTTCCTTCTGTCATGTGCAACTAATTGGTCTAATTCATTATGTAAAAAACTATATGGGCTATGAGACAAATGAGGTAATGTATTTTGAACACTCGTGTAATTGCTAATGAGATCTAATGTGAGTAAACTGTCTGTAACTTAAGTGTTTCAGCATGATGGATATGTTACACTTTACTAAGGAAAGAGCTGAAATAAGTTATAACATCAGTTAGCAATGCACTTACAGAAAACACAGAGCAACGGATAATATAATTTAAATTAAAATATTTTGCTTTAAGGTTAATTTTTTTGATGTGTGGTGTTTTTCTAAAATGTTGGATTTGAATGAAATGCTAGCTCATGACCAAATACTGCTTTTAATGGCCTTTAGACCAATGTAGCAGCATATTCATTCTGAGTATGGTATTTCCAGAATGCTTGCCATTACAACAGAACTAAGGTCCAGAAAAACTTACGGTGTTTAAATCAGTCACAACTGAGAAGATTTACATTGTGTGGTGACAAACCTGGGATGACAATTTACAAATAGTGCATAGTCTATGTCATTGAAGGGATTGGGAGACAGGCACAGGGGTTTCTGTGGCTATAGTTTTGTCCACAATTTTCTTTTTGATAACACAGATATGTATGAATTAACCACAGACACTAGGGTGGGGACACAGATGTTTGCCCCAATATGGGGAAATGAAGGAGGATGTTCAACCAAATAGTCAAGTCATAGAGTCCATGAGGACTTAACAATCTCTGGGGATGGTCAGGAAAATAGTCAGCATTCACAAATCCCATATGAGGTATCAGTGGGTCCCAAGTGATGATTTAAATTAAAAGTAGGGACCCAGTAATGTGATATTCAAAGACTAGATGGACCAAATATTAATGGATACCAGTCCCAAACTTTGGACTATTTGGAGTTAATAAAATGTTTCTGGGTTTTAACTCAGGAAGCTAGCAAGAGTTAGGTGGGATTCAAGCTGTAGGAAAGAATGGGAAAATAGATTTATTAGAGTATAACCTTAGAGTGGAAATGAATGCTAGGGGATTATCCTGTGAAGTATGGGACTTGGCTTGGGAACTCAAACATATAGATCCTGTTATCAAAATGAGTTCCTGTGCTGGAGTGGAAAAATATCAATTGACATTTGGGAATCAATGTGGGAATCCAAGGGTTAGCACTTCACATTAAGGCTTTAGTAAAGATAATTCAGAGAGCAAAACCACTAAAATGGAAATTCGCTCAGAGAATGCACCTTCCCTGCCTTTTCATTGCTGTCTCTCCAGTGCCTCGAAAAGAGCTTGGTGGACAGTGGGTGCTCACTGTATATTTTTGAAGGAATAAATGAGTACAGAATTTTAAATGTGTATAAAATGGTTTAGATAGTAACTTAGGTATAGGTTACCTTAGTCAAGACTGAATCAGGGTACGAGAAAGTTCTACTTTATCTGATAGGGAAACCAGTGAGTACATGGGGAAGTTGGAGAAGGAAAGTACAGGATGAGGAAAAGAGAGACTGTCCAGCCCGCCCAGTGATAGAGCTTCCTCCTGCATCTCCTTATCTTAATCACTAGTGTCATGGTCATACCTTGGTAGCTAATATAGAGAGCCATTTCAATTTTTTAGTGTTTTAATATAAAATTAGATTAAATTCCTACCTAAACCCTATATAAGACCACTCTCAGATCCCAGGAATAATTACGTATAACTTGAACAAAATTGGTTATGAACTGGTCCCTATCTACTCACCTCACCTGAATTGCCTCCTCCTGGGACCAGTCCTTAGGATGCTGAGGTGGGAAGGGCAGCTGTTGGCTATATGTCATTTTGAATCTCTTCTACTAATCAAATGACTTAGGCAAAGATACATTTTTCCAGGAATATGCCACAGGTTCACAAAATGTGTATAGATATATAATATAAATTGGTTGCTTTATAAATGCTTGATAACAATTATAAAGAGAAAAAATATTGTCTTGATCATTGTTAGGCAATTTTTTTTTTAAATATTTTTTTATTTGACAGAGAGAGACACAGTGAGAGAGGGAACACAAGCAGGGGGAGTGGGAGAGGGAGAAGCAGGCTTCTCGCCGAGCAGGGAGCCTGATGTGGGGCTCGATCCCAGGACCCTGGGATGATGACCTGAGCCGAAGGCAGACGCTTAGCGACTGAGCCACCCAAGCGCCTCATTGTTAGGCAATTTGTAAGTCATGTGTCTAAGCACAAGAATTTTCAGAGAAACAAATACTTTCTTGACAGTTTAGAGCAATGGATTAATGGGAAATAGGTAATTTTACTTGGAGCAATGGGAACTAACTAAAGAAAGATACTAGAAATATACTAAAATGGAAAATATAATAAAAATTATGCCAGTAAAGAAACTTATGTAATGAAAAACTATCAAATATGAAAGCAGAACTTGTAATATGATATCTAATAATGCAATTGTTGATATCCCTTGTTATCTGATGTCTCCCTATGTAAAACTTAGTAACAAATAGACTTCCCTTATTTAGCATCCCTCTCTATCTGAAACCAGTACCCAAGCACTAGTAATTTATACTCAGGAACTGACTATATTCACATAAAGAGGGATATTTGTATACACGTACAGTTATGGTAATTTTAATTGATATCAGTGATATTCCCAAGAACATTCTCCTCAGTCTAGAGGGCACAGCAATTAACAAAAATAATAACCAGAGTTAGTCTCTGTGGTTATTAATCACATGGTTATTAACCACGTATTGGGTGCTTAGAAGCACAGCTCTGCTGAGTTCTACTCTTGCGTTGGGGGATTCCTTCCAAAATAAGAATAGGCCTTAGCTCCCACTTCACTGTGGGTAACTAACCATCCCATCTATGTCTCAGTGATCCATTTTAGCTGCATTTGGTGGTCATTACTTACTAGTGTTCTCATTCTCATCATCCCTATCTTTTGGGTGGACAAGCCATTGGTTAGGAGCTGGGATAGTGCTTTAGGGACAGCCCCCCTATATCTCTACCTCCAGTCATGGCTATAACCTCTTTTACAAATTTTCTTTTCCTAATTTGTGTCAGAAACTGCTAATGCCCTCCAACATCCATCTGATCCTGCCAGAAATCCATCTAGCAAGAAATTACATTTCCAAGCCTCTTGCATCTTGATGTTGATCATACGACTACTTTTTCGGTAGGAAGGGATTGAGAGAGATTTGTTCTATTTCTGTGTTATTTTGGTTTCTTTCCACCTCCCCCCCTTTTTTTCACTTCTTTTTGCCTGGGGAGTAGCGATAACCAGACCTGTCACCTCACACCAAAAGATGGAAGGTATGTGTTGTGGATGGTACAATTCTCCCATTTATTCTGAAATGTTCACCACTGGGCTGTTACTGAGAAAAAGTCTAATTTACTCCATCGTATTTGGGGATTCTTTGTTATAGAAGCTTGACCTGAATCACAGAAGCAGCTTCTTCCAGGGAGTTATGTCTTTTCACCAAGTGCCAGACCACAGCAACACTTGCTAACTTGAAGTTTGAGTCATTTTAATGTTTTTAGTGGTTTTGATTTCTTCTATCCTGGGTGAGCCTGTGGACCAGGGCATCTCTTTCTTTCTCTTGGGAGTTCATGATGCTAACCCAGCTCTTCTATGAAACCAGTTTTATTTTCACTTCTGAATAGATTAATTTCTCTGAACTTGATGACAGACTTGCCTGCATGCCTTTAGTCTTCTCTGTGGGGGATTTGCTATGCAGAGCTCGTCAGCTGTCTCCCCCTTTAGGACCCTGCACTTGTGCTCTGTGTCCATAATGTTTTTCTCCAGATCTTTGCACACTACATTTTCTCTTCCATTACCCTGTCATATTGTCTTAGAGCATTTTCCATTATCTAGATGATTTATTTATTTGTTTACATGTTTATTCTATTTTGATAGTAAACACTTTGAGCAGAGAAGATTCATTTATCTTGGTCACTGGTATATATCCCTACTTCCTGGAGCTGTGTCTCATAGAGAGTAAGTGTTCAATAAATATTAGTTGAATGACTGCATCTTTTTTTTTTTCTTTAATTTTTTTTGTTAAGATTTTATTTATTTGCGAGAGAGAGAATGAGAGACAGAGAGCATGAGAGGGAGGAGGGTCAGAGGGAGAAGCAGACTCCCTGCTGAGCAGGGAGCCCGATGCGGGACTCGATCCCGGGACTCCATCCCGGGACTCCAGGATCATGACCTGAGCCGAAGGCAGTCGCTTAACCAACTGAGCCACCCAGGCGCCCCGAATGACTGCATCTTTTAAAGGATGTTAAGGTTATAAATTACGGTATCCTCAAGTAAGTAGAAGTCTCAAGCTAAGTACACAAAATAATGGTCTAGCGTAATTGTAGTTTTAGTAAAATTCCACCTGGATCGGGGAAGTTTCCTTTCTTAACTTTTCCTTTATGGATAGCAGCTTATACCTATTAATTTGTAGAACCTGATGATACCACACAGAGTGATTTAGGTATGGGAAGTTTTAGCAATGAAAAAAACTAATAATACCTGGAAAAACAGTGTGTGTATGTTTATTTAATAATGAAACATAATTTCAATATCAATTCATTTGCTTATTTGCAAAAAGAAATAGACCAAAGCATACAAGAGAAATTTAAAAAAAAAATCCTCTTTTTCCTAATATGTGCACTCACTCAATTTGAACTGGTTCTGATATTTTTCCCTTCAAACTTTTGTCTGCATCATTTCATCAGGATTTAAGTTATCTAAGTTCCAGTGGTCTATTTAATGTATGCTTTTCCTATTTCTATTATTCCTACCTCTACTTCCACTTTGCCTCTGCCTCTACCTTTACCTCTACTTCTACTTCTACTTCTACTCCTACTTCTACTTGTAGAAGGGGTTTGATGTGGAAGTCCTGGTGTTTACCTATTTTGGTGATGATACTTTGCCGACTCTAAATAGTTCATAGTGTCTTTATCGGTCCTTTATGTTTCTTCTCTTGGCTTTTTCTTTTCTTTCTGGTAAGCATCAGTTGTGGGTTGAATAGTGCCCCCCTAAAATGTTCATTCATCCAGAATCTCAGAAATAGTATCTTTGCAGCTATAATTAAGGTAAGAATTGAGATGAGATCATACTGGATTAGAGTGGACCCTAAATTCAATGAGAGTGTCCTTGTAAGAGACAGAAAAGGAATACAGAGAAGACAATGTGAAAAAGGAGCAGAGACTGGAGTGATGTATTTACAAGCCAAAGAACAACAGAGATAGCTGACAGCCACCAGAAGCCAGAGGGGTGAGGCACGGAAAGGATATTCCCTTAGAGCCTTCAAAGGGAAGCAACCCTCCTGACATCTTGATTTCAGACTTCTGGCCTCCAGAGCTGAAATGGAATATGTTTTTATTGTTTCAAGCCACCCAATTTGTGGTAATTGGTTATGACAGCTCTAGGAAACTACTACAGTGTCTTCCTGGCTCGCCAGGCAACAACCAGAGTAGCCCCTTTGAGCTCTGCTTTCAGGAGAGCAGGCCAGTGTTGTTCCTGAGAGTCCCTTGATTCTAATTTCCTTCTCCTAAGGCTGTCCTCAACGCAAACTACAAACTAGCTACCTTTGAAAAGAGCCACATTCTTTTAAGGTGTGATAGAATTATAGTCCAAATTCAGGCTTCTCCTGCCTAATTTCTTCATTCATAATTTTGTGCAAATATATCAGACATACTTAACCCTTCCTTATTTCTGGTAATGGAGAGGAATAAAAGAATTTTTAACCTACTTTTAGGTTTTTAACCTATGACTTTCTTAAAGCATTTTCTGAAATTACAAGGCCAGCTGCATCCAGTGTAGCTCCAGAAACCCTAACATACTATTTAAAAGAATGTGGGCTCCATAACTTGTCCTTTTCTCTATTTAATTTCTGCTGAAGAATTTCACTGAATCCTTTGGGTATCTCCATTTCATTCATTAATGAGTCCTGGGGATATGAAATGAATGATGGGACTAAACTGTCGGGCAGGAGAGAAATACTGTGGATTTTTTTTTCCCTGTGTGATATTGCTTTTTTCATCTTAACTCTCTTGCTTCAGGTCCCTGTCATATTAGCCCTATGTTTTCAAAAAAGGACTAAATAGAGGCTTACTGTTAATTTATTTTGGTTTCCTACTTAATGTTAACTCATTCCCACTTTCATTGTTAGGTTTTATGCTCTTATTCTAAGTTTGTTGGCAGATTATAATAAATTGCTTTAAATTATAATGATTTGGGTTTTTAGGCCTTTTGGGTGAATTATTAATGTTAACGACAGAGGAAAAGAAAGCTTATTATTTAGTTTTATTTTTGATAACTCTCTATGAAGCAATTCTTAAGTAAATTTTAGGATGAGATAGAAAAGTAATTTGCATTTAATAGTCCATGTTCTAGCTTTTGGAAATATCTGCATAACATAATTTTTTTGTGGCTTTTTTGTTGACATAGATTGCTGTTTCACTTTAGAGTAGCCCCATAATTCACTTAAATGAAGGGTTTGCATTCTATTTTACTTGGAGAAGAAAGAGAAGCCAACTTCCACATTGGTAAATTGACTATGTGTTGTGCATCTCTGTGATACACTTGTTCATTCATGCAATATATGTTTATTGGTCAACTTTAAGTGTCAACACTCCAACTATAACCACTATCAACTATTTTACTTCTTTATCCCCAGTCCATCCACCAGTTCTGTATCCCTTGTTAAGACTGGTGGTATTGTTACTCATAAGATTGTTCAAAATAGAAACCTTCAGCTAATCCTCAGTATTTCTTTTGCCCCACATTTCCACATCTGGTTGGTCACCAATTCCTGTCAGTTCCTTCTAAGTATCACCCAGATTTTTCCTTTCTCCTCAACTCTGCTGTGCATGTCTTAGTTTGGGCCCATCATCTCTGATGCTTTATTAACAACTCACATCTAATGCTACCACTCCCTTCCTAGCTAACTACGTACTAGTATTTTCCTGTAATTAAGAGAGTATTTATGAGCTCTTAAATCACTGGACCTTTTCATCTTCAATGAGACTTGTTTTTCATTTGAAAGCTTTGCTTTGTTGAGAGATGAAAGGATTTTCTAGATTCAGAAATATCTCTTTATAGATTTTGCCTTTACACACTTTTTGGTCCAGCCAGACCAAATAGCATCATAGAATTTTACCTGCCTGTAGGCATAGATTGCTGTTTTACTGTTAGTTAGACCTCATAATTCACTTAAATGAATGACTATCCATTCTGTTTTACTGAGAAAAAGAAGATAAGCCAACTTCTGATAATGGCATATTGACTCTACGTTTCATATCACACTGTTGGGAGAGTCACCTGGAGAGAAGAAGAGAGGGGCAGGACCTGAGATGTGAATGGCCAGGTTCCAACCTTATGGTTGCAACTACTGGGATGTGAAAATTCTAGAACAACCCACATAGATTTTGAGGAATCATGGAAAGCTGGAACCAGTGCCCTGCCTTCCTGAGTATGCTTGGAGAGACTGCAAGTCTTTTGAAGAAGATCCCCATCCAGCATCGGCCTGCTACCAGCAGGGAGCTGGAGGAAAGTATCTAGACCAATGTACCAGGATAGTCTTCCCAGTTACCCATGATCAGAATGTGGTTGCAAGAGACCAAGAAGTTCCCATCTGCCCCAGTGGGAGTATGTGAAAGCTTGGAGGGCACAGGTAAATTAGGTGCAGTGTGGGTTGGGACAAGGCAGTCAGTGACATGGTACCCCCAAAGACCCCCAAAACTGCCACACTTCAATGCACATCAGTACAATCATCTCGATGAAGGTTAGCAAGGTCTCAGAAGAAAGCATGCTCACTGGAGACCTATCTTCTGTCTCCTTGAAAAGCTCCAATGTCCTGCTACCAGAGGCAAACCCAGAACTGAGGAGGCAGAGAAGAGACTCTGCTCCAAGCAGAAGAATCAGCTTTGATAGGGAGTTTAAACTTTGAATTGGTTCAAATGTGTGGCATTTTTAAGCCAGAAGAAACCAAATTATTCTTTTTTTTTTTAAAGATTTTTATTTATTTATTTGAGAGAGAGAATGAGAGAGAGAGAGCATGAGGGGGGGAGGGTCAGAGGGAGAAGCAGACTCCCTGCTGAGCAGGGAGCCCGATGTGGGACTCGATCCTGGGACTCCAGGATCATGACCTGAGCCAAAAGCAGTTGCTTAACCAACTGAGCCACCCAGGCTCCCCGAAACCAAATTATTCTTAACTGACACATTTTTATTCTTTTGTCATCAGCTAGAATGAAGATTCATAGGAAATGAAAAAGCTGTTTCCTTGTCCTTCCCCTCACCACAGATCTGAGCGAATCTGAATAAATTTAGACCCAACTACAATTTATCATATGCACACCTCCACAGAATCCCTCTTACCTGTAGTATGAAAGTCACACTCCTTTGTGGGCCATAAGCAAGTTCTCTATTCTCATCTCCTAACACTGCCATTCTCAATCCCTGCATTCCAGGTGTTCTGAAATTCTCCTTAAATTGGGAACCCAACGTTGCTTCACTCCTTTGGGGCACTGTATATGCCCTCTTTGGACCTGGAGTGTCCTTTTCCTGGACTACACATGCCAACTCATTTATCAAGATGTAAAGAACACAGCACTGTCTTTTCCACACTTCTGTTTCTACATATATTTTCTTGCAGCTCTGTTTCTACATACTTGCCTGCTACTATGAGACCAGCCCAGTTCTTAGTGGTAAGTAGGCAGACAAAACACTACCAACAATGTTTGTTAAATGACTTAACTAATGACACTCATAAAATTTTGTAACAGAATTGTTTTGTGTTTACAGTGTATTTCTTCTAAACACCCCACTGAACTTTCCTTTATGCTTGTCAAATAATTGGTTTTAACTCCAATCTCTTAGTCACAAAAACAGTAAAGCTATGGTTAGTGAAATTTTAATTTATTTAAAAGCATTTAAATGCATTACACTAATGGCCATTAATATTCTCTCTCTAAAACACTTCCTGGTTTAAAATAAGTAATTTCAAATTAATCATCATTTAATAAGATTTCTATCACTTTAAAGCTTTATGCTTTGACCCTGACTAAAGACAAGAGATTTAAACCTTGTTTTGGGGTGGATATATACATGACCTCTCAGAATATAACTCCTATCCTTAAATGAAATAAACCAGAAATAGTCATAGGAGGAAGAAAGCAGAATGAATAGTTTACCAAAATGTGACCCTTCAATGTGTTCCACAGTTCAGCCTCAGAGTATAAAGGAAAAACTAGTCCCAGGGAGCTTGGTATTAGGACTTACTTTAAAAATCACTGGCTTTAATAAAAAAAAAAAAAAGTGCTGGCTTTATATAAACCAAAACATAACAGTGCTTATAAAATAATATCTTCAGAGACCACTTTCAAACACTGAGTTAATGTCATACATTTTGTATATACATGTGTGCGTATATTCTAGAAGAATTCAAAATGATATGAGGAAACTTAATCCTATAGTATTCTAAAGGTGTTTACAGCCAGAAAACCTGAGTTTTAATCCTATATTTACTATTAGTTAGCTAGATGACCTTAAGCAAATTAACTTCCCTAGGTATGGGGTGTGACAAAGGATCACCAAGTTACTTCATGAGTTGTAATTGTTGGCATCTAAATCAAAACCTCAAAATATCAGATTAAAGGCAAGCAAAAACAGATACTCGAGAAGTATAAAATGGAAACAATAAAATTAAAAGGGCAAATGGCATAGATTTCAAAATCTAGGCAGTAGGCAAGCAATCTGAGTTTGTGAAAAGAAATACTATACCTCATATTTTCAATAAAGCTAATACCATCTCAGTTTCTTTTCTTGGAACTTAATAACATATTTACAGACTAGGGCAATATTTTCAAATCTAGGTCAGTTCTAAAGTATGCGTGTATGTGTATATATATATATATATATATATATATATATATATATATATATATAT